>NW_008346989.1:1429153-1470097 GCF_000622305.1 Nannospalax galili
GGTGCCAAACTGAATCATCATTGCCAAATAATAGGGCCTTCAGCTCAGAGGGCCAGGGTTGAACACATTTGTTATAGGAAAAGCAAAGCCAGTCTTTTGTGGAGAACCAAAGACCCTGGTCTCTCTGGAGGGAAAGAAATGTTAATTGAAAAATTCCTTAAATAGGTGAAGGCTCTGAAGTCTGCCCGACACAAAAGCTATGAAATCACCATCGGGCTGTAAAGAAAGGGCCCTGCAGTTTAAGTGGGAGTTTTCCCTCTAATGGTACTGATTAATTTCCTATTCACGATGATGGGTTGGTGGAACAGGCCCTTGACATCTGGACCGTATGCATGGGGAAGTCTGAATTAATTGGCTCCTTGACAGGGAAAATTAAAACAAAGAGACTTCCTATTGGATATACAGAAACAAGGCCTGCCTGGGTGAGTAAATAACCAACGTGTGGCCCTTTTCTAGTATATTAGGTGATGACCTCAGAAAAATCCTCATTTTGTTATCATGACAGTTTCTCACGACAACCAATGGCCACTGGCACCATAACTGGGAGCATTATTCATCCCGATGACCTGCCTCCTTCCTAAGGCACAAAGTAGAGAATTTCAAAGCAGCACTAGGAAGGCATGGGCTTGAGACTGTGGTTGGGGTGGGGTGCAGGGGGCAGGTGGAACCGGCAGGAGCAGGCAGAGATGAAGGGATCGGTATTGGGTAGTGCTGTATTCTGTATGCATGTCTCCCCACCCCTGTCCCTACCCTCAAGAATGTGAAGAGAACTGGTGTGAGG
This sequence comes from Nannospalax galili, assembly GCF_000622305.1. Classification (NCBI taxonomy): domain Eukaryota; kingdom Metazoa; phylum Chordata; class Mammalia; order Rodentia; family Spalacidae; genus Nannospalax; species Nannospalax galili. The sequence continues at coordinate 1,429,935 of NW_008346989.1, forward strand.
CCCCTCTGTTCTCTCCTTTACTCCCTCCAGCCCTCCTTGCCATTCCCATCATTGACTAAGGGGCCAGAGACCTGCTGATCAGAATTAAGTGGAAAGAAAACACTCCAACTCCTTTTGCCGCCACCAAAAAGCACCTGCAAGGACAGTGAGTTGATTGCTTAGGGTGGATGGACATCAGCTAGGCTGCCAGGATGGCTGAATGGTGTGGACAAGGGCCAGCACAGAGGCACAAAGCACCCAGAAACTCCACAGAACCACAAGTCTTCATATCCAGAAAGGGCCACGGGTGACAGGTGCCCATTTCTCAGTGCTGTAGACCCAAATGTGCTCATCCTGTTTACTGAATGTCATATAGGAATAGCCTCTGAGCCAAACTACCATCTTCATCAAATCAGCTGTGCCTCCTTGCACAAGATCATCGCAGCTGGGCTTATTAACTGTTGAAATTCCCTCATAGAAGGAGCGGGCAGGAAGGGTCGTTGGTCCTCATCTAGCCATTCCTCCCAACCAGGTGTATGCAATTCTACCTTAATTGCACATGGCCGTGGGGTCTCTAGGATAGGAAAAAAATATATGGATTGAGGAAGATTAGCAGAAGGGGACTTCATTTACTTAGCTATGAGGAAGTCATTATCCATGCTAGTGGAAGGCTTTCCAGTTCAGCTGCTTTGGGGTCTCCAATGCATGTGTCAGTAACCCCAATAAAGTAAATAAGCCCAATAACTTCATTTGTTCTCCAGGGAGAACTTTGATGGACTCAAGCTTGGGTTTGTCATTGTGACCTTAGAAGAAGGGGATAGATGTTACATAGTCTCCCCTCCTCCAGGGTAAAAATTCTTGCAACACTAAGCATCCTATGTGGAAAGCTCTGCAAAGAACACATGAGAAAAGACTGGAAGGTAGCTATAATCAAGATTCTGGCAAGGCAGTTGCCTAGGTGCAGTACCTTCAAAACCAGACTCCCTGGTAAGGAGCATTTTGCTAATATTGCTTCTATCCTGCTAAGTGAAGCACAGAGGAAGATTGTCATCACTAACCAGCCTGCTTTTTGTTCCTGCCTCCCAACCTCCAGGCATCAGCAGGAAAGCACAACTGCCCAACCACCTGATATAGGTAGTGGAGTCATCAGTTCATTGAAATATAACAGTAAGTAGCTCATGGTGGAAACAGTGGCAAGGGGTGCACCGTGGTTCTTCCGTGATCCTCACTGAGAAGAGTTCCTGTGCTAGGAATGTAGCTCACAAAGACATAAAGCCCAGAGTGCAAGTGGGCATTGCAAGCTGTGCCCACTCAAAAGGTCTCAACCTGACAGTAGGACGACAAGTTTCTTGTGACACTTTGTTGTTCTATGGCTTGTATTCCCTTGTATCTGTGACATTCTATCAAGCAAGATGACCTTGCAGAGACACATAGCTAACCCTAAAGAAACACAGGATTGCTAATTGATGCAGGAGGACCCAGCCACTGTGAGCAGGCAGGTAGGCCTTGCTGTTTAAGAAAAGTAGTTGAGCAAGCCAGGAAAAGCAAGCCAGTAAGCAGATTTCTCCCATGGTTTCTGCTTCAAACTCCTGCCTTGAGTACCTGCTTTGTCTTTCCTCTACGACGGAATAAAAACCTGTAAGTCAAATAAACCTTTTCTTCCTCAACGTGCTTTAGTCACAGAAACAGGAAAGCAAACTGGGACATCTGGTTGATAATATTATCCTATAAACATGGAAATTTCTGGGACTGGATTTTATATATTATGGGTTCTGCACTAATTTTTAAAACATCCTTAAAAACAGAATAAGCCAGGCATGGTGGGGAACATCTTTAATTCTAGCACGCAGGAGGCAGAGGCAGGTGGGTCTCTCTAAGTTTGAGGCCAGCCTGGTCTACACATAGTGAGTTCCAGGCCAGTCAAGGCTACATAGTGATACCCTGTCTCAACGAAACAAAACAAAGCAAAACCAAACAAACAGAGAGAACAGAATGACCTAATTTTGTCAAGGATTTACATGATATAAATATAGGAAATAGACTTTAAGGGTCTCTAATACAGTTGGCATTGTACAGTGACACATCTACAATGGAGCCTCTACACCTAAGGTTCACAGAACAAAGCAGGAAAGAGGGTAGAGAGAATATTAGTGTACCTCTCAACTCTCACCAGTGGAGCTTCCTCATGCAACAGAGGGTGATTAACACAGAAAGCCACAACTGGACAAAATGTAGAGAATAAGAGACAGCAGAGTGCATGTCCCTGTATAGAAGTCCTATGTTAAACTTCTGCCACTCAGGGGTCAGGGACCATTGCAGAAGATGAGACCAAAAGACTGTAAGAGCTACCACAAAGAAATGGTTTTTTTTTTCCAGTGACTGGGAACTGCTCATATAAACTTATAGCAATGGTGACAGCATGCACAAGACCCATGAAAACTCAAACTAGACAAAAACCCAGCACAGAAGTGGGGAAATGGAGAAGAAGCCCCAGTCTTAGCTGAGGAGCTATTGGCAGCTGATCACTGCTGGGTGAGGAAGAGTTGGTCTTTAAGGGAGTGACCCTAGATAGGCTGGACAGGCTCCAGTGGATGAACTCACACCAAGGGACCTCTAGGGACACAAACTTGACTTGATAGGCTTAACATATATGACAGAATGCATTAAATCTGATGGGGGTGGTTATGGGGTAGTATAGATAGGGTAGGGGGTCTAAGTATGGTTAAGATGTAGTATATAAAATGCACAAAATTCAATAAAATATATATTGTAATTTTAAAAATAGTAAAAAGAAAATAGTTGAGTAATAAGTTTATCAAATCAGTGGAATACTGTATATATAAGACAATGCTTGCAAAAGAGAGAAAAGTATCAACAGCAATGTAAGTAAGTCAAGATGTAAAGTGATGTGTGATGTATAATCCGTAACTCTCTAAAAAGCAACAACCACACAGACAGAACAACACAGAAAGAACACAGACCAAGCAGATGAAAACTTTCGTTTCTCTGCTTGTCTGCTTCTAAATTGCCAGAAATAAGTAGTTACCATTTCTGAGTCAGAAAAAGCAATAAATTTCATTTGTAAATATAAAAATAGTGCCCAGGTTTCCTTCTACCTCAAAAAGAGCTCAAAAGCTCACAGATCCTTCACATTTACCTCCTGCTACCCAGTGTAGGGCTGCACACAGAGCAGACCAGTCATGCAAAAGCTGGCTTCCAACTCAGGCTGCTTCAAAGCCCTGTAGTGCTGCCTGGAAACTACCACAGGCCTGGAAAAGAGGCTTGAAACCTAAAACATAAGCATTGTAGGAAGTTCTAGGATTGGAATAACCTTTAAAGAGTTTCTCAGCTCATTTTAGAAAGCATTTAAAACATTTTTTGAGTCAGTGAAATGGTTCATCAGGTAAAGGTGCTTGCTACCAAGCCTGACAACCTTAATCATTCCCCGGACCTCTGCATGTGTACTGTGGCCTGCGTGCTGTTTCTCCCCACTCCCAGATCTGCAAATAAATAAATAAATAAATGTCTACTTTTTATTTAAAAAGTTTTGTTTTTCATAAGGTCCATCACTGAGCATGCCCCTGTGTGCTCATCCAACATACACCCATGAGTACACACACATGAGCATCTCAACGGCTCACACACTAGGCACACGCACACATGAAGAAACATGCAGACCACAACCTCCTCCCATGTTCATGGTCCTCCCTATAAACTCTGCAGTTTTTACTGATAAGAATGTCCCTTAAGAAAGTGACCAGGATAGAATTTTTATTTCCTGAAGGTCACAAAGAATTAGACCCTGTCTTTTGTTCACTAGCCTTTCGGGTAGAAATCTACGATGTACAAGAACTTCTGCTGGGCACATACGGTGATATAAATACAGACACTCTCAACTGGTATCCCTTGCAAAGGTCTAAGTTAAAGGTGCCAAAGGCTTCTGTGCCTATGGTGAAAACAGTCATCTCCATACAATAAGATGATAGGTAACATATCAAAACCAATATGCCAAGCTTTTAAAACTTCACATTTGGTATTAGCTAGCATCAATCATTTAAATGCAAACTGAATTAACAAAATATTCAACATATGTTCTCTTTAGACTCTGCTAAGTTGGATGAGGCCTACAAAAGCTGATTTAGGGGTCAATTGTTGAAAGAGAGCACAGGCATCCTCTGGAGGGGTCACAGTAAAAGGCAAAGAAGGTGGTCAGCTTAACACAGCACAGGAAGCCTGGATGCTCAGCTCCCAGAGGAAGGGTGATTAATGCCTACACCTAACCCTGACCTCATCAAACCCTGCTGCCACCATCTGCTGGCTTAATTCCTCCGCAGTGCCTGTATTCACAGCCTCCTCTGACAAAGGGCGGGGGCAGGGAAGAAATGCGCCCTGTTCAGCACCAGCTCGCTGGTTGGCTGGCTGGCTCAGGCAGAAGGCATCTGTTGCTCCTGGTCTGGCAGCATCTGCTACTATTTCTCACTTTCGCCCAGCATGCTGTGAGATACGGTTTCTCCCAAAGGTGGCCTTTCCCTGCACATTGTCAGTCCTGGCATTGTCTGCCCCGCCTGTTCCCACGGTGCCCCGTTGCCATGCTGCTGGGTTTTGCTAGCTATCTCTGTAACCCAAGATATTGTGCAGTTGAGTCATGTCATTAGCCCTTCCCTATGCACTGGGACATTCAATTCGGCTCACAGGAGTGACGGGTAGCCACTCTGATTGTGAGGGTGACTATTTCAGGAAGCTGGAGGGTTCAGGGTAGTCCAGGGTACTGGTAAAAGCAAACCTTGTGTCCAGAGAGGAAGAAGTGACTTTAGCAATCCTGTTTTCACCTCTCTGGATTTTGGGGGTTTTATCTTTAAATGCTGTAAAAGAATACATTGTTTTCTCTAGGTTCTTGTTCTAGGTACTGAGCGTTGTAATAAAATGTGTGCAAATACTATTCGTGTGTCTGTTCTTCAAACCCCTTCTGTTGACAGGATGCAGCCCGATTGCTGATGCATGCAGCATCCCAAGCACATCAAGCACTTCTGCTGGAAACTTTCAGACTGGACATCTATCCTTCTTCCCAAAGCTATTTCTAATTCCAATGCTATCATTAGTCACATAGGCAACAGAAACAGAAGAAAGGGCATCAGGTTCTCATGTCCTCCAGGACATTCTGAGAATTCAAGGGGAGCAACAGAGCTGTATGGCATCCTCCCTGTGCCCACAGGGCAGTTCTGAACCCAGAAAAGTCACAGAGCAACATTAGGAAGGGGCTGTTGCTGCCCACATGTTTCATGTTTCTCTCTCTCCCTCCCTCCCTCCCTTCCCCCACCTCTGTGTGTGTGTGTGTGTGTGTGTGTGTGTGTGTGTGTGTGTGTATGTCTGTATGGGTGTGTATGCGTATGTGGGGGGAGGGGCATTGTCTTAGACTCCAAGGATCTAATACTATCCAATTTTTCTCATGCAGTGGTAGACCACAAAATAAGTACTGATCAGGAAGTTCCAAACCAGAATGAACTACATAGGAAGAACCTCTCTTTGAAATAAAAAGTTAATTCCCCAGCACCAAAGAAAGAAAGGAGGAGGAGAAGGAGGAAGAAGAGGAGGAGGAGGAAGAAGATGAGGAGGAGGAGGAGGAGGAAGAGAAGGGGGAAGAAGAGGGGAGGAGAAGGGAAGGTCTGCATTCCTAAGTCAAGATTCCCTACTTCTGTATGAACATAGAAAGAATTTAATGTTCATAAGTAATGACACACTGAGTACTAAGTAATCTTGGATATTCTAAAATTCCAAATAAGTGGCAATTCATTAACAGAAAACACCCATTCATTCTGCACTGACCCCCATGCAAGTAAAAATATGCCTTATCAAGGTCCTAGCATTTGTTAATGCTGTACTAGCCATCAACAGGCAGAACTCAAGCCTGACCGAAGCTATCAAGGCTTTGTAACCATAAACTATGGAAGAAAAATAGATGCCTAAAGGAGCTTCAAGGAGAAAGTCCCAGCTATATTACACCCATGGGGTGATCAAGAATGTGGGTTTATTCAGCCTGACAAAATAGGTTGAAACCCCAAGTCTAAAGCCACCATAAAGAAACCAGAAATGCCCCAGCTTACTAGAGCACCATCCTCTTCCCTTGGCCTTTCTCAGGTTCCCACTCTGCTCAAAGTACCTCATTCCAGTTCAAGTCATAATTTCTACCCATAGTCATTTCTGAGATGTCTTCTGACCACATACTCAAAACGCATGCTAGCCAATACCTCATGGGAGCCAGGGCCAGCCACCAGATGCCCAGCAGGAACAAGAAACATCATTTCCAGGGCTGTGGTATGGCTCCTGTCCCCAGGAGAGCTATGAGGAAAGAAGTTTATGAGTTTTAGGGGTTTCCCTCATAGACCTGTGTAGTCACCATTGTCACGTTTTCAATCAGTTGCAATACACCTAACCCCAATTAGATTTCACTTCCACCTGAATGAATAATCTGGCAGGGGACACATGACCCAGAGCTCTGTCCTCAAGAAGAGGCCCCAGTTGTCTGGCACTTGGATCCTGGCCTTCCTCCAGAATCTCTCTACCCATGGTAAAACTATATACCTGACAAAGAATGTGGGCCTCAGGCAGAACTGAGCTGAAGGAGAGGTGTCACTCAGAAGAGGTGGCCTCTTGTTATTGAGAGCAGATGCTGAGATCCTAGAAAGCTTTTCCAGAAGTGTAGGTCAGCAAAGAAGATCTGTTCTATCTTGAAACCCTGTGGTCTTCCCCCACCAGCTCCAAATTCCTGGTTGCTATTTACCCCCATGCTATTCATGACCACACCTCACACACTTCTCCACAGGGCAGCTCATCAGCCAGTGGAAGCAGGACTTAGCACTAGGATGCTCTATGCCCCTTTTGTGACCTCTAGGCCTTTCTGTGGCCAGTATACCTAAGCATCCTGGGCAAAAAATGCCACGAGGAGACAAACTCCCAAAGGATCAGAAGGAAGTGTCTGTCTTCACTGCCAGGAAAACACTGCAGTCCAGACCTGGAGAACCAGCACAACAACAGGGAGTCTGTAAACTTTCCTAATGGTTACTAAGATCTCTCTTTAAGGAGCTGGAAAGATGGCTCAGCAGTTAAGAGCACTGGCTGTTCTTGCAGATGTCCCGGGTTCAATTTCTAGCACTCACACAGCGGCTAACAACTGTCCAAAACTCCAGTTCCAGGGAATCCGACACTCTCTTCTGGCTTCCACTGGCATTGTACAACATGGGTACTCTTACATTCATGCAGGCAATATACTCATACACAAAAATTTATTGCAGAAGAAGGGGGCGGAAAGAGTTTAAGAGTCAGGGGAGGAAGTGCATGATCATATGGAAATAGAGTCTTACAGTCTCCTGGGACCCTGCTCATATGAACTTACAGCAATGATGTCAGCATACCCAAGACCCATGCAAACTCAAGCAGGCAAAAAACCAGCATAGAACTGTGAAATTGGGCAGCAGGCCCTAATCTTAGCTGAAGAACTATTGGGCAGCTGATTATTATTGGGTAAGGAAGAGCTGACCTTCTTTAACAGAGTGACTCTAGATAGGCTGACTAGACCCATAAACCTGCACTGAGGGATGTCTGGGGATACTGATTTGACTTGATAGACCTTAACATAAATGACAGAATGCATAAAATTCAGTCGGGGACAGGGGGTATGGGAAAGTGCCAACAGGGAAGAGAGTATAAAGATGATTAAGATGTTGTATACGAAATATACAAAAATTCAATTAAAATATACAGAAAATAAAATAAAATTTATCTTTAAAATATTTTTGTTTATGTAACTTTCTAAGAACTTTCTTTTAAGCACACTTTTTTTAAAAAAAAAAAAAAAGGTCAGATAACTTGTGATTTCAAGGATCTGAGCCTGGCCATAGGTTTAGCAAGCTTGTATGTACTGGCTTGAGGAAAGCTAGCCAGCTATGGTGACCCACATGGTAGACACCATGATGCAAGATACATCTATCAGTCACTTGCCTCTTTGCCTATGTTTACACTATTTATAGAATATAGCCTATTCATTTGACTACATTCTGGTAGAAGGTAGACGTCACTTTATGAAGGCAATGTTTGACAGAAGAAACCAAGGTACAAGGAAAGAACATTTCTACAGATCAGGTAGAAAGTCATATAACAAGAGGAAAATCTTTGGGTTCTGTAAAAACCATGGGGCTTATAATACTGAGCACATTATACTTTGATTAGGAATTTTCCTGGTGTTTCCACCCAACAGAGAACCCGCTATTCCAGTTTTCCAGGATAAGAGGTAATTAGTCCTACCCAATAGGGCCATTGTGTTCAGTTGATTGATTTGATGGCTTGAAAAGTCTAAGGTAAAAAGAGAAAGAATGAATGAAAGGCACTGGGTACTTACTGACCAGTTATAGGTCCAGTTGTAGATCTTCAACAAAAGGTAAACCATGGTCCCTGGAACTCAGAGATCCCCGAAAACCATCCTGAACCTCAGCCAGGAGTCAGATGGGTTGCCCTCATCCCATCATATCTTTAACTGGGAGACTGATGAGACCAGATGTTTGTGGAGTCAAATCAGCAGTGATGGCCTCTGTTTCAGATGAAAGTGGTCTGGGAGGTGTCAGGTCTCCAAGCCCACCGCTTGATTCTTACTATGCCTGACACGGATCAGGCCAGTCCAAAGCCATGTGGCCTTGACAGATCTTACTGCTTTGGATTTGTTAAGGAGGCTCTGTCCTAAGGAATCGAGCCTGTGTCTCTAGGGATGGCTCTGAGCAATATCCTAACATAGATTAACAATACTCAGGACACCAGGAACCTAACAGACATAGACCAGACTTTGGGAGCCCCCTTCTCTTCTCCTATAGAATTGACTCCAGTATGTACAATAAGATAGGGCTTTCTAGCACAAACTTTGCTCCCTGGAGCCCATGTGGACCTGACTTGGGGCCCTAGAAAAACAGAAGTCATCTCACAATTAAAGCCAAAGATGCAGTTGAGACGTTTACTCAGGGGCAGATGAGGAACAGCACAGTTCTCAGTCACTCATTCACTGGGCGTTCGCTAGTCACTTTGTACTCACCATCTTTGATAATGTAGTTGAGGTCTGGCACTATGCAGGAGAGGTAAGGTCAGGTTTGACCATTATCATAGCCCAAAGTTTTGACCCAGTGTGTTCCTTATAAAACAATAACATGTTTTCATTGAAGTTTACAAGAAAACCAATGTCACCTGTTTGTCTGATGCATCCAAAATCTTATATAAGAAGCCACAAGGTCATGGAGTTCTATGATAGCTGTGAGTTTCCTACCCCCACTACCTTTGGTCTCCAGCTACGAGCTCTACCAGACAACAACAGCAAGCCAACAGCCCTGTAATTATCCTTGAAAAGTCATAGGAATCAGCCACTCATTTGTCTATAGTAGTACAGGTACCACTGAGAGGCGGGTGGACCCACCATTAGCTGAGCAGCTGGGAAGTGCAGGCTCACAGTAATGTGATTGCTTAGCCTGCAAAACCTGGGACAGCATGGGAGCATGCCCTGTCTTAACAAGCTTGTTTCACATAGGATAGAGGTTGTGGATCTTATGACAATGACAATGAAAATGCCTAATAAATATACTAATTCAGTATTTTTATCTTTCAAATTGGCTAACCACAAGTCCAATAAGCTCTAAGTATGCCAAGAACCATGTTAAACTCAAGAAAGAGATGGAAATTCATGAAGCCCTGAGGAGGAAATAGGCATGCATCCTGAAGTCCTACTAAGTGAACATTAACCCTGCATCATACCATGGAGTGGACGCTTCCTGGAGGAGGTCCCACAAACTAGCATAGAGGATAAATGGGACTTTCTTAGGATCATAGTGTGTGAGATAACAGTTTGTGGAACAGAATTACTGCAGTTAGCAGGTTCTGCCCAGCCAGCCAATGTGTGAAGTTTAGTTGAGGAAGGATAGGTCAGGGCAAGTGATTCAGAACGATCACACAGAGCTCAGTATTTATCTCCTAAAGACATAGGGGCCACCAGAGACTCTTCTCCATTCACTGAGGGCCCTTGTCCAGGACTCCATAGACCAGCAAGACCAGCAAGTATCCTGGTAGGTTTTGAACTTGGCTCTATGGAGATGTTGAGCCCCAGAGCATATTTCTCTGTGCTTTCTTAGAGCCTAGCCATGAAAACCATTCCAGAATGGGAGTGCTCTATTTCTTTACGTATATAAGTGTTTTGTCTGTATAGATATAAGTCCACCTGTGTCATGCAATGACTATGGAGGCAAGAAGAGTCAGATTCCCCCAAAACTGGAGTTACTGACAGTTGTTAGTTGCCATGTGGGTGCTGGCACCTGAACCCGGATCTTCTAAAAGCTCAGCCAGTGCTCTTAACCACTGAGCCATCTCTCTAATCCCAGAATGGAAGTGCTCTATAGTGTCCAAGAGAGAGCATGGGTACTGTGCTACCAGGCGAAGCATAGCACTCATAGAGAAGGCTAAGCTCCCCAGAGGAGACCTAGCTGTGGAGAACCCTAGGCTTGGAGCCCTGACCCCAACCCAGGCAGAAGCAGGAAGCTGCCTGCCACAGCATTTACCCCAGGAGGCTGGAACAATGCAGGACAGACCACCCACTAGTAGCAGGAAAGGAGCCTGACATATTTCTTGGACCCACCCTATCTACCTGAGGAATAGGACAGCCTTACCCATCTGTGTCAAGGGCAGGAATCCTGAGCACCTTTAGTCTTCTGGGTTGCTATCCCATCTCTTATTTTCAATTCTCTCTCTTCATCATCTCTATCTCTGTCTTTCTCCCTGCCTCTCTGCCCCTCTCTGTCTCTCCCATCTCTGTGACTCTCTCTCTGTGCTTCTGTCTTCTAGTTGTCTCAGCCTTCAATAACTGGTGATATGTTCCATGTTGAATGGCAGGTTCTGGTCCTATAATACTTGGAAGAGTTCTACATCTTATCTTTCTACAGCAGGCCCTCCTGTGGAAGTGGACATCTCTCTGGGACCCACCCTGTATACCTGAGGAATAGGACAATCTTATCCATCTATAGAAGAGAAATTAGCTAAATGAGAATGAAGAGAAATTAGCTATAGAAGAGAATGCAGCTAAATGAACACCTTAACCAATAACAGCATTGTGCTCTCTGGATTCCACCAGAATTTAAAATGGGCACTCTTATTTAAAGATCCTTTTTCTAGAAAGTACACAGTATTTACATTCATAAGGCTCTGGTGGATGGATATTATTGCTGAAAAACATTTCTGTTTCCAGTGGGAAACTGAGGTCTATGAGTTCTGGGCACTTGCCTAGAGGAACAGACTCCTCAATACCATCATTGGCGGGAAGTCCTTTTCTTGGCACCAGGAGCCATTTAACCTACTGTTTAGCTCACATTCACTGTATTCAGATTCATGACTGCACCATCTACAACAGCAACTTTTTTGAATAACTAGGAAAAGAAGATGATTTAGACAGAGAATACTCACCATGTACTGTATCCATACCCATCACCTAGTCTTGTGGCCTCTATCAGCCTCTACCTGCCCTAAAGTATTACTTAATTAGGACTCTTTCTATACCATTACACACTGGTGTGCATTTTAACCTGTCACACTGAGTTCACATCCTTAGTGATGTGTCATAGGTGCTAAGGAGGCAGCCATGGAGGACAAAGGAGAAGCTGCCTAGGAGTGGGCAGGTTCTTACTGCTAAACCTCTAGAGAAGACACACTGGAACCCGGTGTGGATCTCCAATAAACATGGCAAGCTATTCCCAGTTCTTCTGAGAGGAAGTGCATTCTTTTTCTCCCTGCCAAGATGAGAAATGAAAGCTAACCTTCAGCCTGCTCAAACTCCATGCTTAATATGCTTCTCAGATTAAGTACACACCAGACAAAATGTAGGCTTGAGTTCCATGAGAATGAGGTGCCACTGACAAACTGTGGTTGCAGGGCAACCCGTCATTCTCATGTAAACCTAATAATGATGACATCTGGGGCCTAACTGTCACATGAACATGTTGAACTGTGGAGCCTTGTGTGCCATAACCACATTAGGAAGCTGTGGCTGTGACATACAGACTGTTCTCAAACTCCTGAGCCCACTCACCAAAGCACTATGCTCAAGGACATAAGATGAGAAAAAAACAGGATCACCTCTCATTTTCATTCTCATCTCTGTGTCTTTGGAGAGTCTCATATAGCCCAGGTTGGCCTCAAACTCACTATGTAGCCTAAGACGACAAACTAATGGTCCTCCTGTCTCCACCTCCCAAGTGCAGGGATTATAGACATTCATTACCCACACTGCTTCTTCTCCTTTTATTTCTTCTTTCTCTTCATTTCACTTCAAGTAAAACCATGTACAAGATATGACGAACTCCGAGCCAGAGGCTCACTGGCAACCGTGAGTCTTTTCCTCAAAGTTAACCTTAAAGAGTGCAGCAATGCTAGCTGCAGATAGAAGCTATGGGCTTTCAGGAGTGATTTCATCCCTTGGAAACTGAGGTCCTGTCTCCATGCAGCCAGCTGTTCCTGTCAGCCCCAGGAACATGGAACTTCGGGGCGTCCCCAGGGCTGTAGTCAGCACAAACCACATGGGGCAAAAATAAAACTTCATGCCAATAAATGAGCAAATCAAAATAGAATTTCTTTTTTTGGTTTACTACTGCCACACACAGACCTATCTTGGGGTTGGGCTGAGGCACTCAGAGCACTTGGTTCCACCCTCATCTGGCTCCTGGGAAGCTAAGAAAGCTCACAAGCACTGGCACATTCCATGCTCTGTTGTCAGCATGTGATGATGGTGCTACTAGCAATTCCACAGTCCCTCACAAGAGCAAAACACTGTAGCTGATCGTAGCCATTGACACATAGCTCCTTCCTTCAAACAGCTTACAATCCAGTTGGGCACAAAAAGCATGGAGATCCTGCCTACTCACCTTGACATAGATATCACTACTCAAAGACCTGAGGTAAAGCAGGAAAGATCTGTGCCCAGGACGTCAGTGAGCATTCATACAAATTTATTCATATCTGAGAATACCCTGAGCCATGAAAAATAGATAAAGTATGACCAAGTAGATAGCACTTTTTCTGGGCAGAATAAATATGATGGCTGAGAACTGATATGAAGCATGTCTCTAGGCTCTTTCACATCTCCTTATATCACCAAATCTTCCCAGCAACACATAAAGTAAGAACTACTATCCCTAAATTCCAGAGAGAGGAAGAGCATAAAAAGTCAGACAGAGGATTCAACCAACCTAACCCAGGAACTGATGATAGAGCCCTGTTAGAATGTTGTTGGCCAGAGCCTGATCTCTCAGGACACTGACAGGGCCGTACCACCACTCCCACAGGCATAGAATTTGAGTGTGGGTCTCTGTCCAAGAGTTAAATGAATCTTTTTAAAAAAATATTTTAATTATTTTTTTATTTTATGGATGAGTGTATTGTCTGCATGTATGTAAGTGCACCTGTGTTGTGCAATGCCCAAAGAGGTCAGAAGAGGGTGTCAGATCCTCTAGAACTAGAGTTATGGATGGTTGTTAACCATGATGTGGGTGGCTGGGAATCCAACCCAGGTCCTCTACAAGAGCAGCCAGTGCTCTTAACCACTGAGCCATCTCTCCAGGCCCTTAAATAAATCTTTTATTGCTGGGGGTCAGGCCCCAAGTGACTGTCACAGAACCAAGGATACTTCAAACTCCCTGAGCACCTTGCCCTGCTATTGATTGCCCATTCCATAGAGCAGGGGTGTGTAATTCCACTTTATCATGGTTGGCTTGCTTGGTTAGCCCCTAGAGGAAAATACTAGAACAAAGCCATTTCTGTCTTGAGCCCATTGGCCATTACTTGACAGCAAATCATCAACTTCACAAAAATGTTCAAAGCATTTGCTGTGGTTTTCTGACATATAGTTATTGTTGAAAATCTTCAAATTACAGAAAAACACAAAGAAGAAAGTGGATCCCTAGACAATGTATCTAGGTCACAAAGTCCAAGCTTGGACCAGAGCTTCAGGTGAATGATGATGAAATCTCAAAAAGACATATGTGGGGACAGCTCACAAGATTCCTCTTGAGCCAGGAGTCAGTGAAGAGTTTAACAGAGTCAAAGAGCACCAGTCCTCACCAGCTATGCCACCAGGAAAATACCCTCACCTCTATGAGCTTCCAATCCACGCATCCAGAGTAAGCAAAACCAATCTTCAGACCTGTGGTGAGGGACAAAGATGGTGTTTAAGGGACTGAGCTTGCCACCAGCACACAGCTGGTGGTGGGCACTTGGCTGTAACCATCATTGGCCTAGCTTTCTCCATGCACTAGAGAAAGATTATTCACAAATTTTCATGGGTGCAAGTTGAAGGACAGAGCCAGTCATTCCTCACCACTGGAAACCTCCTGGGAAGCTGTGCCAACACCAAATGGACTTAGGCAGAGGAGGCTCTGGGTAGGAACCAAGCCATGAGCTGAGAAGCAGGAGCTGGTGATGGAATTCCAGAACTGCCCTCCAGCTTCCACCACAGAGAAGAGCTGGTTAGTCTAGAACAAGCTCTGAGAAATTGGTTGCACTAGCCAGCAGCACACTTGGGAGGCAGCGCACTCAAGTGCAGCACACGAGGTGCAACGCACTGGAGGTCATACACTGTGGGCAGCACACTAGGGGACAGCACATTCAGGCATCCCGCCCTCAGATACCACACACTTGGAACCAACACCTTAGATGCAGAATGCTTACTCAGACATAGCACACTCAGGCATTCTTTCAAGCTGTCTTTGGGCCCATCAGGTTTCAGCTGGCTTAGAAGCTCCAGCTATGCATCTTGTCCCTGGGCCCCCTTGGATCAACTCTTAAGTCACACAACCACCAAGTGGAGGGGAGCATGGGCAGAATCTAGATTTTTTCATGGCACAGTGCACACACACACACACACACACACACACACACACACACTTATCCCTATTTGAGGAGGAGACTGGGCAAAAAAGCCTGTTACCCAAAGCTATTTTTCCTAAAACGTAGGTATTTCTCCCAGTATCAGTCTGAGGCCCATGCTGGCCACCTGTTGAAGACCCCGCTCGTGTCTCTCAGCTCCATCTATATAGGATGTAAGACTGTTGTGAGGATTCAGCTACAGGAGCGCTGTGTGCTCATTCATCAGAGAATGAAACTGACCCTATTGCCATGGTAGGGGAGGCAGCAGGCCTGTCATAGAAGCCTTGCCTTCATTCAAATTTATCACATGCAAGTGTTGAGTAACATTTACTAACAAGGAAAACACACCCAAGTGTGGAAGACCCAAGTGGGAGTCTTGGCACTGCCACAGCTGTGTGATCCTCAGCTGCTTCCATATTTTGAAGCTTTATCAGCATGTTGACACTTGGTTGTAGGAATAACTGGAATTTTTTTTTTCAATCATCTAAACCAAATTACAAAACACTACATATTTTCACACAAGGCAACTTTTACTTCTCAGTCTAATCAAGACATTTTAAGAACGGAAGTCTTATGGTTGTAAAAGGTATAGCCAATGAACTCACATCTACAAATACTGGGCAGCGGGGATTGGCAGGGCAGAGCATAGGCCCCTCTGCTTTCAGTTCCTGAAGGGAGGTCTTGTGAGGAAGTGAGTTAATTCTTCACTTTTCTTCTGATCAAACCCATAGAGGACCATACTTGGCATCTGAGCCATGTGCACCTGGCTACCGCTCACAACTGCAAACTGAAGGCCAATTCCCCAGTCCACAGGTCAGGTCCTAGATTGTCTGTTTTTTCTACTAGTTCCCTCCCCTGTGCCAAGGTCTGAATTTGAACTCTAGAGATTGTTCTTTTCCAGTCCTATGCTAACCCCAAGGAAGGACTACTTTCTCTTGTTTCCATTCTGTTATCTCTTGAGTCAGCTATGTGACTTCTGTGAAAACACCCAAATTAAAAGAGGCAGGCAGACTCCCTTTGACGCACTCCTGACTGGGTTAGAGCCTGTTGCAGTGGCTAAGGGAACAGGGACCCTCACCTGTGGTCTGATGCAGGAGGAACACGAAAGACCCCAAAGCCTAGGATACAGTGAAGCCGAGGAATTTGATGGAATCGATAAAAGTTTAGTCTCCCATACCTGTGAGGTCCACCCAAGGTCCATTCAACTTGTATGGTAGGTGTGCTGTCCTCTGAGCACAGGGTTCTTCTCTTCATAAAGAAATGACACATGCACGTACAGATGAAGGTGTGTTCACGATGGCAGGCATGAATGTGGATCCCACAGGCCATGACCCTCAGGAAAGGCCCCCATAAGGGAGGCATGGTCACCTGCAAAGGGCTGATCCAGTTTGGAAGCAACGCAGCTCTTCAACATCCCTTCCCCACGCCATTAGCATTCCTGGAAAAACTACACAAAGAAACTGTACAATTTCAGAGACAATACTTAGTGTTCATCCAAGTGACCTTATTTACTCTTGTAAACCCTAAGTCCCTCAGATTTAGGTAGGGGGAAGAAACAGGGAGTGGAATGGGTGGTATGTGGAATACATGCCAACAGGGAACTCAAACCTTATAGTCCTTTCCCATGGCTTGGGAAAGAGGAAGGGAACTGGAGGGCAGCAAGCTGCCCACCATCGAAGCGTATTGATCTCCACCCACCACTTGTACTTGTGATTTGGGTCTTGATTGCTTGGGACAGGCATTAACTTTCCTTTTTGTTTTTCAAAGAGGTCAAAGATTGGAGAGTGGAGGCTGACAGGGCCTGGGATGAGGAGGCCAGGGACTCAGTGTGACTTCTTGGAAAACATCCCCCAGAAAAATACTTCTGTCACAAAATATCAATGCCAACCAGATGTCACTGGATTTTTTTTCTTCACATGTATCCCCCAACAGCTGGCAAAGGTATCAGCTTAAATTATTTATTCATCATGAGCACACACTTTCTTTTTGCCTCTAGATAAAGAGATTTAAACACTGTCAGTTAAGGGTAGAGAAAGCTGTGGAATGGACTTTTCAAGACAGAATGTATGTGATTGGCTGGCCATTGCTGAGTGCCAGCTCCAGCCATGCTGCAGTCCCTGTGGTTCTGAGACAGTTCCCTGGACTGAACAGGCTCAGCAGACCAGGCCACCTATCTACACAGCTGTATCTGCTTCTGGAACACCAATCTTGTACATATCAGGACCTTTCTATAGTTCTTGCAGGCCTGCCACATTTGGCATCTGGTCTAGAATGTTTTCTCTCATCCACTCACAACAAGCTGTCCTGATGTGCTTACCTGGTCACCAGAACAGCATCAGTCAGCTTTCTGGCTGGCTTAGGAATGCTGCTTCAACTTCATTCACTTCCCTAGAAGTCACTCACTGAGAAAGAGCTGGGGACAAAGGAGTTTTTGAAAACTCAGTGGATGGCAGTATGATGCATCTGTAGTAGATTTCATGGGCCCCCAAACAGTCCACTCAGGCCTCACTGTGTGACCCTCAATGGAAGAAGGATCTTTGCTGTAGTTAGGAATGGAGGTGAACTAGATTGAACCATAAATACACACTGAAGTCCCTATAAGAAGAGACATGCAGAGGGACAAAAGAAGGACAGAGACAGGATATTGTTATACACTGAGGAAAATGAAAAATGTCAGCATCTGCATAGGCTAGAGGAGGCTGAAGACAGACCCTCAGGGGAAACCCACTTTGCCCACTAGATCTCAGATGTCCTCTACAATTATGAAGAAATGAATTTCTGTTATCTTGGTCTACCTGCCTTGAGGTAATTTGTTATAGAGGTTGTAAGAAAAAGACACAAAAGCCAAAGAGAGAGAGAGTCTGGTTAGTTCCCTTTGTTTGGTTTTTGTTTTTGATTTTTTAAAATTCATTATGTTTATTTTATGTGTATGCATGTACTGCCCACACTGGTAAGTGCACCAGTGTCCTGCAATGCCCGCAGAGGACAGGAGAGGCTGTCAGATCCCCTGGGACTGGAGTTATGGACAGTTGTTAGCTGCTATGTGGGTGCTGGGATTTGAACCCGGGTCCTCTGCAAGAACAACCAGTGTCCTTAACTGCTGAGCCATCTCTCCAGCCCCCAAGAGTCTGGTTAGTTTTAAAGTGAAGCAGCCAAGATCAAGAGGCGACTAAGCCCAGACAGAATGATTCCTATTGTTGGAGGCTAACCTGCAATGGAATAGGACCCCTAAATGCCACACTAGCACAAGGGTACTAAGGAGTCTACCACAGAAGACTGACCCTATAAGGTCAGTGTTCCCAGTCATGTCCTCAGGAGGAAGGCTCACCCCTGAAAAGCTGTTAGAGCCCTGGGCCCTAAGAAGTTAAGTCAGGGACTAAGCTAACTGTGGGGTAAGAGAAAAGCCATTGAGTTCAGCCTGAAGAACCATGTCCTCCAGACTAACTTCAGACCTGGGTGCTTAGATTAACTAGGTAGTTTGCCACATAGAAGAAAAAGTAAAGGAGGCTAGAGAGATGGCTCAGCAGTTAAGAGCACTGGCTGCTCTTGCAAAGGACCAGGGTTTGATTCTCAGCATCCACATGGCAGCTAACAACCATCCCTAACTCTAGTTCCAGGGGATCCAGTGCCCTCTTTTGACCTCTGTGGGTATTGCATGACACAGGTCCACTTACATACAAGTGTATACATGAATGTATATGCAAGCAATACACTCATACACATAAAAAAAACTAATAAAATATTTTTTAAAAGAAAAAAGTAAAAGATCAGACCTTCATTCTACCCACCCAGAAACTAGGAGATTCTACCTAAAGGTATGGAGTTAGGTAGTTGTGGGCTACAAACTCATAAGTATGGCTTGTGGCAGGACCAGAGTCAGGCCCTGAGCCCCAGCTGGGGTGGTATGCTGTAGAATGACATGCAGTACCCCCTTGGCATCAGGCTCAGCAGGGTCTCAGTCAACCCTGAAAATATCTGTGGAACTATTTATCCTCAACACAATGAGCTGACTCCCTCCCAAGGGTTAAACACACAGCACCTGCTGTTAAAGCCCCAGAGAAAAACCAGTTTCTTCATAGTTCTCCCGGCCCCAAGGCTGCAGAGGCAGGCAAGGACATCTGTGATCAAACTAGAGAAACAGCTTCATTGAATGAAAATCAAGAGTAGAAATTGGTTTGGCAATGCCATCTGAGTGGGGTGAGGCCACAAACTACATTCCATCTTGCAAGTACTAAGTCTCATTTTATCTCCTGTGTAGGCCCACATTGCACATCTGTCCTGTGAGCCATAAACGTTCCATGAGCAAGTACAGGCCCAGCGCCAGGTAACTCAATAAATATTTGTGAAGTGAGAGCAGCCTGGGAAATTCGGTGTGTCCCAGCTTGCTTGCAGGACACCCAGCAATGCTGGAACTGCTGCGTAACAGCAGTGAAGGAAGATCTGCCAGACACCAGACCCAGCTCTGTCCTTACCCCACCCTACCCATGCCCTTGTGACATTTGCACAATTTATACTCTCTGAGAGCCTGTAGTGGCCTAGGTTTGCAAGGAAGCCAACAATCCATCTCAGAAAGATACCAGTGGAGAAGCAAATACTGTTTCAAAGCAACTACAGGGGTTAATAACTGAGGTGTTCCCTCTGACCTGTGGCTTTGCAGTGCCCAGTCTCCTAACTCAGCTCACAAACACCAACTTTGCTGCAAAAAGAGAAGGCAGGAAATAGCCCTAAACATTCCAGACCAAAGCACCTCTGAAAGTCCTTGGTTTCTCTACACAAAATATATTTGAAAGAAGAGCTACAAATCAGCAGCAGCTGCTCCTGGCACCTGTTATTTTTTTCCCCATTGTTGAAGTTCTCATGTCATTTTGGAAAGAACTGTGCGTTTTTCCTGGAGAAGTACCCTGGGTTCTGGGCACTCGTTTAACTGCATCCAAATCTTGGTAGAAACAGGGGCCAAGAAGTGGATCTACAGCAGAACCAGGCCCTGCTGATACCAACCCCAACCCTCCTCAACTCCTCCCTACCTTCCATGTGCCTACTGCGCAAGGACACAGGTACCCTTCAGGAGGAACAGGGGAGGCCAGGCTGACCTCCACTATCAAGAGTGTCTGGAGTAATATGAGTCTTCAAGGTGCAAGGAATAAAACCCTAGTGACCAAGGCTCCAATAGTGTCAGTAGGCTACACAAGATACTAGGAAAAGAACCTGCCCTGGAAACTTCCATCTGTCTACCCATAGTACCTTCCAAGGAGCTTTCCTATGTGTTCATTCCTTGGCTACTGTGACAAGATGTCAAAGTAATGATTTTAGCACAAGTTATCACTAGAGTCTGAAGATCAGGAGTTGAACTGGAGCCTGGAGCCTCACTGCACTAAAGTCCAAGTATGTTTAAGGGTCTTTCCTCCTGAATCCTCCAGGGAGAACTCACATCTTCTGTCACAGCTCCCCAGGGCTACAACCCTCCAATGACTCATGGCCTCTCTGCATCTTCAGAACTCTTGTCCTCATCCTCTATCCACTCTGACTCACTGGCCCCTGTGTCTGCCTTCTTCTATGACTCTAGCCCTCATGCCTGCCTCTTTTCCTGAGAACCCTCATGACTATATGAATTCCCCCAGTTGTCCAAGGAGATCCCCTATGTCCAGTTCCCTGATGTCCCAGTTTGTTTCTTCATTGCTGTGACAAAATACTCTGACCACTACCAACTTGGGGAGGAAAGGGTTTATTTAGCTTGCATATCCCGGGTCACAGTTCATCCAGGAGCCCAAGGTAGGAACTCAGGGCAGGAACCTGGAAGCAGGAGCTGGAGCACAGGCCATGGAGGCGTGCTGCTTACTGACTTGTTTCCCTGGCCCCTGCTCAGCCTGCTTTCTTATGCAACACAGGCCCACCTGCCCAGGTATGGCACCACCCACAGTGGGCTGGGCCCTCACACAGCACTCAACAATCAAGAAGGTGACCCATGGACATGGCCACAGGCCAGTCCAATGAAGGCAATTCCCCAATTGAGGCTCCCTCAACCCAGGTGTGTCAAGTTGACATGAAAGCTGTCCAGCACACCTGATTTAATCACATCTGCAGCAACCCACTGCCCCACGAGGCTCCAAGATTAGCACAACAGCATCTTTGAGAGATATTGTTCTGTCTACACCACTGAGCCCTATAAATGCTGTCACCCTATACTACAGGCCCTTTTGCCCAATTTTGACTTAGGTTGTACTCTTTAGGTCTCTGGAGGATGGATGGTGACTAGGGATGGGGAGGGAGTCCCTTTCATATGCCTCTTCTACCAGTGATCTACTTAGCAAGTATTGACAAGTACCTACCATGCTAGAGACACAAGGAAATAGAAGATCCCAAGTTACGTCCAGGGCAGCTGCCAGTGAGTACAGTGTAGCCATGAAGAATATAACCCTGGGAGAGTATGACTTACATACGACCACTGGATGGGCTGACTATACTCCAACAGATGCATTTACACTGAAGGACATTTGGGTACAAACGCCTGAATAAATAGGACTTGGCATGTATGGCAGAGTACATACAGTTCGGTGGGAGGCGAGGGGGAAGCATGGATGGAGGAGGGGGTCTGGATGAGAGTGGGAAATAGTGTATGAAATTTTAAAAGTTCAATAAAAAAAAAGAAAAAAAAAAGAATATAACCCTGTGGTCATAGCCTGACACTTCTAGTCTGGGGGAAAACCCAAGGCTAAGAAGCCACCACAGGAGGACTGCTCTCCTTCCCAGTAGGTCCTTCATCTGAAAAAAAAATACATAGCATAAACCATGTTGCTCTTAATGGCCTCACATGATAATTTAATATTTTCACTTCCATAGTAGACCAGAAGAACAAAGTAGAGGTTCACAGAGGGACTGGAGACCTTCTTATAATAGCCAGCATTGAGGCAGTGAGACTTCCCATGGAAAAGATAACCAGTTCACACAGTACAAAGAGGAGACAGCTTCTTCAGCTTCTGACCACAACCCAAAGGAATCACAAATAAGATCTCAATCATCCAAGGCTCCAGCAGTCTGGACAGTGTGGCTCATGAACTGCTTGAAGCTTGCTAGCTATGTGGCCCAGAGTAAGTGATTTAACAGCTTTGATTTTGGAATATATAAAATGTAAAAGGGCAGCAGGTAGGTGTCATGGCTTGAATGTGGTTTGGATGTTCCTAAGACCCTCATATTGAAATTAATTGTCACTCTGAGGAATTAAGAAAGTAAGCACTTAATTGACTATGGTGATCAAAGGTAGAGCATGTAGAAGGGGGTCAGATGAATAAGACCTAGGAGTGGAGCTCTGTAATTGATTTTTGGATTTGTAAGATGAGAGACCACAGTTCATCCTCATCACAGTGTGGGCATGGCAGGGATGGAGGGATGACCCTTCTGGGCAGGGTCATCTGAAGAGGACTGATGCCCACCAGGGTCTGCCTCTTCTTGGGAACACAGAGGGTTATGCTTCTCCCAAACTTGGGCTTGCACTTGTCCAGCCAGCCTCTCCAGAGTGGCTGCCCCATCAGACCTGACCAGCCTCAATGCAGAAACACAGTACACAAGCTCTAGGATTTGTCTAGCACAGGAGAGCATGTCTTTCTATGCCTCAGAAGAAGGAAATAATTATACATGCCCAGATGTGTTATGAACTCTAAATATCTTACATAGTTAGGTCCTAATGAGTAAGTCAGTGGTGCTATGGTGTGATAAGAAGATGCCAGCCCGGGCTGGAGAGATGGCTCAGCAGTTAAGAGCACTGACTGCTGTTGCAGAGGAACCCGGGTTTGATTCCCAGCACCCACATGGCGGCTACGAACTGTCCTTAACACCAGTTCCAGGGGAATCCAAAGCCCTCTTCTGACTTCCACGGCTTTGCACAACATGGGTGCACTTACATACATGCAGGCAATACACTCATACACATAAAATAAAAATAATAAATAAAATATTTTTTAAAGAAAGAAGATGCCACCCAAGTAACAGGCAGAAAGGCATAGCCACTCTGTTAAACAAAATGAAACAATATATGTCATTTTCATGTCTCACACTGACAAATTTTGCTTTGCTTTTGAGACAGGGTCTCCCTATAGCCCCAGCTGGCCTGGAACTTGCTATATAGGCCAGGCTGGCCTTGATCTCACAGAGATCCAGCTCCCTCTGCCTCACAAATGTTAGAATTAAAGGGCTGTGCCATCATGCCTGGCCTAAGCATACATTTTAAATCATAGTACCTCTTTGGTGGTAGAACAGCTGCTGACATTATGAGCTGGTGAAAATTTTCTGATGGGAGTTCAGAAATGTATAACAATACTCTTTTAAATGTTTATTCCTTTTGACAAAATTATTCCACTTCTAGAAATTCATCATAATTAAAGATGAGAGACAATCAATGATTTAAGTATAAGTGTGTTATGTAAAATATTATTAGACTGTCAATAATTTGAATCAATTTAAATGTGCAATAATAGGAGAAATAATAAAAATATGTCAGCATACAGAACAACATCCACAATCTTTCCACCTGAGATTTTTGTCAATTGCATTATAAATATTGGGAAGTTCTGTTTATAGGTTGGTTGGATGGTTGGTTTGAATGATAAGATTTAAAGTCATTGTTGTAGGACTTGGTTCAGTACTCCCCAAAAAGATGCCAGGGCTCTGGGAGTGAATGAAGGAAGCCCAGAACATGAGCCCAGCATGTACTTCTCCAGCCCAACCTGCATCTCTTCCACTCTGAGTCATTGACCAGGATGTTCACAAGGTCAAGCGCAACCCCAAGTTTGGGAGAAGCATAACCCTCTGTGTTCCCAAGAAGAGGTAGACCCTGGTGGGCATCAGTCTATGTCATATCATTCCAGAGAAACATGTGCCCTCAGAACAGGTGCGGGTTTCATTCACTCTTCACTTGTGAAGACCAGCGTGGATGCTGGGTAATTATTCAGGAATCCACAAACTTCTTAAAAGAAGTACACGTGTTCCTGAGTATTAGCAAGAAAAAGGATAGTCCTAGCAATAACAGGTAGGCATTGTATGGTAATCTCTTTTCACTTCCAAGGTCAAATCATTCCAGTAATCAGAAGATATTTTGTTGCTCAAATGCCAGTGCTCTTCAGGATGAGGAGAAAGACAGGGAAGAAGGGCGAGTACAGGCCCTGCCCCCAAACTGCACATGCAGACATACATACAAACATAAATGTTTGGGAATACATGCACTCACACACGTGTGTGCACACACACTGGATACACATGCAAATATGCTACATGTACAAGTGTGCATTCAAATCATACCACATACATGCAGACATCACATGTTTATATGCACCTATACAATCAATGTCTGAAGGTGTCACCCACCTGCTTTGAGGACACAGGGCTCCATCTCAGAGGTTCAGAAGTAAGAGGAGCTTGGGTATTGATTGGGTAGAGGAGCCCAGGTTGATCCAATTCTCTACTGAAAAATGTGGGTATGGTTCACAGGCTCCTCCCTAAAGCCAAGTCTGGAACCAAACACTCAGCCAGCCTCCACTCTGACAGGCTCTTTCCCCCAAGAGCTTCTTACCTTCCCTCTTAGACCTTTCCAGGCAGGAGAGAGACTCATTTGCCTTGTGCCCAAGGAGGCTAGAGGAAGTACAGAGGTGTCCAGGACCGGATTTCAAGCTGCTTTTTTTATTTCATTCTCAACTTTTCCTTCTGCCAGAGAGGAGGGGATCAGTTTGTTGGGGGAAAGGCAGAGCCTCTGCCCACAGAGCTCTTCCTGAGCTGCTGAAGGAGCAGGTAGGGAAACAACTCACTTTCTTTGGGAACAAATCACAAGGCAGGAAGGATACAAAGGGATTATGGGCATGCCAATTTCCCTAGTTCTACTTGAGTTCATTGTTAAAATCAGTTTGTCCTCCTAGGCACATAGTAGTCACTGGCTTTTCTGGGGCAGAGGCTCAGGGAGCCCTCAAGTTTGTCATGACCAATTCAAAGCAAAGCCTACAGTGCAGCTCTCCATGAAGGCTAAGGAGTTTACTGGCTCCCCCATCTGTGTTGACTCCTGCAAGGGACATCTGAAGTATGAGATGAGTCCTCACCACAGGTAGGTCAGCAGAGTGACCAAACACCAAAACCAAGCCAAGCCCCTGCTTCTAAAGATAGGCTAAGCCTGAGACTAGGCACAGAGCATCACAGCAGCATGTCTACCTTCCCTCCTGTTCTGCAAATTCAATCCCACTTTAAGTTTTATTTCTCTCTCTTTAACATCTTATTGCCAGCAACAGTGGATCCCAGCATATTCCTGACTCCTGTCTGGCATCAGGGACACTTCCACTTGTCTTCAGGTTTCTGTCTGAAGAGGATAATTTAGCACTCATGAGTAACAACATATGGTGCTTCGGCCTCCCTACACCCCTGCTTCACAAAGGTTTGATCCAAGGGACTATAAAGGCGCCTAACCTGGCTTTTTGTCTTAACTAGAACTCCCAAATTTACACTGCTGCCACTGCTTTTCTCCTATAAATATGCCCTTTTTGACATTGCATAGAAAATGATGAAATTCTTAAAATCAAGCACATCCATTCCAATTCCTAAAGAAACGATGCTTCTCATTCTGCAAGTGAGCAGACCTGGGAGTCCAGGAGTCTGCCTGCCCTCCTGCCTTCCTGAGCTCTTCTTACTTCCTCTCCCTCTCCCCCTCCCTACCTCCTTCCTTCTTTCCCTCCATCTCTTCCCCAACTCCTTAGGATGGTGTACAGCCTGAAAGGAAATCATAAACCTCATTATCCTATCAAGGACACATTTCAGGATACTTTCTTTTTTAACAAAGGAGGTAGAGAAAGACTTTTTATCATTAAATTTTGCCATCTACTTCTTTTTCCAAAAAAAAATTTATATTTATTTTTATGTTATCTATATGACTGTTTCACCTGCATATATGTAAGTGTACCATATTGCAGGCCTGGCAAAAGACGGCATCAATCCTCCAGAACTTATGGGTTGTTAGCTGTGGGCACTGGGACCCGAACCTGGGTCCTTTAGAAGAGCAATAAGTGCTCTTAACTGCTGAGCCATCTCTCCAGTTCCTCAAGTTACTTTCTTAAGAGAACAAGTGACTCTGGACATCCAGATCAAAGCAGGACCCACAGTCCACACCACCACTGAGGTCTGCAGTGTCTACATTAAGGTCACCTGGCATTCACACCTCAGGCCAAGGAGAAAAAAGTCACAACTTCTGATTCTGTCTCTGAACATCAGTTTTACTCATCAAATGTCCAACATTCAACTATGAAGTAAGATTCATTGACCTGTCAAGGTTTTATGACATAGCAAGGATTTCAAAGCAGACACGCACGTCTGTCCTGCTTCAATAACATTGAAGTTCAAGTTAACATGAAATAATGACCAAGATTTTTTTATTAATGTTGGTTTTGCCTAGTCAAAGGAAGAAGCCAGTGTCTCTGGCATAGACAAGCCTCAGATCCAAGAAGGGCTATGGTTGCCATTTCTCTGCACAAACATCTACATGGTTTGAATATCCCGCTGAAAGGTCACTCACCTCCTGAGCATTCTGGACAGAGTGCTATCTTCCATCCTTTGCAGCAGGAGGCGCAACTTGCAATCCTGGGCAATTTCCTCTCTTGTAGTCTCAGTTTCTCTGTCAAGAATTTAATAAGTCGGGGACTGGAGAGATGGCTCAGTGGTTAAGAGCATTGACTGCTCTTGCAGAGGACCTGGGTTCAATTCCCAGCACCCACATGGCGGCTACGAACCATCCTTAACTCCAGTTCCAGGGGAATCTGAAGCCCTCTTCTGACCTCCGCAGCACTGCACTGACACACATGCAGGCGATACACTCATACACATAAAATAAAAATAATAAATAAAATATATAAAAAAAGAATTTAATGAGTCAGGGCTGTAAAGATAGCTCAGCAGTTAAGAGCATTGGCTGCTCTTGCAGAAGACCCAGGGTCGAATTCTAGCATCCACATGGCAGCTAACCACTGTAACTCCAGTTCCAGGGGAATCCGAAGCCCTGCTCTGACTTCCATAGGCATTGCATGACATGGGTGCACCTACCTACATGCAGGCAATGCACTCATACACATAAAAATAAAAATAATAAAATATTTAAAAAATAAATATTTTTAAAAGATGGAAACATTTATTTGAGAACAAATTGTATAAAAATGCTAATATTCTGCACTGACACGTGTCCTCTTAAAACATATTCTCTGACTTGTTTCCAAAAGACAAATGTCAGAAATGTCACGGAATCTTCATGTGTCTTACACTTGTTGGGAAACACTACAATCAGTACTACCTCATGTGCACTGCCCATGTATGAGCCCCATTACCCTCAAACTTTCCCTGAACATTTCTAGACATTCATCTACTATTTAGCAAAACCACTACATTACCTAATGTTTTTTATAAACTTCATAGACTGAAAAGTAATTAGCTATCTCTGATTTTGCTCACCAAATATCAAGGAAACATGCCCTCATCATATACTTGGACTGTGTCTCTGCGACCAACTGTCAGAGTAAACACAAAGTAATATGGTCATGCACTCAGGCAATCTCTACATTGATTCATATTCTTATTCCAAATTCTTGGTGACATTGACCATGATCCAATGTCCAGCAAAGTTTTCCTGACTGCAGGGCATTTTGTAGGAAGTTGATTAGAGTAGTAACAGAAGACAGCCTTCAAGCAGCGGAGAATCGTGTGCAAAGTCTCAGGTTTAGGAGGTCACCCAAGGCCCATTTGGCTTGAGCCAAAGGGCTAAAGGGTCAAAGGGAAAACAGCATAAAATGAGGCTGTGGGGACAGTCAGGAGCCAGATTATACAAAGGCCCAAGAAGTCAGGCTAAAGATTTTGAATCTGATGCTGAAACAATCAGAAACCATTGCTCCTCTTAGTCCATTCTCAGATTTGTGCCTTGAGAAGCACCCAGTGGTGGCAAGAAGGACAGGACATTCAGCAATCCCACAGACAGCATTATTACTATATCACTATCCAGCCATAGCCCAGTGGAGTGGATCATTGCCCATGTGCAGAGCCAATATGTAGTAGAGCCTAGATTTAGACCTAAGATTCTAGTACCAAACTCCTTGAACAAACTGCTCTGTTTCCACTCCTCATAGCTTGCTTAGTTTCGGTCTTGTGATATTTCTCATCTAAAAGGTGCATGTGCCAAGATGGAGAAACTCAGTTAAGCCCATCATATCAATGCTACCTGATGGAGCATCACAGTGCACAGATGGTCACTGTACACATGTTCATCAAACGGTTCATCTCAGAACTTCTGCTTATGGGAACTTTCAAACAAGCAAAAAACAACAATGAACTTGATCATGAATATCTTTATCCAGGTTTGACCACTTAGTATAGCCCCTCTACCTTGTCTGTACCCACAGTCACCAGCACACCCCATCTAGGGGGTTGAAATAAATTCCCTGATTCGTATTATTTCATTCACAAATGCTTCAGAGTTTTTCTCTAAATGACGATTCTTCTGTTTGTTGAACTCAACAGTAATTAACATATTACACACCTAAACACTGAGTGAGTACACTTTCAACCATTAAGGTAGCCAGACAGAATTTAAATTTCTCCAGTTAGTTTATAAATTTCTAAACTGTTTGAAACAGAAACCAGACACGAACATTGATACATCTCTGTCCTTTTTAATCTTTTGGCTCCGTGTTGCTAACCTGACCTGGATGCTGAGCGTAGACCCTGCTGTCCTTGAGGATGCTCTTAGCAATCTGTGACCTTCTGCCTGATCATGGAATTAAATGTTGTGATCATTATAGGGGGGTACACATAGGGGAGGGGTCTAAATATGATCAAGATGTATTGTATGAAATGCACAAAAATTCAATAAAATGTTTTTAAGTTGTAATCAAATTTAAGTTCAATTTGGGGGAAAATTGATACTTTGTCACTGGCATTGTTGGCCCGTATTGAATGTACCCTCATCCATTCACAGCAGGAAGCATACCTCTGGGTTTCTGCCCAGTGGACCAGTAAGGTCCTATGCACTGAGCCCTTGGAGAAACTCTCACAAAGCCAGCCCTTTTATATTTTGACTATTGCCATTACTTTGAGTTTCACAAATATACAAAATTAACAATACCACCAAAAGAAATTAGGGATGCTGAAGAAAGGCAAACTCCAGGAAGCATACCATGAACCTGCAACAAGGCAATGCTCAGAACACAGCAGCTTACAAAACAGTCCTGCTGAGAGGCCAGTCCCACTCAGCACCATTGCCCCATCTGTAACATCAAGACAAATGGCCACAACTGTCTCCATTGGGTGATGACCATCCAGAAGTCCATGCAGCTTTGAATTAGCAAAGCAACACTCACCCTCACTGTAAAGTCCCTAATAACCGTAGAGAATAATGGAGTGAGAGCCCTCATACACTGCAATTTTAGTAATTAGATTCTTCACAGGATTCATACATTTCTGGAAAGTTATGTCCAAATGAAAAAGAAAGGGAGAAGAATCTATTGAAAAGAAAAAGTCCCTTACCTCACCACTGACCTGTGGTCTTGCTGAGGTCCAGAGATGCTGGCTGTGAGATTTGACAGGAGGAAGAGGAGTTTGAAGCCCTCCTGTTCTGACCATTAGCCCCAGGTTGGCACAAGTACTAAGCAAGCTGTCCGGCATACTCCAGCACTCTTCAGAACTTGAAAATATTGAGATCCAGTCCAAGTATTACTCCCATTAAAGAGACCTTCTATTTTTACACTGTCATTTTAAGTGCATTCATTGTTCCTTCCTTCCTTGTTCCTTGTGGCATACTTGGAGAGAAATGCTGTGCAGGTCTTGGTGGGCATGACCGGAGGCTAAACATGGTTAGGTGCTGTTTAGTGTGGTGAGTCACCATTGGCCCACTCACATCTATGCTTTTATATAGCTGTTTTAACCCATGTACCTGAATTTCCCACTGCAGGTGGCATAAACTCAGAATCTAAGAACCTACCTGAGCTCAGATTAAGATGTCAGCTTCCAGCAGAGCATTGAGATTCACAGTGAAAAGTTTTAAGTCACCTACTATTTTCCTCAAGCAGGTCACTTGCTTTCCCTAGATAGAAGATAAATTCTCCTTTGGATTTACAAGAAAGTTGGGAAGATGAAAATGATGTTATGTTTAAGTGCTTTTGTAGGCTGGGCTTCACAAGAATCCCAGCGTGTTATATACTCTGAAACCAGATGAGTTTATCAGTCATCACTCATCCCTAACCACCTGCAGAAGTGGAGTTGCACATAGGCCTCATTCATTGCCTCTCCCCAGGTCCCCAGATGCAGAGAGCCCCTAAACAGGCAAGAGAAAGGCTGAGGATGGAAGGGGCTTGGGCCCTGCTACTATTCCATTAGGCATTATTTTATACTAACAGCCAAAGTGGTCCTCAGTGAGGACAGGGCTGTGTCATGTTGGAGACAGAAGTAGCTATGGAAGTGGGCTTTCTCAGCAGTGTTTGGTCCCATCATCAAACCCATTGGTGGGCTCGGTGCATAGAATAATATGTGGTCTGCTCTATCTGCTCCTTTAGTTAACGATACCAAAGAGGCTCTCTCCTACTACCTCTGTACCCAGGAATAAGCCCCCATTTTCCCAACGTAGACTTACCATCTGAGAGCTGACAATCTGCACAGATCCCTTGAACCAGCAACTCACAAAGACGGGTCTTAAATTCCCAGATAATATTGGTGGTAAGAAGCTACATTTCTGACAAGCGATGACCAACAAATATACTAGGGAAAAGTTACAATGCCTTGATCTTAATGTCGATGCAGTTACTTATGAATCCAGAGCCAGGAGCTTCACACACAAGCTCCAGCTTCCTCACCTGTAAGGTAGGAATAACAATGCTGGCCTCATGAGTACCACTGGGACTGATGAGGCATCACATGGAACATAGTTAATGAAGGCCTAGCATACAATAAAGTGCTCAGTAAAGAGCACATTTGATGCTATTTTCTGTCCCACCATGACTTTGCTTAAATTATCAAGCAGAGAGCTTTTTGAATTAACTAGAAATGAACTTGCAAACAAATAAATATTGACCAAAGACAGAAAGCTTTGGCCATGGAAATACAAAAGTACCCCACAGATATTTGACCCCAATGAATCTTTTTTTCAGTCTTTTAAAAAAATAAAAGGCCAAAGAAGTGATCAGCACTGAGGATGAGAGCCACTCTCATGGAGACAACTTTTGATAGCCAATCAGGAACTCAGAGGAAGCAGAGAAAATGCTTTCAATGCTCCACTGAAATCAGGCAAAGACTACAAAGATACCCACACCATCCCACTTTTCATGGTCTTGTGAAAGGGGTGTGTGAGTACACCTCAGCACCTTAGAAACCACACCTGCAGATTGTAGTTCATTATATTTATTTTGGAAAAATATTTTAAAAAGGAGTTTCTTCATTAACAAAACAGTAAAAAAAAAAAACTCAAATAACATTTGCACAATATTCCATAAATACATTTATATACAAAAAATATAGTCACATAAACCCGAAGTGCCTTTGTACATATTTACCAAAATTTAAATTATAAAAAATGAACATCACAAAATACTCAAGCTTTACAGATATAATGAAAAATATTTTTACAAATCCAAAAAATAACACACTTTTTTTTCCATCTAGAAAAAAACACATTTCAGTATCAAAAAGGACAGTAAAGGCAGTTTGTGTTTCTAGTTCAAGGAAAGACTGGCTCATAGTAATCCAAGAGAGAAATGTCGGCAGTGCGTGCTTCCTATACATATCAAGTCACTCATCCATTTAAATATATACTCTTAAAAGCAACTGTCCATAGTGCAATGGGAACATCCAGCAGGCAGTGCAGCGGCACCCAAAGCCCACAGGCTGGCAGAGTTGGGCACCTCTGCTAACTCTGAGAGGAGAACCAGCTCTGCCTGAACCTGTTTCTCAGCAGCAGTTCCTGGGGTCTCCCTTTCCTCTTTCAGCAGCATTCGTTGGGGCTATATCCTTGGAATTTTATTTAAGAGAAATGGGAATTTTGCCACATCACTTCCATCTTACACCTAGAGGGGCCCAGGAGACAGGACAGGAAGTTAGCTGCAGACAGAGATGGACCCTCTCCGCATCATCCACATCTGACAAGTACACTGCACACTGACCTCAGTTGCTATGACACACTCGTCCTTCTCCTCAGATAGAACATACACCGACTGGTACTTGGTGTCCTTTGAAGTGGAATAGACAGACTCAGGCCTTTTTCTGTCAGGGTCTTCCCCACTGAAAGGAAAATTGGAGAGAACCACAATAAACACATAATAATGTGATTGAACGAGGACATGTCCAGAACATAGAATGGCTTTCCTGCCCTCCCCACCCACCCCACAGCACGCACCCCCTGAGTGTTGAGGTGCCCTTCTCTTCTCCTGTAGAGCCCTGTGGCTGGCACTTGGTGTCATGCTTGCTGTGTGCATCCCTGATGGTGGTTTCATCTCCCTTGAGGTCTCGCACGAGGTTATAGTCCACAGTGGGGTATCGGGCCTTAAAGCTACTCTTGTCAGAACCATGGTCCCCATGAAAGTCCGCCTTCTTGTTGGTGTTCTTGATCTGTGTAGCCCCAATGATGCTAATGGAAACATCTTTCTCACGCTGGCAATTGGCCAGGTTGTTCATGGTCTCCGTCTCTCCCCGGCAGGGGTCAGCTGGGAGCTGGCGCTTCTGTAGCCTCAGCCGGATGCAGACCACCACAGCAGCACAGCCCAGCAGCAGCATGAGGACAAGCACCACCCCAGCACACACAGCCACCCAGGGGAAGGGCCCACCCTGGCCCTCCACATGCTTCTCGCTAAGGTCCACTACCATGGGGCCCTGTGGTGGCTCAGGGAGCAGGAACTGGCAGTTGGGACCGCCATAGCCCTGGGCACATTCGCACACATAGCGCTGGCCCCTCTGGTGGCAGGTGGCCCCATTATGGCAGGGTGCATGCTCACACCTGCTGACAGGGGCACTGCAATTCCTGCCTGTGTAACCAGGTGGGCAGGTGCAGGAGAAGTCATTCACACTGTCCCGGCAGGTGCCCCCATTTGCACATGGGGAGGAGGCGCAGTCATCCACATTGTCCTCACAGTGCCTCCCAGAGAAGCCAACCTGGCAGCGGCACAGGTAGGCATTGACGAGGTCCACACACTTGGCACCTGGAACACAGGGCAGGAGAAGTCATGCATGTGTACATATCATGAAACAGGCATGCTGATGCAACACTATGAGTCTGCCATTTACACAGATTACAGGTACAAAGACAGTCTAGTTTTGTACCACATAGCCTAGGATTCCAAAGACAAAGCCCAGGTTGAGACCCATATTGCTGAGATAATAAGATCTAATGTCCCTTTTTTTCAATACTGAAGATTGAATCCAGAGCTTTACACGTTAGGCAAGCTCTCTGCCAATGAGCTACATACTCGGTCCTCTTTTTAAATGTTTTTTTTATTTTGATACAGGGTGAGGCTGGCCTTGAACTTGATTCTCCTGCCCCAGCCTCTGGAACATCTGGGATTACAGGCCTGTTCCACCATGTCCAGCAATAAGAGCTAATGCGTCTAGGTCACTGTT
Source organism: Nannospalax galili (assembly GCF_000622305.1). Taxonomy (NCBI): domain Eukaryota; kingdom Metazoa; phylum Chordata; class Mammalia; order Rodentia; family Spalacidae; genus Nannospalax; species Nannospalax galili. The sequence goes on from NW_008346989.1 coordinate 1,463,445, forward strand.
TTGACAGACTGCAAAACATTCTGCCTGATCACTGCATTCATCTCACAAAACCACCAGAAAAGGGAAGAACACTTCTAGATCCATATTACAGGTGGAGAAACTATGGCTGTAAGAGGATTCCACGTTCACCAATAGCACCCTGTTAGTGAGGAAAGCAGGACTGAAAACAAGAAAGGAAAAAAGAGAGGGAATGACAGAGGGAGGAAGGGAGGAAGAGAAAGAAGGAGGAGAAAGGAAGAAAGGAGAGAAGGGAGAGAGGGAGGGAGGGAGGGAAGGGAAGGGAAGGGAAGGGAAGGGAAGGGAAGGGAAGGGAAGGGAAGGGAAGGGAAGGAAGGAAAGAAGGAAAGAAGGAAGGGCAACCACTGGGCCCAGCTTCCCTCCTGAGTCTATTTTAAGTGCCCTGACCTCTCATTAGCAAGAGGCTCCTGGTACACAAAGCATGCCTCCTCACACAGTGACATGCCTCCTCAAACAGCTATCTAGAGCTGGACTTCTTCCAAAAGTACTATGACTATGGTTCCATCTAAGCAGGACCTGCAGAGCCATGGATAGTGTCAGGTTCCTGAACAGTGCTGACCCTGAGCAAGTTATGTCCTGATGACCAGGGCATTTCCTACATTATGAATGTGAGATTAACCCTCCTCTCGGTCATCCTCCTTTCTGAAATCTCATGGAGTAGACTAAGGGATCCACAAACCCAAGATAGCTCACAAAGCAATGTGCTCCTCTGATAAGAATATACATGCTTCTAGGACCAATCTCCCAAGATCCCGTTGTCCCTCATCAGCCCTCACCATTAGAACAGGGGGAAGAGCTGCAGAGATCCATCTTCTTCTCACAGTTGAAGCCGGAGAAGCCCAAAGGGCAATGACAGGTGTAGCCTCCATCAGGGTTGTCTGAACACCGCCCCCCGTTGAAGCAGGGACCATCTGCACAAGTCATGGCACTCAGCTCGCAGACCTTGCCATAGAATCCAGGAGGACAGGTGCAAGAATAGCTGTCCTCGAGGTCCTGTACAAGGAGGCCATGAGAGGCTTTCTAAAGCTGTTCCAAGAAAGCTATATGCTTTATTTAAAAACAGGGCTCCTGTCTTCAGATAGGACAGTGCAGTAAATCCTACTCACCGTGCAGCTCCCTCCATTTCTGCAGGGGCTTGGGGCACACTCATCAACCTCCAGCTCACAGTTGGCGCCTGTATACCCAGGTCGGCAGGAGCATGTATAGCTCCCCTGGCCTGTGTTGGTGCAGGTGGCTCCATTCCTACAGGGTTTATGGTGTGTGCAGTAGTTCAGGTCTGCCAGGGGTGGAGACAGGAAAAAGGACAGGAAGCCCAATGTCAAATACAGGAAGAATCTATTTTTCCAGTGGGCAAAGGGGTGCTTTGAGGGGACCTGACAATCCTAGGGAGAAGGGGCTTACCCTGGTTGCAGAAAAGTCCCCCCCAGCCTTCCTGGCAGTTACACTGCCAGGGCTGCTGGCAGGTACCATGGAGACAGCCTGGGTATCGGATGCACTCATCACAGTAGCGGCCCTGCCAGCCGACTCTGCACCTTGGAAAATGTATAATACAATCACATGGCTATTTCTAGATTCATAATGGCATTTTCACACAGTAGAAAACATTTCCAGCATCCCCAATAAGCCACTGGTCCTCAAATTAGTCAGGACATTGGACCACCTTGGACCTTTAAAACACCTGAGCTATCCCCCTTAAAGGGTTTGGTGAAAGACACAGGGTCCACCCTGGGTGCCTCTAACATGTGCAAGATCTGAGGACAATGGATATGAAATCTCATTTTCCATACCAACTTTTTAACTGTGCCCTCTATAGTTTCATAACTATGAGAAGCTTAAGTTAAAGGCAAATATATGCTTATACATTTCCAGACCTTTGCTAGAGTAACAGTCCGCACTCGACTGACTCCCTGGGGGTGTTTTACATATTACAGGTGAAAAGAAGAAAAAGCGAGCCAGGCATGGTGGTGTTTGGGAAACTAAGGCAGAAAGATCATGTGCTCAAGGTCAGCCTGGGCTGATAGAAAGACCCTTGTCTCAAAGGGGGGAAAGAATGCCAAAACTTAACTTTGAAAACTTACTTGCATTCCCCTGGCTTGTCACAAAATCCATGTTGGTCATCACACCCTGGCAGACAGATTGCTGCAAGGTAATAAAATCACAGGTTGAGCCCTGCCAGGCCTTCTCCAGTACCACCAAGTGGGACTAGGGCAAAACTAGCAGTGTCCAACTCTATGGTTCCTGGCTAAGTAGATCCTAGACTGCAGAGCCCTGGCTCACCATGGCTGGTGGTTTTGGACTTCACTCAGGCCTAGGATGAGCATTCTTCTTAACACAGTGCTTTGAGGACAAAAGGGCTTTCGGAAGCCCCCACCCCCACCCGTCCCCTTTTCTTCTAAAAAAGGGTCAGAAGTCTTCCCCCTCCTCCTCCCCCACTTCCCAATTCTATGCACAAAGCTCCACCTCTTAATATCCCAGAAAGTGTGTGTGCAGATAAGAGTGGACAGCTGGTGTGCAGCGTGCAGGGCAGGACAGCTGCTCCATTGTCTCTTCCCTCCCGCAGCTGCCCCAGCACAACAATGCCACCCCCCCACACACCCCAGCCTTAGCCCGCGCACATAAGCGTGCACATTCCCTTCTACCAATGGGAGCAAGCAGTGTCTCCACTGCCTATCCTTAGAGAGATCTAATCTATGGCACGCGTGGAGCAGGGGCAGGGAGAGACCCCAGTGCTTGAATAAGAAGAAAAAAGTTTAGATTTCTGGCTACCCTAGAACCATTTGCTAAGAGAAAGGAAAACTACAGTGAAGGGTATGCCCGAGGCCAGAGGCCACTGAAGGGGTGGGGGGTGGCCACAGACTGAGGCTTTGAGCTGGCTCACTTCCCTAGTTATGAAACTCATTAATGAGCAGCTCCTCCAGTTCTTAAGAAAACAGCCAGCTCTGGCCAAGGCGCGGCTTCAAAGGCACTGCAGAGTCGTTTAAGGAGATGGGAAGAGAGGCAACAGTCACATCCAGCTCTAACTGAAGTGCAGACTCCCTTATCCCTAACACAAACCAAAGCTAAGAAACTACTCCATATCCTCTCTCAGGCACAGAATCCAAAGTTCAACTGTTCCAGGGCAGAAAAATGAAAGTTCACCAAGCCCTGACTGGAAGGAAATGCCATTCCTACAGATCGGACAGATGAGGCCTCAGAAAACTGGAGAGAGATCCACTGAGCTTCATATGAGCCAAAATTGAGCAGGAGTCCTCCCTGTGGCCCTGGTCCTCTGGTCTGAAGAGGCTTTACAGGACATCAGTAGCTGCATTTCTTTTCAGGCAGCATGCTGTGACATTCAGACAAGACAGGGCACAGCCCCTGTGCCCCTGACCCATGAAGTCTTGCAGCCTGCCTCAACTGGCTGTTCACAGTCCAGAGGAGTAAAGATTTCCCCTTAGGACAGTATACACAGAGTACATCACAGGGAATCTTTAGAAATGGCTTACTCTGTGGGCAGGTCAGACACCCTAACTCTGGGGAGGAAAGGGAGGGCTTCTCAATGAGACATTGTCACAGCAAGAACTTTGGTGGAAAATGAGCCCTCCACATCCCCTCTCTGTCCCTCCCTTCCTTCCTCCCTTCCCTTTCTAAAGGCTCTGGGGAGAGCTCAGCCTTACTTCCTGACCCCTGGCCCTGTCTCTGAACTCCTCCCTGTAAAGAAAGGCAGCTTCCTACAGTGGATACACAATCTCCCTTTTTAAACCACCCCAGTTGAACCTAACTGCCACTGTCTATAAGAGCTTAGCAAGGCACTTCTGCTCTCTGGGCCTCAGTTTCCCCCCATTAGAACACCTCTGCCACTCCTTACTACTGAGTCCTGTGCCCCTCCCCATAGATAGACGGTTAGGAGTCAGCCTCCAGAGGACTCACGTTCAGTGCAGTACTGCCCTTTCCAGCCAGGATCGCACACCTTCTCGCCTCTCTCCCCACAGGTGAAGTGGCCAAAAGCATCATCCCGGGGTCGGCAGAACACAGAGCAACCTTCTCCATAGTAGTGTTCATCACACACAAAGCGATAAGAGTATCGGAGGTCTGTGCGGCCACTACTGTGCAGATCCTGAGACCACTCCTCACCCACAGTCAGATGCCTCTGTGTGGTGAGGCGGCTGATGAGCCTTTCTGGGTTTTCTGGGAGAGAAGATGCTCAGGTTGGTCCTGATCAACACCCAGAGGCTAGGAACTGAGGGAATGGCAGGATGCTGTCATCATGGAAAGGTGACCAAGGACCCTTCTTCTCTGAGCTCCAGGGTAGGTGTAGAATGGAAACATCAGAGGATTTGGGTGGGTGGGTAAAATCAAATGTGTATAAATGAGGAGTCTGCATAGTTTGGGTGTTTGGAGTCTTACCTGTTGCGAGATCATCCGGAGAATCTGTGTGGAGGGCTTCAATGATCAGAGAGAAGGTGCCCTGGGAGAAAGAGAGAATGCCTGATAAATCAGAAATGAGGAGGAAGAGGAGGAGGTGGAGGGGAAGGGAGAGGGAGAGGGAGAGGGAGAGGGAGAGGGAGAGGGAGAGGATGAGAAGAAAAGACAGTAGGACAAATAGGTCTGGTGGCTCAGACCTCTGTGTTGGTGCCGGGGATGGACAAGTCCTATCACTTTCCTTACCGAAATAGAAGACCTTTTAAAGAGTGGTTTCCTGGTGGGTTTTGTTTGTTTGTTTGTTTGTTTGTTTGTTTTTCCTCCAATCTGTTAGTACAAGATACTGTGCTTTTAAAAGGGAGAGAGTGCTGGAGCTAACTGTGGGGTTGTGGAAGAGGAAAAGGCAGCTGTCATTGGGTGGAGGGGAAGTCGCTGAAGACCTAGTCACAATCAGCAGCCTAGGAGCAAGGAACCAAGAGCTCTCACCACCTTAGGGGTCTCACCAAGCGGTGTGAAAAATGCTCCCGGCTGGCAAAAGGCTCCTGGTGCTCGGCCTCCCCTCATGTCCCAAAAACTCAACCTCCAGAGACTGCCGGTCAGTACCAGGTAAGAAGTCTGGGCAGCAGGCATGCCTTTGAGGGATACCCAACCCCTACCAGCTCCTGGTGCTTTCCTCCGTCTGCCCCCAACCCCCCGGCCCTCTGGGCCCAGCTGCGTGTGCGCAGGTGCCCACTCACTGGCCAGGTGAAGCCGAAAGGGAAACGGATGGGGTTGCTGAACGCAGAGTCGATGCCCGAGCCATCCGGCAAGCTGAAGGAATCGACGCCCAGCACTGGTGTGACCGCGCTGCCATAGGTGCAGGGAGGCTCCGGAGACACGCTGGCCTGGTAGTGCTTGAGGCATACGCGGAAGAAGGTCCTGCAGGCGCACGGCGGGCCTGAGCCCCCGTGGCAGCAGTTGCGGTTCCCCAGCAGCCCCTTCTTGTTGACGAACTCCTGCAGCTTCAGCTCAAACACGCCGGAGCTCCAGACCTGCGCAGGGAAGGACCATGAGGACGCACCCGCGGCGGAGGGGCCCAGGGCGCGCGGGCCCTTGCTAGGACGCGTAGGCCGAGCGCACCGCAGCGCCCGTCCGGAGCCGAGCAGCGCTCAGGGTCGTAGCTGCCGGAGTCACTTGGAGATGGACAGCTGATCCGCTCGTCCGGTTCCCCGCCCTCCACCGCGCTGCAGCCCCGCCCGGCCCCCTACCTGGCACAGCAGGGCCGAGACGACGGCGAGGGCTAGCGCACTCCGACGACCCATGGTACCGCTGGACGCCCCGGCTCTCCGTCAGTCTCTCCTTTTCTCTCTTCTTCAAAGATCAGGAATGCCAGGAAAGTCAATGTGACCCTGGAGCAGGAGCGGAAAGGCGTCTCTCTCTATTCCAGGTGGGATAATAAGAGCCAGTTGCTTTAGGAGGTGCGTCCCTCGATGGGGGATTGGGGGTGGGAGGACAGAGCTCTGCGAGGCACTGAGAAAGGGCAACTTTCGGTTTCCTCCTCTGGTTTCCAGTCCAAGAGTAGGTGAGGGTCGCCTGCTTCCTGGTTTTGTCTTAAGCTTCTTCGCAGAGAGAAAGAGGAGAAAGAAGAGAAGACAGAGAGAGAAGAGAGTCCAGATATTCAGCTTAATTCCCAAGAGAGCTTGCAGTGGCTTCCTCCGGAGGCCGATTAGAGTGTGGCGGTCTGGAAATCCCACCGGAGAGGCGATAATCCGGGGCCCCGAGGGGCGCGGAGGGGACGGACAGCAGTGGTGGCAAGGGCTGCGGTGCGCGCCCTGGTTCCCTGCCGGGTGTCACTCGGCGGCGGCTGCCGCTCCCAGAGGGTTCTGAACCTGGGTCTCCGGCGCCACCGCAAAGCTTAGCGTCTTCCCCCAGAATTCAGCCAATGCCATCCGAGAACATCCACACAGGACCCGAGGCAGGAGCGTGGAAGGCTTGGTGCGGCGCGGGTGCTCTCCGGTGACCTGCCTGGATCCGACCTGATACCCGCGGGAGCGCGCCGGAGGATCTGGCCGCGGCCGGCGCTTGCAGCCCTTATATCCCGCCGGCCTCTTGCATGGCTAATGAGATGCAAATGAGCAGCCCCCCAATCTGGCGAGAGCTGTCACAAAGGATCCACTTTTCCAAACCCTCCTCTCAATGGATCGCCAAATGGTCAGTGAGCTGTAAAATGTGCAACCCTCCTCCCCCCCCCCCCC
>NW_008346989.1:1470133-1480309 GCF_000622305.1 Nannospalax galili
TCCCCGCCTCTCAGTCCTCTGCCTCCGCCCTGGCCCTTTCGCCTCCCTCCCCCAGCACAAAACGCGCTCATTTACATTCCTGCAAAACGTTCCCAGCGACCATCCACTCTGCTCTTGGAGCTGGCGCGGACGCCGTGTCGCCTTCTGCCCCACCGCCACAGGGCCGCGGACCCTCTGCAAGCTGGGCGGCGTGCGCCTCCCTCCCTCAGTCACCGCTAGACCCACACGCACTACGCGGCCTTTGGACGCTCGCGGCCGCAACGCCAGCCGCCAGGACTCCCACCGGCGGCTGGGTCCCGGGGACTAAGGGGCGGGGGAGAGGTTAGAGGCCCGCGTCCCCGGCGCCGCCCCTCCTCCCCAGCAGACTCTTCCAGGGGAGGAGTCTCGGGAGGGGGAGGGGGGTTGTAGGAAAGGGGCGGGCGTAGCGGTGGGCAAAGGGTGGCGAGAGCACCCGCAGTTTCGGGAAGTTTGGGGAGGTTCCGCACGCATATACCTCTGGCAGAGTATGGCGACTGAGTCTCGGAGAGCAAATGGGGCTCGCAGTCGGGGCCCGGCGTCCCCAGAGACCGTAGCGTCCCCGCACCCTGGAGTCTCTGCGTTGTCCACGATCACTGGAAACAGGGGATCGAGGTCCAGGCAACGTGCCCCTGAGCATGGAGAGCCAAAAGCTTACCCCCTCCCCAATGCACACACACCCTTCCCTGGGCGGTTTTCGACCACCACCACCTTCCCTGGTGTCAGGTCCCACTCTCCTGAGCATTACCCCCTAGGCCTCCCTCTGCTTGGTAAAAAGTGAGTTTGGTGTGTGTCGTTCGCGTGGCTGTCATTAAGGCAGTCTGTTATTGTGCGAGGCTGAATCAGTGGCTCTTTGTGCGCTCAGCTGTATGGTAATGCAGACAGCACCTGCTCTCCGCACAATGCGGAGAGAAAGAGCTCCCCTCCGCGCTCGCTGCGGCCTCTTCGACAATGTCCGGCACATGTTCCACCCCCACCACCACCACCACCACACACACACACACACACACACACAACCTTTACACAACTGTCACCTTATTAGGTTTTTACACATCCATCTGACACTAGAAATTTTGTTTTCATTTTTTTAAGGGAAATGAGTTTATTGGGGAGGGGCAGAACGCATGTATCACAATGAATTATCTAAACTGCTCTCCTGTTTACAGGCTCCTGAGAGAAGTAAATGGAAGCAGAGACTCCTGCTTGACACCTAGCTTTGTGTTGAACTTGCAATGAGTGTGCCCTGTGTTCCCATCCCAAGAGAATCCTCCTTACCCACCCCCAACACCTAAGCAGCTTCATTATAGCAAGGTGTGATTACAGGAGCAAGTGTCCCTTTGATTGTAGTACAGCCTCTATGGTGCGCCTGACAGGTGTCCTCACTGTAGGTGTCACAGCCTTTGTTGGTGAGAATGAGCACCATCAGGGCAGAGTATCTCTGTCATCCAGGCGGGTGTCTGGACCACAAGCTATATAATATAACAAAAGGGAAAATCCTCATACACCCAGGAAAACACTAGTAACAATCTAACCAATCACTTGACAGAATCATCTGTGCTGGACCATATGGCAACTGGATACAACTCCACAGCTCCTTTTCAGATGACCCACACAGTCTCCTACTATCTTGTCTCCCAAACACTTGCAAAGTTTCAGAATCAACAGGAATCTGCACTTGAATTTATAAAGAATTAACCAAAAGCCATGTGCACAATATTCAAGGCTGGGTGAGAAATACAGGCTTAGGCCCCACTTAAATTAAAAAAAAAAAACTTTATTACAAAAAAAATGGAGACATCAAGAGATACTGCTGTACACCCTTGGCAGTGGCAAAACCAGAGTCCCTGTCCTTTGCAAACTGTAAGGCTTGTTACACATTGCCACTAGGTTGAGCCAGTTTGAATCCTAATTTAATCTTGCCACCTAGTGTTAGCAACCCTTTTCACTAGGTCAATATTTCCTCTGAAAGCTACTTTCTGAGAACTCTGCTGCTTATAGCTCAGAACTTGCTGCAGTTAAGAAGGGGGGCAGGTGAGAGGGTTCCCATAGCAGGGGAGATGCAAGGGAGGAAAAGTATGTGAGGTCAAACGCAGACTTCTTGGTGCCTTCAAGTTTTCAGGAAGAAATGAAATCTCGGGAACCTTTTAATTCGAAAATGGAAGTGGAAAGCAGGCTCATTTGATTGCCTGTTTAGAAAACTGGAAATAAAATGTTCCACGCGCAAGGACTTAAACCTTGGGGGGTGGGGGGAACTTGCTCCAAATCTTTAACAAACCCCCCTTAGTATTAAGTATTTGTTAAATTGACATGGCACAGATTTCTCGATTACATTGGCAAAGCAGGACTGAAAGGCATCGTAAAATCCATCAGAATCCTGCCCAAAGCGTTCATTCTTTTCCAACTTAATTTATGCCACACCATTCTGTATTGGGGAAATCAAGCAGAAAGCTCTATTCTTCTCCCTCCTCCTCCTTCTGCTCTTCTCCCTCTGTTCCTCCTCCTCTTCCTCCTCAACTTCTTTTCTCTTCCTCCTCCTTCCCCTCATCATCCTCTTCATCCCCTTTCTCAGTCCTCCACTCCCGAGTTGGTTCCTATTCCACTCTGTTTCAAAAGCTTAGCTAACGGGACTGTTTAACTTCAGTGTTTCTATAGGAGCCTGTTGTAGTTTAACTCCTGCGCACCAGTAGCTGAGATGAACAAAGGAGAGACTCGAGGTCCAACTATTCATCCTTTCTTTGCACTTTAATTTTCATTGATTGGGAAGACAAGGGGAGCCCTTAGGGATTCGAGCTGGAGGGGGATGACACGCCTTTAGACGCCATCAGCCCCCTAGCCAGCCATCTGCTCTGAACCAAATGGCGTTTTTTCACTCCCTAACTGCATGTTTCTATACTCCCACAGCTAAGCGCTCACTTGGAACCCCCCAAAAGCAGGAGGGAGCTTAAGCCAGGGTATGTTAAATAGATTTGCTGAGTGTTGGCCTAGCCAACAGATTTCCCCTCCCCACACACCATAAATCCTCACCTTGCCCATTAGAAGAAAGAAGGAAACTCTCTTTTAAATGCTTTTTGATGTTTCAGCAAATTTACTGTACAAAGTGAGATCATTAGAACTTAGAAGACACCGAATACATCAGATACAGGACTAGAAGGAGGAATTTGTTGTCTGGTGGTAGTGTTGACTTTTTCCCAGCCACACACCCTGAATAATTCCAATGGATAGGGCAGCCTCAGGTTGTATAAAAATCACAATTGTGGCCACAACAAACACATCTGGAGTTTTGTTTGCCAGGGATCCCAATTGTTTTCTCTACCTTACTGGGCCTTGTGGGAATAAAAATTTCCAGTTACCATCTTTTCAAATTAAATTTGACAATTTAGCAGGGATCACCCAGTACTGATCCAGACCCTTCACCCAAAAAAAAAGGATCACTTCTCAAGATATGTATATAATGATGGCTGTTGATAGAACAGCAGCAATGAACAGCTCCCTAAACAAGCTTCTGTCTAGGCCAGCGCAAGTTCAGTTTTCTGTATAAACAAATCTGGAGTCTTGATTGGGGTTTGTGTTTTCTTAGACCAACAGAATACTGTATACACAACAGAGGAGTTCTCTTATTCCTAAGAAGAATTGGGATCCTTGTTCAGAACAACAAAACTGAAAGCTTCCAAGCAGCAAATCCAGGGTTGATCAAACATGCCAGCTTGCTTAAGGAGAGGAAAAAGATGAGGAAGAGGAGGAAGAGGAAGAGGCTGTGTATTAATTAGTACTAGTATTACATCTTGCCTAAAACTTCTGCCCATTTTCCTCAGCCAGTTTTAGAATCAAAAGCAATTAAAATATCAGAAGAATCCTCTGCTTGCAAGGGGATAGGAAACCAGCAGGCACCTGTGGCCCACCTCTCTGGTGTAGTAGCCCTGATGGGTGCTTCTCAAAGTTTATGGCAGAAGTTGGACAACCAGGGGGGAAAGTCTCTCTCTCTCTCTCTCTCTCTCTCTCTCTCTCTCTCTCTCTCCCCTCTTCCCTCCCTCCCTCCCTGCTTCTCCTTTCTTCTCTCTCCTCCCTATGTTGCCAGAGCTGACCTGGAACTCTGCCTGGAGCCTCCTGCATCAACCTCCTGAATTTGGGATTAATGGGATGCCAACCATCCTCGGCACACACATTTTAATGTCTGTACAGATATGTATACACTTGGTTGAAGTTCTGTCTGGATTCTCAAGTTTATCTAACCTGGTGGTTTTGGTGGTTTTATCTAACCTGGTGGTTCACGCATAGCCAAAAAGGTTGCGGGCTTCGGTTTAGGCCCCGGGAGATGTAGCTCCAGCTGATCTACCCGTGCTACCTGGAGCTGGCAGCCCTAGCCTCTCCTTAGGTCTGTTGGCAGCACACTCAAAAGGGCAGTGGTCCCTAGGCGCTGGGGCAGGGCGCCCCACGGACCTTGGAGTGGATCAGGATCTTGACTCCACTGGAGCGGGTCACCGCCTTTTCTTTTTCAATGGCAGCTTCCTTCGATCCACCTATGACTGACTAGAGGAAACTCCGAGTCACAGTACGCGCGCCGAGGAGACCCCACCCTGGGGTGCTAGGGTCGCGGGGTGCGGGCTGCAGAAAGCAGCAAAGGCATGTGCTGATTTGCATGAGAAAGGGCGAGGCGCGTGGCTCAGCTGGCGGCTCCGTTGTGGATCTCGGATCCCCCCCCTCCCCGCCGCCCCGCGGCTCCTTCCTCTCCGAACCGCGGGTCATCTGCTACGGGCTGTCCGGCGCTCATCTCCATGACAAAGCGCGTGTTTACCTGCGGCCGCGGCCCTAGCGGGCTTGCCTTTGTCCCGGGATCAGATTACCCCGCAGCTGCCGGAGGCCAGCCCCGCGCAAGGCACTCTCAGCGCTCGGAACTTTCGGTGGCCCAGTCCACGGCCCGCGGGCCGGAGGGGGGTGGGAATTATGGGAGGGAGACTGTAGCTCCAGAAAGGCTACTTTCGGCGTGAGCCTGGGATGCTCGGACTCTACTAGAGTTGGCGCCCCCGAGGGCTTCTTGATGGCGGTGGCACTGGCGGGTGTGGGGGCGGTGCGGGTGAAGATCTGCGCGGGAGGGAGCTGTCATCCCTGGGCCTCTGGATGGGGTTGCAGCATGAGGGCAGAGTGCTGGTGAGCTGGCGCCTCCTGAAATCTTGAAGCGAAGTCGTGGCCGGTCCACGCAGTTGCGTCTTGGTCGCTGCACTCCCACCCGACCTGGTACTGCCAAAGATCCGAGGGTTGTGCGACCGACGTCAAAGTGACGAGTGGTGCCGCCCGGTTCCACTGCGCCTTGGTCGGCCCTGGCCCTTGGTCCTGGCCCTGACCCTGGGCGGGAGACTGCAAGACTAGGCTCCTGGAGCTTTTTAAACAGTAGCCTCTAAGCGTGGCACCCACTCGAAGGCCTAACACGACTAAGGTCTGGGAAAGACTGGCTGCTTGCCCACGAGTGGTTCACGGTTTCCTCCGGACCTCCCCACGAAAGTCGGCGTAGGACCCAACGGCACACAAGACCACTCGGCCTAGAAAAGCTAGGAGACCATGGAAGCTTTCAGAGCTGTGCTTCCCTGGCCTCCCCCACCTCCCTTTTCTATGAGCATCTGCCCTGGAGAACAGATGTGGGCACCTGCAGTGACAGGCCGCATATGCTCGGTCCTATTCACAGGCATTCAGACGTGGCACAATGAGCGGCCTTTGTGTGCAGAGAGTCACTAAATATATTAATCTGTACTCCCCAGAGCACCGGGCTGTTTAATTTTTCACTAGCAATAACATCTGATCTAATCCTTAAATCGGCTCCCAAAAGCCTCCCCTCCAGCTCACCCCCTCTCCTGAAAAACGTGTGAAGTTATTCAACTTTCCACCTGTTGCCTGTTGTATTGGACCGGGTCACTATGTCTAATGTCGGCTCCTGCAGGGGGTAAGTGGGGGCCACAGAGCTGGGAACTGCCCACCACATGGACATAACATGAGTGTGTTTGTCAGAAGGAAAATACATACTAAGTGTGGAGTGTGGCTCCCCAAATGTTGTGCAAACAAAGAATAATTATTAAACAGCTTCCAAAGCAACACTTACCAGGCCTGTGTGAGCACCTTTAAAAGCACAGAGTTCCCATTTATCTTTTTGTTTATTAAACTCTAATGGTTATTATAAGTACTGGTCAATAGGCCATGCAGCCAAAAGGTAGCATAAATCTCAAATGTAAGACTTAGATTTTTTTTTAGCAACTTTGTTGCAGGACTCTTTTATCTTAGCATCCCTTATTCTATTTTGATTTGTTTTCAGCCACAATGACTCCTTTAATGCCATTGTGGATATCACAATGCACAGGGACATCAGGCTGTGAATGAAGACAGAGGCAGTTTGAACAAGCCAAACTCTTTCTTTCCTTTCTGTCCATTGTCATATGAATGAGCCTTCTGCATTCGGCTGCTAGGAAACCGGCTTTGCAAAGCCCTACTCCAGCACATGGGCTGGGGAGAAAGGGACCCCCAAACGGAGTCCAAGTACTGGAGAGGAAAAGGAGACAAATCTGTTTTTACCTTCAAGTTAGCACATTTCTTAATCTCAAAATGTAAAATATACTTCCTAATGTTGCATTTAAGTTTTCTGTCTTCTTGCTTTAACTTTTCCTCTGTTCCCCTGCCTCCATCAAGACATAGGATGAGGATTGCATTGAGTCACCATCAACTTTTTTTTTCCTGTTTTTTAACTTATTAAAAAATGGGAAAATGGAAGTGCAATTTTCATTCAGTAAGAATCATTTGGTCCTTAAGTAGTTCTTTTTCAGATGGTGGCATCCATTATTTTAGATAATAGCAATTTACCAACCAAATAATTGGTTTTCATACAGTTTCAATTACAGCAGCAATTTCCTTGAACTAGAAATTCTGAAAGTGTGGAACTGTCAGTTCAAAAGACTTGCTCTTCACTTGGCCTGAATGATTTATCACTGTCAGCATCACTGCTACATAAGGATACTTAAGAGATCTGCAGCTGTCTGTGCTCACAACTATGCCATTTCCACTGAAAATCTATAAGCTAGTTGGTGACCTCGGATTTAGCATCCAATACTAGCTCACTGGATGGAGACCCCTCCATAGCCAGAGCCCAGGCCACCATCAACTTTTATGTTTTTTAAAGTGTAATATATTCTTTTTCCTTTTATGACAAGGGAACCGGGCATGGGGGCATGTCCATCAGACACTACTATCACCATAGCCACCCAGTGCTTCTAGAATATGCATATACTCTTAGTCAGTGAGAACATGGTGCCAGATTTTGCAGCTATGATCACAGCTGTGGTCTGTTTCAGTGGGGACTGGAGTTGTTCCTGTTCCTACTAGTAAGTTAATCGAGACAAGAAATGTCACTGTTTTCCAGTTATGAAAGTCTCTGCCAGCAGGTGGTCTCTCAAAGACTACTAGATTGAGTCCCACGATCACTGTCCGGGGGAAGCCATGAATGATTGAGAACCAGAAGTAGGGTCAGTCTTGGCAAGAAGTAAAAGGCTGTTCATTCTCTGACCAGAAGGCTTGGAGTCCAGTTGAAACTAGATGTGCTATCTGCCACTATACCAACTATAAAATGAGTCACAGAAGGCTTTCCTGCTTTCCATTTCCTAAAAGGATTTGTGTAAGATTAACATGCTTCCTTAAGAACATGACAGAATTTACAAGTGAGGCCATCAATGCCTAGCATTCTCTCTATGGGAATATTTTTGCTTAAAAGTTCAATTTCTTTCATACACATATGGTTACTCTTCTATTTCTTCTTTGTTTGGGCCCAGTAATTTGCATGGCTCATCTAAAGTTGTTCAAATATTCTTCAGTCTCTTCACTACAGCTGAATTCTGTGGTGATATGGTCTTGCATTGTCAGGAGAGGACATCTGTGTCTCCTCTCATCAAAATCGGTGTAGTCTTAAGTTTGTTTTGTGAATCTGGTGAAAGAACCAACCTTTCGTTCATTACTTTTCTCTGTAGATCTAGTAGGTATCGGGCCCCCTACATCTCATTTCCTTTGCTTCCCTCCTTCCAGGAACCGCCATCCTTCATTCCTTGTTTTCTGAAAGCAGTAATTTCATATTTTTATCAAATTTTCTAGCTGTTTAAGCGGAGAATGAATTCTATTCCATTATGCCTTTACAGGTGGGAACAGAAACAGATATTTCTGACTGAAAGTAACAGAAAACCCAACTTCCACATTTAATACAGTGGGAGACTTTGTTTTAATCCATTAGGAAGGAAGAAGTATGAGTTATTCACACAAGTGGACAGTTATTCACCCATCACCCAGCCCAAGGCTTCTATCCCCTCTATGCTTGGTGAGCGCCTCTGTTCTGACAATTCACACACACACACACACACACACACACACACACACACACACACAGCAGGTTCCGTAAGAAAAGGAAGGACACTTTCTTTCTAGATGATGTCTTTTACTAAATATGAAACACTCAAGTAACATAATGTGCATCATGCTTGCATAGCTGTGATTATCTTCTTTTCCATTTTCAGATGAACTACACCCAAATAAAATATTGGGCCCATGTGGTTGCTACATTCAAAGACATCCAGTTCAACACTGTTTCCATTGTCTTAAGATTCAAATGTTTTCACTGTCTTTGTGAAAGAATTTCATCATTCAATATGATTTGGATAAAAGAGATAGATTCTAATTCCTCTCAGTTTTGGGGATACCTATATTTTAAATCTAAACTTTTAAAACCAAAATTAAAATTTTTCCTACTTATATATATTAACTGGGTCAGACCAATTACATTGCTAGTCCTCTAACCCTAACTCCATTTACTAAACTAAGAGGTACCTAAAGATTTAAATGAACTCTTCTAGTTTACCTGTCTCCCTCATTTGTCATCCTTGCTCCATTCACACATGTTTCTAATTGTTTTAATGTTAGCTATAATATTTCTGTTACATCAATGTTATATCAGACACAGAGGAGAAAAATTAACTAAACCTACATAATATATGGCTAATAGATATGATCCAGAAATTGCTTCCTTAGTAGCTTTTGTCTTTTTCTTTTTCTTTTTTTTTTTTTTTTTTTTTTTTTTTTTTTTTGTCTTTTTGAGACAGGGTCTCCCAGTAGCCCCAGCTGTCCTGGAACTCACTATGTAGACCAAGCTGGCCTTGAACTCACAGAGATCCACCTGCCTCTGCCTCCCAAGTGCTGGGATTAAAGGCGTGCACCACCTCGCCCCCCCCATTCCCTTAGTAGCTTTTGACAGTAATTTCTTTCTCCTGAAGACCTTCCCTCCTAATATCTCATCCCTCAGATTCTAGGATAAGCTCCTAGATATGTTGGGACATGAACTGCCATATACTATAAGCTAAAGCTTCAAAAAGAAGCTCCTTTTGTGTTAGAATGTCCGCAAACTGCACCTGCATTATTACACCTTCAAGAATAGACATCTCTAAGTGTGGAGTGTTAGGTCCAAAGCTATAATTATATTGGGCTATTTTAGCCTTTTTAATAGCCAAATATACTACCTTCTTCTATATATGGCATAACATTATTGTGACTAATACTCAAAAACTAATTTTGTTAACTTTAAGGAAAGCTATAGGAACCCTTAAGACCTATCTTTACTCTTTACCTTCCCCACAACCTCCTCTAAAATAAAAAATTAAAATCTTATGAACACTCCCTCCTAGTCCTGTTTCATCGTTAACTCTTCTATTTACCCTCCACTACTTTTTCTCAATATTTCCAACTTAAAATGATTCCAAAAGCCTTCATGGATTTCCTGTCTTATATTTGTGATTATTCCTTTAATAACTGTTTTGACTCATATCCACAGGCCCCTCTGTAATCTACATAGTAATTCAGTTCATCAAGAATACTGTCCAGGGGGCTGGAGAAAAGGCTCAACAGTTAGCACTGTCTGCTCTTGAAAGGATCAAGGTTTGGTTCCCAGCACTAACGTGGTGGCTAATAACCATAACTCCAGTTCCAGGGGGGTCTCATGCCCTCTTATGGCCTCCAAAGGACATGGGTGCACTTACATACATGCTGGCAAAGCATTCAAACACATAAAATAAAAATAAATTTAATTTTTTTAAAAGAAAAAATAATATTGTCTGCATGCATGTACTTGGACTCATAACATCCTCCTGCCGA
>NW_008346989.1:1480362-1484645 GCF_000622305.1 Nannospalax galili
TGCCCATTATCTCTTGGTTCTATTTCTTTTTTCCTGTAAAATCATTTCTCTATTTTTTTAAATATATAAATAGGGGCTGGAGAGATGGCTTAGGGGTTAAGGGCATTGACTGCTCTTGCAGAGGAGCTAGGTTGTGTTCCTAGCAACCACATGGCAACTAACAACCATCTATAACTCCAGTTTCAGGGAGTCCAACGCCCTCTTTTGGCCTCTGAGGACATTGCATGCATGTGGTGCACTTACATGCAAGCAAGATATTCATATACCTAAAATAAAAATAAATTAAAACTTTAAGTGTAAGCAGCTGGACTGTAAGAATGTAATGTTAGAATCTAGCTGATCAGGCCACAATACTTTGCAGCACCCTTTCTTCTTTCACAAATACTAACAGGCACCCTACTAAGATATTGTCTGTGAGTCCCTAGCTAACAGATTTCCCAGTGCCAGGATCTCTCACCTGGGAAATGAGTTTACATCAAAGGTAGTATTGGTGACAATACATCCTGCTCCCCACCCTCTTCTCAGTCTGGCTTCAAGCTCCTGCTGTGAAACCTCACCCATCCTCAGAAAGGTATGAGAAGAGATACCATTTCCTCCATATGGGCTCTGATTTCTCTCTTCAGAGACCCCATTAGACTTCTGTCTTTGATTGTGGGGCCAGAACTCTCTTTAGAGCCCCTGTCATGCTGTTGCTTCTCTGTCTGTTCATGGTGTTAGTAACTTTTCTAATAAACTTCTTACTGTCTAGTAATTCAACTCAGTGTCCCTCTTGAATGCCGTCCCCATCTGAAATCTTTCAAACATCTAAATAAAACAATAACCGTCTTGAAGCCTAATGAAAGGCTTGATGCATGACCAGGAGACACTTGACCCTCATTTTCTTTGCTTTTCTGTCTTTCCAACTGCTCCTACTTAAGCCCTAGCTTTGACCTATTGGTTTCTTTCCTTTCCCCCTTTTTTTTTTTTTTTTTTTGGTCTTTTTGAGACAGGATCTCCCTGTAGTCGCAGCTGTCCTGGAACTCACTATGTAGATCAGGGAGGTCTTGAACTCACAGAGATCCGCCTGCCTCTGCCTCCCGAATGCTGGGATTAAAGGCGTGCACCACCACACCCGGCCCTTTCCCAATTTTTTAAATGTAATCTAGCATTCTTTGTTTTCAATTTTTTTCCAGCCTGATTGGGTTTGTTGACCTAAAATACAGCACTCACCTCAAAGAAATAGTTTATTTTTGGGCCAAATATGAGACACTGGTGTAAAAACATAGATTCAGATTATTCTAAGAGACATACTCCCACATAGAAGTGGTTGCATGAGATTTCATTCGTTACAGAATATGGTAATTTGAATAAGAAATGTCCCCATAGGCTCAAAATATTTCAACACCTGGTCCTCAGTTGATGGCACTGTTTGGGGAGGGTCGTGGAACCTGTAGAGGAGGTACAGCCTTGCTGGGGGAAGCACAATACTGAGGGCAGACTTTGAGAGTTCAGAGACTCCTCTTGGAGTATGATCTCTCTGCTTCATGTTTGTGATGAACAATATAAGCTTTCAGTTTCCAGCTCCTACTTCCATGCCTGTCTGCTGCTTACTACCATGCCTCCCTGCCATCATGAACTCTTACTCCTCTGGAACAGTAAGTCAAAACAAACTTTTATGAGTTGTCTTGGTCATGGTATTTTAGTACAGCAACAATCACTAAAACACAGCACAAAGAAAGTCATAAATCAAGGCATTTATCAAATACTTTAATAAAGACTGCAGATAGTCAGGTCAGAGCAAGCTGGAAAGAAATCTGCTGTAGGTCTCAGACGCTGTCTGATGGCAGTCGTAGTTTTTGAACTGGTGGAAGCTAGTGGAACTGGAGAGATATCTCAGTATTAGTGAAACTGATTTACTTGCAAGCCTGGGGAGACCTGAGTTCAGATCCCTAGTACTCACATTAAAAAAAAGAAGTTAGGCATGGCTGCATGTGCCTGTAATCCCAGCGTTGGGGCTTGGGGGTTGGGGCAAAGACGGGTAGATCTTAGAAGCTTACAATCAGCCAGACTAGCCAAAATAGCAAGCTTTGGTCCAGTGAGAGACCCTGTCTCAGGGAGTAAGGAAGAGTAGCAGATGAAGATACCCAACATTCTTCTCTGGGTGCTACATGCACATTCATGGGTATCTGCACCACACCACACACACACACACACAGAGTGACATACATGAAGGCATTTGTGTGTGTATGGTGTGTATATATGATCATGTGTGTGCATACATGTGTATTTTGGGGTCACTAATTAATGTCTGGTTATCTTTCTTCATGCCTTTCCACCATATTTTTTGGGACAAGGTCTCCACTGAACGAACTGGTAGGTCACTGATTTGGCAAAACTAGTAGGCAAACAAGCAATGGAGATCTGCCTTTCTCTGCCCTGCATCCAGCACTGGGATTATAGACACACTCTGGCTTTTACATGGACCCTGGGAGTGTGAACTTATATCATGCATTCACAACAAGTACTTTAGTCACTCAGCCATGCCCCTAGTCCTAAGATAACGTTTTTGAAGGTTTGATTGTCACAAGGATGTTAACTCAGACACAGAACTTGGCAATGAATTGCTACTAAGTGGACTAAAGCTGCTCAAGGTATTTTGACTCTGTATCTGCAATATTCTAATTCACTGCAATCATGATTTTTTTCTTTACTTTTCTGTCTTTTTTTTTTTTTAAGGGTCTCATTCTGTAGTCCTGGTTGAGCTAGAACTCACTATGTAGACCAGGCTGACCCCAAACTCAAAGAGATCTGCTTGCTTCTGTCACTCAAGTGCTGGAATTAAAGGTGTGCCTCACCATTCCTGGTCAATAATGATCTTCTAATCAGTTATTTAGCCGTGCAGCATCTTTAACACAGGTGTGGCTTGTCCTGTCAGGAACTTAGTTCAAAGATGGTAAAGCATGGTAGAGCATGGTAAAGCATCTCCATTTGTGACATGAAGTAGGAGGTAAGGAAGACCTGAGTAACTACTGACATCGTTTTCCCCCACCAGTTTCTTAAAATGTTTTTCTTTTTTTGAGAATTTCATATATGTATGCAATGAACTACATCTACTCCCACTTCCCTTTCCAACTCCTCCCATGTTCATCCCAACTTGATGTCACAGGTCTCCTCTCTGCCCTTCAGCTCTTACACTCCTTCTGTTGCTTCATCCACAACGCTCTCTGTACCCTGGTGGTGGTGAGATTAATATAGATGCACTATTTAGGGCTGAGCATCCAGAATCTTATCCCCAGCACTTTGCCCAAGTATGCATCTCTGCATTGACTGCTGTCCACTGCAAAAAGAAGCTTCTCTGATTAAGGTTGAGAGCAGCCCAGGTTTATGGCATACACAAACATATTTATAAAGCAATTTGATAATATGATCATTTAGCGAAATAACAATAGCAGATTATATGCTAGGGCCTATGACCTCCTCAGCCATAAGCTTTTGACCAAGATTACAATATCAGTCATAAAATGCCTTCCTGTGGAGCAGACCTCAAGTCCAATCAGAAAGCAGTTAGTTATCTAATAACAGCCATGCCACTATTGCACCAGTGGGTACACCTTGCCTGGCAGATCGTTTTTGAAGAATGTAGAGTAAGACTGTTGATGTTTCCCCCCACCCTCAACAACCCTCATAGCACTTTCCAGCACTGTGAAAGCTACCCATCAGGGAAGAAGTTACCCAGGTTTAAAATAGATTTCTCTGCAGCCAAAGTGTGTGATGTCTTCAGCACTATCATGTAGTTATGGTGGTTCATCAATTTATATGTACAATCTTCTTCTAGTCTCCTAGGAAAGGGACCTTAAAGTATTCTTTGACTGCTCCTTTCCACCACTGTACTGTATAATTTTTATAAGGTTTAGAATTTAGACAGAGTTGAGTTTGAATAAAATTGTGCCACTTACTGCCATTTGTACTTGTTGTTTAATCACTTTCAAATCTTAAATGTTTTTCTTTTATCAAAGTAATAGATTGAAATATTCAAGTATTTCTAGATTTGTAACAAAAGTAGCCTTTTACTCATACCATACAACCCTACTTCAAACACCTTTTCACACTTTAATCTCTCAGTTACTTTTTTTTTTAATTTTTAAAAATTATTTATTTAATAATGACATACTTAGAAGAAGCATATCATTACAAGACAATTGACATATTCAATAATGGTTTCCTGAGGTAGGATGCATCTCTTTCAAAATTGGCTGTAAATTTTTAGGTTTACAGTTGAATTATTACAGTTATACAATATTGTA
>NW_008346989.1:1490572-1497902 GCF_000622305.1 Nannospalax galili
GCAGGGCCCAAACTAGGAGTATAGAACGGCGAGGGGGGGGATGGAAGGGTGAATGAGGCTTAGGGAGTCCTGGCGTGGAGAGCTGCGCTATAGACTTACCCCAAGAGGCCTGAGGATAGTAGTCTCTCAGTTACTTTTTAGAAAATATTTTTTTTATTATTTTTATTTTACGTGTATGGGTGTATTGCCTGCATGTAGGTAAATGCACCCATGTCATACAATGCCCACAGAGGACAGAAGAGGCTGTTGGATCCCCTGGAACTGGAGTTATGGACAGTTGTTAGCTGCCATGTGGGTTCTGGGATTTGAACTCGGGTCTTCTGCAAGAACAGTCAGTGTTCTTAATCACCGAGCCATCTCTCCAGCCTCCAGTTTCTTCTTTTGGGATTTACCTTCAAATTTGTCTTTTTTGTGAAAGGGTCTCCCTGTAGCCCCAGCTGATCTGGAACTCACTATGTAGACCAGGCTGGCCTTGAACTCACAGAGATCCACCTGCCTCTGCCTCCTGAGTGCTGGGACTAAAGGTGTGCAATATCACACCTGGCTATTATTTTTGTTTTATATGTATAAGTGTATTGCTTGCATGTGGGTAGGTTTTTAATGCTGCCCTTATTTCAAGTTGTGTGCAGTCTCTGGACTTCGTGAGTCTGGATCTTCTGCCCTTACTTCCTGGACATGTGTCTACATATATATACAGGATCACAAATGTGGTTGTGCAACCTTTTTTAATTAAATTACTATTCAGTATCTACCTTACTATAGTCGTGTAATTAGCATTCACAGCTGAGTGTGGCTATGAATTTTTTTAACACATTATTTTGTCTTTACTGGATTCACTGAATATCTAGTTTATTTATTGATTTCCTTTTATGGCCATTACTTATGACCACATTCTGAAGATCCCATTGTGTTCAAATGTATCAGGTATTATGAGGGCTTCACTAAGTATTATTTCCTGTCCAGTTTGATTTTCAACCTGATTCAATACCAGCATTATTTTCTTCACAATTTTAAGGCTAATGCTCCACTGTATTCTAGCTTCCTGGGATCCTGTGCAAAGCTTCCATGTCAGTCTGACTTCTAATCTCTAAAATTTGAACTTTTTTGCTTCTTCTTCCAGAGATTTTTTTTTCTTTTGGTCTTTTTGAGACAGGGTCTCCCTGTAGCCCCAGCTGGCCTGGAACTCTCTATGTAGATCAGGCTGGCCTCAAACTCACAGAGATCCACCTGCCTCTACCTCCCAAGTGCTGGGATCAAAAGTGTATGCCACCATGCCTGACTTTCTTCCAGAGATTTAAAAAATGATTATATTCTTTGTGTTTTGAAGTTCTGTGAGGATGTGCCTTGAAGCAGATCTTTTGAGGTTTGCTTGTTGTGCACCTATTGGTATTTTTTCATTTTTTTTAAGAAAAATTTTATTGATTCAAGAATTTTATACAATGAATTTTGACTAAATTCAGACCTCCTCCCCTATCTCCACCTTCGCCCTATAACCCCTAATCCCCCACTGCCTACTTCATGTCTTCTATTAGCAAATGAAAAACCCCATCCATCTTACATAGCACCTCTGACCTGGGTGCCAGAGAAACAATATCTCATAAGAGAGTCAGTGATCTATAATTCTTATACAAAAGTGTGTCAGAATAAGGACCCACTCTCTTCTGTACATGGATTTGGCTCAGAATATACCCAGGTTTCTTGGAATGGGATTTTTTTACTCTTAATTTCTGTTTCTCTTACACACTGCTTAGGAATGTCAAGTAGGGATTTCTCTTTTTCTCAGCAATTGGAAACACTTGGTTTTCTTCATCAAAGTTAGTTGTTTGTAGCCCTTGCATGCAGGTTACACTTTGGCTATTTCCTGTCCTCACTCAGCACAATGACCCCATTGTGGACCAAAGTGTTCCCCAACAGGTTGATTCCCCACAGGGTTTTATAGTAGGTAAAAGCAGAAGCTAGGTCCTCACACTAGGCAGCAATAAGCTCACAGGTCTCCAATCCAAGATTCTATGAATGGCAGTTGGGAAGTTCCACAGCTTCACATAACAGCTAAACAGTATCCCCAGTTTATCTTCTGAAAACAGTAGACTTCTCAGATTCCTAATGTTGTTGAGAACTGGAGCTAGGTCTTGATAGCCACTGGGTGATAATGATGGTTGGCTGGCCATGGGTGCCACCAGGGCATGTGGATGACCAGGCTCCACCAGCCTATTGGCATTTTCAACATGAAATCGTGTCTTCTAGATCCAAGATTTTCTTGAATTGTTTCTTTGGTAATTTCTGTCTCTTCTTTTTTTTAAAAATTCTCTTTTCTTATAATTCTATTTTTGGATATCAAGTTACTTGGTTTAATATTCTAATTGCCCTGTATTTTGTTTTCTCAAAATCATTTTGTCCATCATCTTGGAGATGTCATCATCTTCATCTGTCATTAATTTATTGCCTTCTTAATTTTCAAGATTTTCCCCCCTTACTCTCTTTTATGTGGTTTTCTTTCATGAATGTGATATCTTGAGATAGCAGATATAGTTTTTATAACATTTTTTTCTACCTTGCAATTTTCTTTGTCTTTTTTCTAGTATATTTTTGTTGTTGTTTTGTCTTCCTTAAATGTTTGGCCATTGGTTATCTGTGCATTTTTAGGAGACAAATGTTTTGAAAAACTGTAATACATGAGGACTGTCATGTTGGCAACTGCATAGGACTGATCTGCCTGCCTCCAGAACACCATAATTCCTCATGCCTCTCAGCGTGAGCCGCCTTCTCAGAGAATTTTGTCTCCCTGGTTACTCCTTCAAATACTTGGGGTTTTTACTTTCAGTTCTCACTTAGAATTACACCTTCTGCCAGGAGGTCCTTTCTTTTTTAATCCTCTCAGCTCTCACCTGTCCTTCCAGTCTCCCTTTGGCCTTTGTCATCACTGTACTGATCCTCAATCTGCTATAGAAACAAGTACCACAGTTGGAGTACAGGCATTCCACACAGTCCTTGGGCTGGCATCTGAGATCAGGGTGCCAGGACAGTTGGGTTCAGGTAAGGGCTCTCTTCTAGGTTGTGTGTCTTCTCCTTGTTTCCTTCATGATGGAAATAGGGTAAGAGGGCTCTTGTGAGTCAAATGAGGGCATTGTTTCATTTCCCTGGCTCCACTATCATGACCCATTCACCTCCCAAAGCATAGCCCCTTCAAATATCATCAGAGATTTCAGAGTCTGAAGTCTGCAGGGACACAAACATTATAACTTTATTGTGTATTTCACTTGTTTTCTAGTATTAGTTATGTTCATTTGTGTTGCCATTCAAATGTACACTCCTTAAGACTTGAGGCCATTTCACATATTTTTGGTGGAATCCAACTGTACTAAACTAGCAATAGTTTCTGGGCACTGTTTGATAATTTTACTTAGAAGAAAATATGGCAGTAGGAAAATGACACCCTTGACTGCCAGAAAGATTTTGTCCCAAACCCTTTAATGTACCCAAAGTGTAACTTCACCTTGGTAGTGTATTTTGAGAGCTCCATCAAATGTCCTGCCAGAGGGTCTGAAGAAAATCACAGAATGTTTTTCCTACTTTACTTCCTCAATGGAACCTTCATTAGTTCACTAGGAACCAGAGAGGCCCTACTGGGATGCAATGTGCATAGATAGGTTTTGGGATGCATCTTAAGAAAGTTAGTGTATTAATAATTGAAGTTTGTCAGTAGTTTATATTGAAAAATTAAATTGGGGACTGAAAAGATGGCTCGGCAATTTTATTAGTTACTTTCCTGTTGCTGTGATAAGACACTGACCAAAGCAACTTACAGAAGTAAGAGTTTATTTGTGATTATGGTTCCAGAGGGATTAGAGTCCATCATAGCAGGGAGGCATGGTAGTAGAGCATGGCTGGAGCAGAAAGCTGAATGATCACATCTTCAATCAGGCACAGGTACCAGAGAGAGAGTGACTGGAAATCCAGCAAAGTTTAAGAATCATCAAATCCTGGCCCCAGTGAGGCACTTCCTCCAGTAAGGCCACACCTCCTAAAACCTCCCAAGACAGTGCTACCACCTAGGAACAAAATGTCCAAAGACTTGGAGCCTATGGGAGACATTCTCATTCAAACCACCACAGCAATTAAGAGCTCTGGCTGCTCTTGCAGGGGACCTGGGTACAGTTCCCAGCACCCACCTGGCAGCTGACAATGGCCTCTTCTGACCTCCGGGGGCACTGTACACATGTAGTACACTTACAGACATGCAGGCAAAACATGCAGGGACGCTGGTCTGGCCTTGACCCTCCCTGGGGATACAAGCAGCTTGACCACAGAGCACACAGGGCAATGGTCATGTCTCCTCCAGGGCCTCTAGTCTGCAAGAGCTGAAAGAGGGTTCTGTGTACAGGTGGCCACAGACACTGCTAACACCTGTCACCTGTGTTGTGGCCACATTTAGGCTGGATGAGGTCTACATACATATTAAAAAATTATATTGGTCTTAAGGTCTTACAAGTGGTTACACAAATGTTTTCCTGGTTATAGAGAAGGTAGAGTGGAAACTTATGAAATTGTGTGTAATCCAGAACTAGGAGAAGGGGAGTATGTGAAGTGATCTTCTGCTATAAGGATGAGGCTGAGCATGTCCTGAGTGTGCAGGACCCCCATTGAGACAGAGCAAGAGAATCCAACCTTCCCTCAAGTCATTTGGGGGAAAGATTAGGCATTATTGGGAAAAATTCACTAAATGAAAGTATTAACTGCATGTTAAATCTCTGTTATAAGCACCCCTTAATAGTATCCTTTTAAATAATGAAAGCTGTCAAGTATGGTAGTTTGGCTTCTAGCCTGACAGCTGTCACCAGGCCATAGCAGCAGCTGACTGAGAGAGAAACTGAGGAACTACCACAAGGCTGGCAGAGATGAAGGCTGGACTGGGTGTGATTGTGTTGCTTCCACAGTTCCCAAGTCTGGCAAGACTGCAAATGATATTGCTGCCATTACTGAAGGAAGGGACTATCAAGAGTGTACAGAGGCCTGGGAGTTGTCAAATAAGCAGGAACTGTAAATCAATTAGCAGCTCCTGGAGGTTCCTCACAGTCCCAACTGTGGCTTTGCTTTAAGAAACTCTGCTTTGACCACAATACCTTGAGATGACACTTAGATGACCTCCAGACCTCATGACAGCAGACAGGGGACCCTCTTTCAGCAAACGGGCCCTGTGCTGCAGCATAGACCCCAATAAAGTTTCGACCAAGTGGTTTTATTGACTACTTGTGGTCTTTTATAACTAGTAGAGTGGGCTGAGCTGGTTGCATGCAGGAAGAACAGGTGAAACCAGAGCTGCTAACTCATGGTCCACCTAGCAGCAGCTATAGGGATGGAGTAGAGACTGGAGAGAACTGAAACTATAAAGGAGTGCATGAGTGTTGAGAAAACACAGGAGAGGGAAGAGCACAGACTGCAGAAGGCAAGAGCTGAGATTTTGGAAAATCTGCAAACTCCAAATGCTGGGAAAGTTACAGAAAGTCACCAAGTTGCTAGCTCTCGCTGCTGAGGAATCATCTCAGAACTGAAACACTAAAAGCTAAGAGCCTTGACACCAGAAGGCAGAGGCGCAACACTAGCGCCTGGGCGTTGGCCCACTGGCTCATAAAGCCAAAGCTGTAACACTGAGATCCAAGAGTTTCCGGCACAAGTTGGGTGCTACCGACACAAAGGGAATAGACCTCATCCAGCCTAAAGGTGGCCCACAATACAGGTGACAGGTGTTAGCAGTGCCTCTGGCCACCTGCACACGGAACCCTCCCTCAGCTCTGGCAGATTAGCAGGCCCTTGAGGAGACATGACCATTGCCCTGTGTGCTCCGTGGTCAAGCTGCTTGTATCCCCAGGGAGGGTCAAGGCCAGACCAGCGTCCCTGCTTCCTCCCCAGGATTCCAGTGAACGCGAGCAGAGCAGCCATCAGTAGGGCAGAAAGGCCTTCTGGGCGGCCCGTCTGCACGCACCGAGGCCTGTGAAACCAGGGAGTGAAGTTGGGTTGGAGCAAGACAAGCGTGTGCCAGCGCCTTGCCACCACTGGCTGCTGAGACTTGGCCTAGGCAAAAAGCAGATGAGGGAGGGGACTGCTCATCCATCGCGATCTGGAACCATCCAACCAAAGGCTGGCCTCCCAGGCCACCCTGCAGTTGCTAGGCAACGGGCCGAGGCATCCCGCTTCCCACGCGCCTGTGCCCCGCCCACCTCGCGACCCTCCCTAGTGCCTGCAAGCAACATTTCTGACGCCCCCGGGTCTCCATGCAAAAGCTCCGAGTTGGCTAAAGAGGCGTGCCTTCAGGCGGAAGTACGGCTAGAGGAAGCGGAAGTGAGCGCGCCTGAGCCGGCACTGAGGGCGGAGCGGCGGGTGTGTAGTCAGTTGCTTCTCTGCTGCTCCACCTCCCGGTCGGTGTCGGACTGTGGGGTCACGCGGAGCCGAGCGGCCGAACCCGCAGCGGACCGAGGCCCTCGGTCCTGGGCGCAGCCCCTTCCGCGGGGGTCAGGTCCGCTGTCCGCATGGGCCTCGCTGTACAGGTGTAGCTGGCGGACGTCGGAGCCCGGCGCGGAAGAGCGAGGCGAGGCGGCTGGGGAGGAGCCTGCTGGAGACCCGCGGTAGTGGAGCCGAACCCGAGGTGATGGAGAGGCGAAGGGTCTAGGCTGCTGCAGTGGTCCGAATTCCTCGGGTGTGTGTGTGGGGGGAGGGGGTCATCCTTTAGGTTTTGACTTGTCTGCCTGTGGTCTCTGACGGTTCTGTCTTAGGGGCTTGCTGTTACCCACGACCACGTTCTTCGAGCAGTCTGCGTAGTCTCCAGTCCACCGCATTCGTTTAGTGTAGGAGATCTTGCATTTATCAAAGCACCGACAGCATAGCCGCGTCCAGTCCCTTGTCACCCATTTTTACTTCAGTACCTCCCAGTTTAAAAAGTTATATCCACCCAGTCTTCCGAACATTGATATCTCTGAACACCTTTGTTCAGAGGAAACCTGAATAGATGACATCTGAGGTCATTTATCGTTTTCAGCAGAGATTTTACCGCCTCTAAATTGGAATCTGGGCTGTTAAAAGCTAATGCATTCATGCCTTGGGATCTCTCACTTACATGGGTGGCTTCCAAGGTAGTGGGAACTCAGAAGTCCTGTGTCCTAATTTGCATCCTTAAAAGCATCCCAAATTATATATTGTGGGCCCTGTACTTGTGATTTGTCTTATCTTTCACGAGTTCTTGTCCTGATCTTCCCCTTCAACTTTCTCCTCTTCACTCTCGAGGTTTGCTTGTTATTTGAAGGAAGGGAACTGGGCAGAATATATATATATATTATAT
>NW_008346989.1:1497927-1512624 GCF_000622305.1 Nannospalax galili
ATATATATAGTCTGTTTCAACCTTAAGTTCAGTTATTAAACATTTCATTTCTGTGTTGCCCCAACCTTGGTAAGAAGGATATTCTACATAACGCTCTCAATTGTAAGAGAACTGAATACCACGTATAAATAACTTGCATTTTGCTTTCGGACATCTGTTCCTAAGGCACTTGCCCTCAAGTTCATTCCCTGGAACCCACGTGATAGAAGGAGAGACTCAATTAATGGAGGTGTCCTCTGTCTTTCCGTGGCACATGCTTCCCCTCTACCCAAATAAGTAAATAACTGTAATGAAAAAAAAATTAATACAGATTTGTGTGGATTTAATATCATCATTCACAGTAAGACCATGGGCAACTAGGTCAGAAAGAAAGCATCTTTCTGAACAGGTTTTCTAGATAATTTGTTTTTGCCAATTAAGGACCAAGAATGTGATTCATTCTTTTAAGTCAGAACTTCATCATGTACCCCTGGATAGCCTGGAACTTGTTGTGTAGACCGTGCTGGCCTCAAACTCAAAGATCTGCCTGCCTCTGCCTCCCAAGTGCTGAGATTAAAGGCATGCACCACCATGCCTGGGAATACAGACATTCCTTAATGATCTCAAGTGAACATATTAAGTAGCATCTGTTATGTGGAGTTGTGTAACTAGTGATGTTGTCAGGCTTGTTGAAGCATGTGTACTCAATTCCCCTGTTCTTCCCTTGTTGTAGTATGTTTTTTTTAGTTTCTTTGTACTTTGGGTTTTCTAATGTCAGCTGTCAACGTGTCTGTTCAAAGTTGCTTTCCCATACACTCTTCTCTCTCTTCAGTTTAGGAGCTAATTGTTACAAGTAGAAAAATATTTCAGAGATAAGAGTTCCTTGCAAATAAGTTGTATTAGCTTTAGTTTGTAGACTGGAATTATCCTGGATTCTGGATGTGACATAAATGTATATAGTTACACATACATTTTTCTCGTTTCTGTGTTTAGTGACAGTGATTTTCACACTCTACTTTCTAGGACAGTGAAAGGGTTAGGGAAAAGTCAAGAGTACAGAGTTCTAGGTTGCTGGGAAAATTCAGAAAACTGTCTCAATCATCCTGTTAGGGCCCTTGTGATTGGGAATTACCTGCAACAGCAAGACTTCAGCAGGCACATACTCTGATTGCTTCCCCAGCATCAATGCCTACTGCCTTGCTGGGGTGAGTCTGACAAATGAGGCTGAATAACTGGATAATGTGTCTACTCTGTGCCAGTGGGGCTAGAGGGCACATGTAAAGTTGGTTGCGTTTTATATGAACATACTCCCACACTTTCTGTTTGACTAATGGAACCTGAGCTCATCATTTTATTTGAAGAGTCATCATCTGCTCAGTCAGAGTCTTGGTCTTGTTTGTTAACTCTATCCATGGTCTTAGTGAGGACCTGGAGCTTGGTAAATATCCATAGACAGTGACCAGGTGAATAGAGGAATTTGGTGAGCTGTGGAATATTGCTGTCCTTCTACAGAGGCCGTGTTCTCCTGTGTTTTCATGAGCCTGTCAGTTTCAGAGTGCTCCTAGGCAAGCCTTGGCATCAGTCAGGGTTAGGGTTAGGCTGAAATGTGCTACTCTGTTAATTTCTCTGAGTGTAAAGGACCTTCTGGGTTTCTTTCCCCTTTTTGCTTTCCCATTTGCTGGTAACCCAGTAGTAGGGACTGGTTTTGGCTGTCAAAGAAAAATGAAACTATGCCACAAGTGCAGAGCATCCCGCTGCCCCTGAGCCTGCAGCTCTTTGGCTCCTTCCTGAAACGTTCTGTATTATTTCCTGAGCCCTGGGGTAAGCCGTTGAAAAGCAGTGACTGTAATTCTAATTTGTACTCTCTTGGTTGTAGTGAGATAAACTGTGGGTGGATTCTTGATCTTTCATTATACACCTGCCCTTGAGTTTATTCATTTTACTTTTTCAAATACTTATTGGGCCTATCATGAGAGACATTGGGTGGGGTGTGTTGTGATGTGATGATGATGTCATTGCTTTGAGAGGCCCACACTACTGGTAGTGATTCTCAGAGCATCTCAGATTGTATTTTGAATCAACCTATTAACTCTCTCCCTCCCTCTCCATCCCTCTCTCCCCCTTTCTTACCTTCTTCTGTTATCTAGATATGAAAAGTTCCTAATTTATTCGTGCATTTTTTTCAGTCATCCTGTAATAACTCCCTTTAGAGAATGAAGAGCCTCCATACACATTCTTAGCAATAAAAGAAAAACAGTTATTTGAAGCAGTAGCTACAGCTTTCTGTCTTCTGGGACATTTTATTTCACAATGTGCTGACTGCATGTCATGTGACTTTTACTGGGGAGACTGAACAAATGTCTGTTCACCCCAGATAAAGCACTGATAACAGACCGAAGAAACTAGTGTGTTTATTAGTTCTGACTGGGGCATGGGTGACTCAAAGGCAGTTATATCACTGAAAAACCGCCTCAGCATGGTTGGCAACAGAAGAAAATGCATTTGTGGAGCTCCCTGCACGGGTCTCAGGCATCTGGGCTATTTGGAGAGCGTCCTCTCAGCAATTATTTACTGCTTATGTAATATTGGGGAGGGGCCTTATGAACATTCTGCATTTTAGGAGTTTGAGTCTTGAAAGTGTTGTGCACTTCCTGATCCTTGTAAGTTGTTTACTTATTCAGTTATATGACCTTCCTTCTTTCTTCTAAGAGGGAATGTTTCAGTTCAGAGGAAATAGCTGTCAATACTGCACTGACTGGGTGTTGTGAATATTTAGCAGTTGACAACCCTTTGAACTTCAGAAGGCACCACCAATGTCACAAGCCCCCAAGCCCCTTGTTGTTTTTAATGTTTTTAATTTTTTTTACTTTTTAAAAATTGTACCTGAGTGTTTTGCCTACTGGTATGTAAGTCCATGTCATGCATGCCTGCAGAGGCCAGAAGAGGGTGTCAGAACCCTTGGAACTGGAGGTATGAATGGTTGTAAGATGCCATGTGAGTGCTGGGAACTGAACCTATGCAGCCAGTGCACTTAAATAATTGAGCAGTCTCTCCAGCCCTCTACCTCAAGCCCTTTCTAAACGTGTGAATATGTTGCTCTGTGTGTGTGGTGTGTGTGTGTGCGCTGTGTGTATGCCTGTGTGTATATGTATGTGATATGTGTGTTGTGTGTGGTGTGTGCATGTATGTGTGTGGTGTGTGTATGTAGAGAGAAGTACTGACCACCCTCCTGAGGTAGTTTGTGATACATAGTGTGAGAGATGGGCAGTGTGACAGACAGGAAGTACCAGTGTCTGCTCATGTTAAAACAGTAGGCTTTCCATTATGGGGTAAGGAAGGGACAGAAAACATTTGAATAGAACCAAAGCAGTATACTGATCTTGGCCTCCTGGAAAATAAAGAAAATATTTCAAGGAACCCATTGTTATCTTAACAGTTTTAGTATAAAATATTTGAAACAAAGACTCTCACAGGCAGTGGATGGAAAAAAAAAAAAAAAAAAAACTCCTTCTGTTTCTCCTGAACTGAAGGAATTCTCTCTTCCTTCAAAGCCCTGTCGTGTCATCTATGGTACAATGTGATAGCGCTGTTAATATTCTAGTAGCGGGGGCTGGAAAGATGGCTCAGCGGTTAAGAATACTGACTGTTCTTGCAGAAGACCCTGGTTCAAATCCCAGCACCCACATGGCAGCTAAGAACTGTCCATAGCTCCAGTTCCAGGGGATCCAACAGTCTCTTCCAGGGGATCCAACAGTCTCTTACCTATATGCAGGCAGTACACGTATACATAAAATAATAAATAAAAAATATTTAAAAAATATTCTAGTAGCTTAAGGGTCTGGCTCTTTCTCTTCAGGACTCTTGTCATGCTCTCTCTCCTAATGAAACTCTTCTTTGGACCCGAAGGCTTGCTTACCCACTTCAGGGCCCCATCATATGACTGTCTATGACCATACTAGCTGTACCTTCATATGAAGAGTGATCATGTCACCTCTTTTCTACAAACCAGTAACTTCTTTTATGATTTTTGACAACTGTTAGTCTGCTTTTTGTCGCCACAGACTAGCTTAGCTCTTGATGACATAGAATTTTATGCCACAGTGTTCTCTCTTTCTTTTTTTTTTTTGTCTGACTACTTTAAGTCATCAAAAGTATTTTGAGAATTGCCCATGTTGCATGCTTCAATTTGTGTTTTAGGTTTTTAAAGATAACTTTTTAAGTTCTAGGTGGGAGATAATTACCCCTTAACCTTGGGCCTGTGAGATAGTTTAGCAAGTAAAGGTGCCTGCTTCCAAGCCTGCTATCCTGAGTTCAAACTCTGGGACCCACGTGGTGGAAGGAGAGAACCAATTCTCACAAGCTGTCCCCTGGCCTTCACATGTGCATGTCCCACCAAAATAAAATGAAAACTAAAAACCTCTTTGAACTTGACTGAGAAATATCTTGAATACTAGTGAAAATCTTAAAAGATTACTATGCTATATATTGTCTTTGTGAAATCCCACTATAGAAATCAGTGTATGCTTAGGGAAAGTGCCTTGCCTTGCATATTTCAACTGAAAATGCTTCAGACTTCTAGCCAGGAAGTCATGTTAGTTTGGTGACAAAATTTTTTTAGAATATTAAATATTGTCTGTTTGCTTTGAAGAGTGCTGTATATCTAGAGATAATGCCATAGTTACTAATTATGGATTTATTTTTCTTTGCAGATTCTTTCTCAATTCAGTTATGGGTGTGAGAGGTTTGCAGGGGTTTGTGGGAAGTACATGCCCACATATATGTACAGTAGTAAATTTCCAAGAGCTGGCAGAGCACCACCGAGACAGGCATCCTGGATGTACTCCTACCATTGTGGTGGATGCCATGTGCTGTCTGCGATATTGGTACACTCCAGAATCTTGGATCTGTGGTGGCCAGTGGCGAGAATACTTTTCTGCTTTGAGAGATTTTGTTAAAGCCTTTACCTCTGTTGGCATCAAGTTGATATTCTTCTTTGACGGCATGGTGGAGCAGGGTAAAAGAGATGAGTGGGTAAAGCGAAGACTTAAGAACAACAGGGAGATATCCAGAATTTTCCACTACATCAAGTCAAAAAGAGAGCAGCCAGGCAGAAATATGTTCTTCATCCCCTCCGGGCTGGCCATATTTACACGATTCGCTCTAAAGACACTAGGCCAGGAAACTTTGTGTTCGTTACAGGAGGCAGACTATGAGGTGGCTTCTTATGGTCTCCAGCACAACTGTCTTGGGATTCTTGGGGAAGACACTGATTACTTAATTTATGACACTTGTCCCTACTTTTCAATTAGTGAGCTCTGCCTGGAGAGTCTCGAAACCATCATGCTCTGTCGAGAGAAGCTCTGTGAGAGCCTAGGCCTCCGTGTGGCAGACCTTCCTCTCTTGGCCTGCCTGCTTGGCAATGATATCATCCCAGAGGGCATGTTCGAAAGCTTTCGGTACAAGTGCTTATCTTCCTATACTTCTATGAAAGAGAACTTTGGCAAAAGAGGCAATATTATTTTAGCTGTCTCAGACCATATAGCCAAAGTTCTTCACTTACATCAAGGTGAGAAGAAAATAGAAGAGATGTTGCCTTTGGGATCAAACAAAGCTCTTTTTTATAAAGGAGTAGCATCATATCTTTTGCCAGGACAGAAATCTCCATGGTTTCTCCAAAAACCCAAAGGTGTAATAACAGAGAAGCAAGTACTATCAATGAGTTCAAACCCTGAATCCAAGCAAGAAGTTCCCATGTGCACAGATCCTGAATCCAAGCAAGAAGTTCCTGTGTGGACAGATACAGAATCTAAGCAAGAAGTTCCCATGTGCACAGATCCTGAATCCAAGCAAGAAGTTCCCGTGTGCACAGATCCTGAATTCAAGCAAGAAGTTTTCATATACACACACCCAGAGATTAAGCAAAAACGACCTGCAGGAACAGACCCTGAGTTTAATCTAGAAGTACCCATGCATACACACACTGAAATTAAACAAGAAGAAACTATGGCTATGGAACCTGAAATAAAACAAGTCAGCATGGTTTCAGACTCAGAAATCTTAGAGGTAAGTGGATTTGCCTCCCTGAGTCTACAATGTCATGTCTGAAAGTATACCTACTAATGAATTTGTTCAAGAGTGTTGATTATTTGCTGAGGACTGTAGGGAGACACAGACTAGAAACCTCTTGAATCTAGTTAGGATGGATAATACCAAGTATGTGAAAGCAGATTGTATCCTCTGTTTGATGTTACATCTTGAATATGATGGGAAAGAGCTGTAGGAGTGCTGAGGAGAGAATGTTGTGGGTTAGGGTATAAGAAAAGGCTTCCTGTGAAGCCAGACCTTCACAGGACCAACACTTGTGTTAAATAAGTCAGACTTGGAGTTGTAAAAACCCTACAGGTATAGTGACTGGATTAGTGTCACTGTGGGACACAGGTAGGCTATCCAGGCTAGAGACAATGGGTTGAAGAGAAGAAAACTTGGAAAAGGTAAAGTGTGGCCTCAAATGCAGTGTGGGTCCATCCCCTAGAGCTTGGTCAGCTTATCTGACACCACTCCCTGCTGTCCCAGCAGCTGTAAGTAGCCAGCAGTCACTCAGCAAGGTTGGGGCTTCTTGCCTACCTCCTCTATCCTTGCTAGGCTTTTGTCTCGCTTGGGCTGCATATTGTCACATGCCGTGTGTTCATGTGTGCAATTGCCCTGTTGTGTCCAGAAAACACAGTTCCCTGTATTCACCCACCACTCTGGCTTTTACAATCTTTTACCTCCTCTTCTGCAGTGATCCCTGAGCCTTAGGTGGTAAGGGTGTGATATGGATGTCCAATTAGGCCTCAGTGCTCTGCAGTCTTCTATCCTCTACATGTTGACCAGTTGTAGACCATCTGCTGCAAGAAGCTTCTCTGGTGGAAGCTGAGAGATATACTAGTCTATGGGTATAACAATAAGTCATTAAGAGTTGGTTTAACACTATGTCCATATGGCAGAATTATAGTAGGTTCTGCCCCATAGCCTATAACTGCTCTGGCCATAGGCTCTTGGCCCTGATGACAGTGCCAGGTATGGACTCCATCTTGTGAAGTTGTCCTTAAATCCAATCAGAAAGTGATTGGTTATTACAATAGTATTTTTGCCAGTATTGTACCAGTGGACATCTTGCCAGGCCAGTTATTAATAGCTTGTAAGGTTCACAGCTGAGTAAAGCTGACAGTTACTTTTCTTTTCTGGAAGCATGCATAAACCTTCCAGCACTTTGAAAGCTAGGCTTAGATGCACTTTTAAGTCAGTACTAGCTTGATTTCTCCGTTTGTTCTGTGACTCAGGTATGTCTGGTCTTCAGCAATAGGGTCTTACCATCAAGTTCTGCTAGGCAATCAAGGACTGTGGCAACAGCCAGTATTATTTGCAGGTCTGTGAACTCCCTTCGTCAACATTTTCAAAAGAGGGAGTCCATTCCTGGCATTGGGCTTTTTATTTGCTAGCCTGTACTGTCTGGTAGAGGCACTGTAGCTCCATTTAAACTTTTTTTTTTTTAATATTGCATTCATATTTTAAGAAGCTTCCATAGTAGTAGGTTTCCATATGGCTTTTTCACAAAGCCCATAGTGAGCCAGGTGTGGTGGCACATGCCTTTTAGTCCCTGCCCTCAGGACACAGAGGCAGACAGAACTCAGTGAGAATGAGGCCAACTGGGTCTACATGGTGAGTTCCAGGCCAGCTGGGGCCACAAGGAGACCCTGTCTCAAAACAACAACAGAAAACCAAACAAGCCCCTGGTATTAGTTGTCCTCCCTCATATCTCCTCCTTTGCCCAGCCCTCCATTGCCTTCCCATTTAACCCTTCCTATCCCATTATTACCTTTTCCTTTTTGTTACTGCAGTCTATCTCCCATCCCATGGCCTCCCCTTCCTCATGACCTCTTAACAGGTTTCCTGACCTCTATGGATTTTCCGCTTAAAACTCACATACCTGAAGATTCAAAGTTAGCATCAGGCATGGTGGCTCATACCTTTAGTCCCAGCACTGAGAGGCAGAGGCCGGTCAATCTCTGTGAGATCGTGACCAACCTGATCTACATAGTGAGTTCCAGCTGGTGCTACAGGGAGCTCCCCCCCCCCCCCCAAAAAGCTAGCATCCACTTACAAAAGACCATGCAACATTTTGTCTTTCTGGGTCTGGGCTACCTCACTCAGGTTGATTGTTTATAGTTCCATCCATTTACCTTTGAATTTCATAGTTTTGTTTTTCTTAGCAGCTGAATAATAATCCATTGTGTAAATGTACCATATTTTCATTATCTAGTCATCAGTTGATGGACATCTACGTTTCCTTTTCCTGACTTTTGTGAAAACAGCAGCAGTGAGTATAGATGAGCACATATCTCTGTAGTGGGATATAGAGTCCTTTTGGGTATATGCCCAGGAATGGTATGGCTGGATCATGTGGTAGATCTATTTCTAGCTTTTTGAGGAATCACTACACTGATTTCCCTTAGTGACTACATCAGTTTGCATGGCCACCAGCAGCGAGAGTAAGTGTTCCTCTTTCCCCACACCCTCACCAGCCAGCGTTTGTCATTCTTTGTTTTGGCTCTAAGCCATTCTGACTGGGGGATGATAAAATCTTGGAGTTTTTAATTTGCATTTCCCTGATGGCTAAAGATGTTGAGCATTTAAAAAATATTTCTCTGCCATTTGCATTTCATCTTTTGAGAACTCTTTTTACTTCCTTGCCCAAATTTTTAATTGGGTTGTTTTCTTGATGTTTAGATTTAAGAGCAAGTATTATTATTTTTTATTTTATGTGCATGAGTATATTGCCTGAATGTTTGTAAGTGTATCTGTGTCATGCAGTTCCCATGGAGGTCAGAAGAGAGAGTCAAATCCCTTGGAACTGGAGCTACGGATGGTTGTTAGCCACCATGTGGGTACTGGAAATCGAACCCAGGTCCTCTGTAAGAGCAGCCAGTGCTCATAACTGCTGAGCCCTCTCTCCAGCTGCCTGTTGTTTAGATTTTTAGTTGTGTGTTGTAGATACCAACCCTCTGTCAGATGTATAGCTGGTAAAGATGTTTTTCCCCCATTCTGTAGGTTGACTTGCTGCTTGTATGATGGTGTCATTACTATTGGAAACTGTTTAATTTCATGAGGTCCCATTCTTCAATTATTGATCTTAATGTATGCGCTTTTAGAATCGTATTCAGAAAGTTCTTTCCTGCACTTATGAATTCCAAAGTATTCCCCACTTTTTCCTCTGTCAGATTCAGGTATCAGGTCTTATGTTGAGGTCCTTGATCCATTTGGAGTTGAGTTTTGTGCATGGTAACAGATAGGTCTCTAGTTTCATTCTTTTACATGTAGCTGTCTTAATTTGTCCAGCACCATTTATTGAACATGCTGTCATTTCTCCAATATGCATTTTTGGTACCTTTGTCAAAAAATTGGGTAACTGTAAGGCTGTTAAATCTGAGTCCTTAATTCTATTCCATTGACCAATGTGTCTGTTTTTATGTCAGTGCTGTGCTGTTTTTATTACTGTAGTTGTGTAGTATAATTTGAAATCAGAAACAGTGATGCCTCCAGGACTTCTGTTGAGGATTGTTTTGGCTCTCCTGGGTTTTTGAGTTTTCATTGAAATTTGAGATTGTTTTTTTCAATTTCTGTGAAGATTTGTGTTGGAATTTTAATGGGGGATTACATTGACTTTATGGCTTTTGATAGGATGGTCATTTTGAAAATATTACTCCTTTTGATCCATAAGCATGGGAAATCTTTCCATCTTCTGGTATTTTCTTGAATTTTTTCCTTCAATATCTTAAAATTTTTATTAAACAAGTCTTTCATTTCCTTGGTTAAATTTTTTCCAAGATAGTTTATGGTTTTTGAGGGTATGATGAATGGAACTATTTCCCTGGTTTCTTTCTCACTATATTTGTTGGTGGCATATAAGAAGGCCACTGATTTTTTTGTGTGCTAATTTTGTATCCTGCTACTTTGCTGAATGTGTTTTTGTCAGCTAAAGGAGTTTTCTGGTAGAATATTTAGGTTCTTTTATATAAGGAATCATGTCATCTGAAAATAAGGTACTTTGACTTCTTTATGATTTGTAGCCTTTTTAACTCCTTCACTTATTTCTCTAGCTAAAACTTAAAGCACTATATTGAGCAGAAATGGAAAAAGTGCAAATCCTTGTCTAGTTCCTGATTTTAATGGAAACACTTTTGAGTTTTTCTCCATTTAGTAGGATTTGGTTGTGAGATTGGTGTATATTGCCTTTATTACGTTGAGACATGTCCCCTGGTTCCCTGTATTCTGCATTACTTTTATCATGAAGAGATGTTTGATTTTGTCAAAGGTCTTTTCTGTATCTAATGAAATGATCATGTGGTTTCTGTCTTGGAATCTGTTTATGTGGTGGATTACATTAATGGATTTACATATGTTGAACCATCACTGCCACTCTGGGATTGAAGCCAACTTGATTATGATGGATAATCTCTTTGATGTGCTCTTGCGTTCAGTTTGCAGATATTTTATTGAGAATTTTTGTATTGATGTACATCAGAGAGATTGGCTTATAATTTTCTTTTTTGTTAGATCTTTGTTTGGTTTTGGTATTCGGATAATATTGGCTTCATAAAAAGAATTTGGAAGTGTTCTTTATTTTATGGTTGAAGAGTATTGGTCTTAGTTTTTCTTTGAAGATCTGGTAGACTTCTGTACTGTATCCAATTGGTCCTGGGCTTTTTTTAGTTGGGAGATTTTAAGTTATTTATTCTGGCTATGTTCCATGAGACTTAGTTGTAGAGATTCGACTGCAGGTGTATCACCTAGTACTGGGTATCTCCCAGACGTATGTTCTCTGTGCCTGACCAGATGTGTAACTCTGCAGTAGCCTCCATCTGTTGCAAAAAGAAGCTTCTTTGAAGAGTGCTGTATGGAATGCTTGTCACCGAAAGGGAGGTCTCTTCTGTCTGGCACTGCGTTCCCTGCCAAGCAGCTCCCAGGTGTACATGTGCATCAACGTTCAGACACTCTGTGTGCATTTCTCATAGGATTTCTAGGGCATCACTTTTCCCTCTAGGTTTCCTATTCCCCCCCCCCAATTCACTCATCTCCATTCTTTTTTTTCTCCCATCTGGCTTCCCTCTTCCCTCCCTCCGTAGTGATGGTGCTCCCATTATCCCCATCCTCCCCCCAATACCTTCCAACCCCAGCCATCCTTCCTCTCCTGACTTCCCTCTCTCCTCCACACCATGGTTCCTGCATGCCCCTCCCTCCTCTCCTCCCTGCCCATTACTCCCACCTTTTCCACCTCCCTCAGGTGACACCTGTTTGTTCCCTACTGTCCCCCTTTCAGGTTGATTCTTGTCCTTTACCTCCATGTGTTCTTTCCCTTTACTGGATCCTGGTGTTACATCAGAATTTATTTACTCATACATATGGGATTGGTGCTACAATCCACAAATGAGGAAGAACATACGTCACTTGATTTTCTCCGTTTGTGTTACTTAATGTAACACTCTCTAGCTCCATCCTGTAGGAGAGAATATAGCAATGAATGGGCCACAGAGATGTCAGATTGCCTTTTAAAATAATGTAATG
Source organism: Nannospalax galili (assembly GCF_000622305.1). Classification (NCBI taxonomy): domain Eukaryota; kingdom Metazoa; phylum Chordata; class Mammalia; order Rodentia; family Spalacidae; genus Nannospalax; species Nannospalax galili. The sequence continues at coordinate 1,509,511 of NW_008346989.1, forward strand.
AAAACAGCATCAGGAAATCAAACTTTGCTACTTGTGTGAGAGTCAGTATGGTAATGATAAAATAGTCTTCCTGACTAAAAGAAATTAAAGATCTAAGAGGCTTTAAGGATTTTGACTCCTTATCCCAGACATCAGTAAAAATTTTCTATGATGTGTTATATATATAGAATGTCTTTGGCACCACATGAAAAATCATTTTTATGTATATGAGTATTATGTCTGCATGTGTGTAACTGCACTCGTGTTGTGCAATGCCTGTGGGGACAGAAAAGGGTGTCAGATCCCCTAGAACTGGAGTTACAGATGGTTGTTAGCTGTGATGTGAGTGCTGGGATTCAAGCCTGGGTCCTGTACAAGAACAGCCAGTGCTCTTAACTGCTGAACCATCCCTTCAGCCCCTAGCTGGGAGATTTTTAATTACTGCTTCTATCTCAAAGACCGTTATGGGTATTGAATTGTTTACTTCATGTTGGTTTAATTTTCAAAGATAGGTCATTTTGGTCAGTTATACATATCTAGAAATTCATTTCTCTTGGATCTTCCAGTTTAGTGGAATATAGGTTTTTAAATTATGTTCCTAGAATTTTCTAATTTCCTTGGTATCTGTTGTAATGTTTCCCTTTTCATTTCTGATTTTATTAAATTTAAATAAAATTCAATGAATTTAATTGAATTAATTTAATTTTCATTTTTCATTTATTTTGTTTAATTTGGTTAAAGATCTGTCGATCTTTTTTTGTTTGTTTGTTTCTTTGCTTCTTTCAGTCTTGATTTTGATTTTCTCTTCTTACCTACTTTTAGGGGCTGCTGTTCTTGTTTTTCCAAGACTTCAGGTACATAATTAAGTTAGAGATCTCTCCAGGCTTTGCTGATTTTGTTGTTGTTGTTGTTTTTGGGTGTTTTTTGCTTAATTTAAAAATATTATTATTTTTATTTTATGTGTATAAGTATATTGCCTGCATGTGTGTAAATGCGCCTGTGTCATGCAGTGCCTGTGGAGGTCAGAAGAGGGTGTCAGAGTCCCTGGAACTAGAGCTATGGACAGTTTTAGCTGCCATGTAGGTTCTGGAACCCGAACCTAGGTCCCGTGCAAGGGCAGCCAGTCCTCTTAACTGTTGAGCTATTTCTCCAGCCCTGGCTTTGTTTTTTTTTAGAATTTCATATATGAGTATTGTATTTGCATCATTTCCACCCCTCTCAGTCCCCCTCCAGCTCCTCCCATGTCCCCCTCTCAGTTTCTTGTCCTCTTCTTAACTACACACACACGCACACACGCACACACATACAGACACACACATACAATGCACTGAGTCCATTTAGTGGTGCTTATGTGTACCTATGTTTAGGGCTGCCCACTTGGGGCTAGATAACCTCTTAGGGAGCTAGTCCCTGGAGAAAACTGAGTCTCCCTCCCTCAGCATCTGTTGATTGCCTGTAGCTCTTTATCTTGAGGTGGGACCCTGTGAAATTTCCTCCATATACCTTGGCATATCTACTGGTTTCGTCATTATGCAGATCTTGTTAGACTACTGCACTGTGGGAATTTCATTGGTGTAACTTCCCTATCATGTCTAGAATTGCAGTAACTAGTTTTTTGATGAAGGCACTCAGTTCTATAAACTTTCCTCTTAGGACTGCCTTCGTTGTGTTCTGTAGATTTTGGTATGTTGTGTTTTCATTTTCATTTAGTTCTGGGATTTTTACATTTTCCTTCTTGAGTTCTTCCTTGACTCAATCACCACTAGGTAGTGTGTTGTTGAATTTCTGAGCTTGTATACTTTTCCCCATTTCTGTTGTTGATACCCAGCTTTATTCCTTTGCAGTCACATACCCAGCTTTATTCCTTTGCAATCAGTTTTCCTAAGCTTATTGAGACTTACTTTGTGTCCTAATATGTGGCCAATTTTGGAGAATGTTCCATGGGCTACTGAGAAGAAAGTGTATTCTTTTGTGCTTGGATGGAATGTTCTGTAAATATCCGTTAAGCCTGTTTCATTTATGATGTCATTTAACGCTATGGTTTCTCTATTTAGTTTTCATCTGAATGACTCTCCATTGGTGAGAGTGGGGTTTTGAAGTCACTATCACTGTGTTGGAGTCAACATGTGATTTGTAGATCGGATAGTGTTTCTCTTATCAAATTGGGTGCCTCTGTTTAGTGCATATGTTTAGGATTGTAATGTCATCTTGATGAATTTTTTCTTTAATGAGTATGAAATGTCCTTCCCTATCTCTTCCGACTAGTTTTAGTTTGTAGTCTATTTTGTCAGATATTAGAATAGCTAGACCTGCATGTTTCTTAGTTCTATCTGCTTGGAATACCTTTTTCTATCCTTTTCCCTAAGGTGGTGTTGATTGTTGATGGTGAGGTGTGTTTCTTGGAGGAAGCAAAAAGATGGATCCTATTTTCTAATCCAATCAGGTAGTTTGTGAATTTTTTTTATTGGGGAATTGAGACCATTAATATTGAGAGTTGTTATTGACCAGTATTTATTAATTCCTGTTATGTTGGGGTGGTAGTGGTGTTTCTTAGACCTCTTTTGGTTAACTGTTCTGCCTTCTGTTTAATCTTCTCTTCAGAGCTGGCTTAGTGGACATAAATTCCCTAAATCTGTTTTTATCATGGAAAGATTTTCTTTTCCCTTGACTACAAGTAATCGTTTTTCTGGACATAGTAGCGTAGGTTGGCATCTCTGTTCTTTCATAACTTCTGGGACAAAGGTCTAAGCCCTTTTGGTTTTCATAGTCTCCATTGAAAAATCAGTTGTTATTGTGATGGGTATTTATGTGACTTGATTCTTTCTCTTTTGTGGCTTTCAGTATTTTTTCTTTTTCTGTACAGTGTTTTGGCTATTATATAAGATGGACAGTGTCTTTTCTGGTCCTGTCTACTTGGTATTCTGTATGCCTCTTTAACCTTGATAGGTATTTCTCTTTTTAGATTTGAGACATTTTCTTTATGGCTTTGACCTGGGTTTCTTCTTCTATACTCATGATTCATAGGTTTGGTATTTTTATAGTATCTCAGAGGTCCTGCATGTTCTGTTCCTGGGATATTTTAGGTTTAACATTTTTCTGATAGTCTCTCATTTACATGATCTAATCTATTGGTGA
>NW_008346989.1:1512685-1538859 GCF_000622305.1 Nannospalax galili
TTTGTTATTTCATTCAGCTGTTTCCATGGTCTTCATTCAGTTTTTATTCATATCCTCTCGGAATTCCTTGAGTATAATTGTAATTGCTATTTTATTGTCTTGTGCATCCACTTGGTTGTCATCCTCAGGAAACACTGTTATAGGATTGCTAGTTTCTGGAGGAGATATATTGTTTTGGTTATTCATGTTGTTTGTGTTTTTTTGATGGGATCTAGGCTTCTAAATTTATGTTGTTGTGGTGTTTCTTGTGTGCATATCTGATCTCACCTTTTTGAGTAGGTGTTTGGGTCTTTGCTTGCTCTTACCCTATTGTGGCCCAGCTAAGTGGTGCTTGGTATTCAGTGTTGGGGCCACTCTGTGTTGATATGGGATTGAGGTGTAAGAAATGGTCTCAGCTCTTCTAGGGATAGGTGCAACTTCTGAGCCTGAGGTTCTAGGAGAGACTCCACACTGTGGGGTTGGCAGCAAGGGCAGGCAAGGTTCTGTGAAACTAACCAAGCTGGGCTGGAGTGAAGGCTGGATAACCTGAGCTAGGCCTGTACGCTGGGACTGAGGCTAGGGAATGCTGGGGTTAGGGAATTTAGCAGATTGGCAGTTGATTTGGGGAGGTTGGGGAAGTGAGGGAGGCAACTGAGCTAGGCCTGTTAGTGTTAGTATTATTCTCAAACCTTTGAACACTGCATTGTGTCACTATCATTCAAGCTACAGATCTAGGAATTCTCTCTTAGTTTCATAATCAATCTTCCTGAGTCTTGTTACTTTTATCTATTAAATGAGTTTTCAATTTGTGCATTATCCATTTATTCTGTCCCAGTTCCAGCTATGTTTTGTGTGGTTAATCACCATCTTAATTATCAAGGACTCCTCTTGAGCAGACTGTTGCCTCTTCTAGTCCATTTGTCATGCTGCTTGTAGAAATAAACACCTTCATTCATATCTTTTCAGTTTTTTTTATTTTGTTTAAATTTGTTGTTGGTTTTTTTTTGAGACAGCATCTCCCTATGGCCCCAGCTGGCCTCAATTTCACAGAGATCCACCTACCTCTGCCTCCCAAGTTCTGAGATTAAAGGTGTGTGCTACCATGCCTGGCCTATACATCTTGTAATTCTTTTAAACTTTTATTTTTATTTTTTGTGTATGAATGTATTGCCTGCATGTGTGTAAGTGTACTTGTGTCATGCAATGCCCTCAGAGATCAGAAGAGGGCGTTGGATCCCCTGGAACTGGATTTAGGATGTTGGGACTTGAACCCAGGTCCTCTGTAAGAGCAGCTAGTGCTCTTAACCAGTGAGCCATCTCTCTGCCCTCCACATGGTGTAATTCTTACAACAAAAAAAGATGGCTTTAATGTGACGGTATGTGCCTGGCCTCTTCCTGTCTTTAGTCTTGTGTCCCACTGGTTTTTCTTTTCTTTCTTTGGTTCTGTGGTCATCAAAGCATTGGACTTCTGCTTCTGCCTTGTGGAAAGCTGCTGCACTACCCCTTCTCCTAGTTAATGCTTACCAGCCTTTTCTGTTGCAGCTTTTGTCAGAAATGTGTCATACATACTGGTTTGTGGGCCTCAGTTGGAATCCTGGGTCATCAGTGTCTTCCTTGCTAAGCTGGTGGTGTTGAAGGAGGTCTTGTGTTTGCTTGTGCTGTATGCCTTGTTCCTCACATCTTTTTGTCTTATAATAGCTCCTCTTTGAATACTGTCCCCCCAACCTTTCACTTTTCTCTTTAGTAACTTCTCTTCCTGCTGTACTACTATATCAGTCTTTCTTTTAAAAGGCCATTAACCTCTTCTGTTACATGCACTGTGGCAGATAAGCTAATAGTAAGTTACAGTACAGTATAGATTGTTACATCCTTCAAAAAAATCATAGGTGAGAGACTATATTAAGGATTTAAGAAAAGACAGTTACTGCTTGCACCTGGAAGTATTCCCGGTGCTTCATGGAAGAAAGCATAGGGATGCTAGTTCCAAAACAGATCCTGCAGAGAAGAGTCCTCAGATTCCTGTGTCTACAGTGGATCCTGTTCTTTGAAGGCATTCCTCATATTGCCTCACTCAGACCTGAGAGTAGAGGTGTCCAAGGCTCATGACATTCAGCAGTAACAGAGCAATATTCTGACCTAGCCTCTCGTACCAAATTTGACTTTGATTAAGATCACATTCATCTTCTCTTCTGGCCACTTGGAGATGAGGTGGTATGGTCAGGAGTCCCAGGAACACAGATGTGGATCCTAGGAATCTACCTACTTCTGATCGCACATGTGGCATTTAAGGTGATATTTGATGTACGGCGTGAGTCTGAGGCGGCTCAGAGGGAGGTGGTGTCGGCCTGCCTTGCTGACTGAGCAGCCACTCTGCTTGTTTCTAGCTTGATCTCTCCCCATTCCATTTCCTGTCTCTTTGTCTCATCTCCTATTTGTGTCCTATACTTGTCCTCTGTGGACTCAAGGTCTTGCCCCCCACCAAGTCAACAGTTCAGGCAGCTCTCTCAGTTCTGCAGGGATTTGGATCTGACAGCTTAGGATAGACCACACAGGGTACCACATTTGTTTTGAAGGGATTTATACCTTGATCTCTGTACTCCATGTGGCGGTATTGATTTTTTTAAATAGGATGTAATGGGATTGGATGTTTTATTTTTTGAAACACTGGTTATACCTCAAAATGCAATGGGAAAAGGCAGTTGCATTATTTTTGTGTGTGTGTGTGTGTGTGTGTGTGTGTGTGTGTGTGTGTGTGTGTGTGTGTGTGTGTATGTGTGTGTGTTTTAATTAGATTGTTTTGAGGTGGGGAGTCTCACTATGAAGCCTAGGCTGATCTAGAATTCTTGATCCTCTTCCCTGAGCCTCCCAAGCACTGGACTTGCAAGCATGGGCCTCCGTGACTGGTTTGCACTGTATTTTAGAAGTAAAACTAATAGGAAATAGGTTTTGCCTTTGCAGTAGAGTTCCCCTTTGTGCACCCAAAACAGTAACTGCAGTAACTTAGGGAAGAGGAGGACAACTGTTTGCAGGAAGGGTGATTATCTAAGTCCCACTGCAAGGTAAGGGACTATATTGCCTTTGACATGTACACACAGTGAAATAGGGTCTGAAGTTCCATTCCCAGCAGGGAATAGACATTTAGAAGTCATTGTCTTTTATGTGTCTTAGAAGCCTTCAGTAGAAGAGTATGTAGGATGGAGACTTAAATACTGCACTGAGACAAGAAGGAGAGCAAGCATTCTAGAGGAGAAAAGTGGTCAAGAGTGTGAGTGCTGTAATGATGAAGTAAGACTTGGTCTCTGCTGAGACCACCAGGCTCCAAAGGCTAGCTCCAAATCTAGGGTAACAGAGTCTTGAATAACCTTGGTAAGTCACAGAACAAAACAAAAAAGACATGAAGATTTGTGGAGAAGGTAGAGGATGAGCAGGGTTGGTAGGGAGGTAGGAACAGAAAGTAGTCAATATGTAAAGTGTAGATCATGTGAAACTGAAAATTAAAAAAAACCTTAAAACAAAGGGGGAGGGAGAGAGGGAGGGAGGAGGAGGAAGAGGAGGAAGAGAGGGGAAAGGAGGGAGAAAAGAAATAGGACTTAAATTGGGCGTGGTGGCACACACCATTAATCCCAGCCCTTGGGAGGTAGAGGCAGGCAGATCTTTGAGTTCGAGGCTAAGCTGGTAACCATAGTGAATCTAGTCCAGCTGTGGCTACAGCAGGGAGACCCTGTTTCAAAAGACCAAAAAAAAAAAAAGAAAAAGGACTTGGGTTTGGGAAAGTTTGTAACTATGGCCAGCTGCAATAGCAAAGGTGTGGGTTGCTTGCTGGCATCTGAAAAGAGGCAGTGAGGAAGGAGTTGAAATGTCTTTGTAGGCAAGGCAAGTGCTGTGCAATGTGGTAGATTGTGTATTGCTCACTTTTACTGAGCTTAATTATGTCTTCAAATGCAATTTTAGTTTCTTACATTGCCCTTACTCCCCCCAACCCCCATTTCAGTCTTGCAAACCCATCTAATAGGAAGCTAGAATCCAATTTGTGTGACTTAATCATACGTAGAAACCCTAAAGATCTTTTTGGTAGAAACATTTAGTGTGGAGCAGGAGCAGGCATGACCATAGTCACATGTGCATACTTCTTCCCTGTCTGTATTAGAAGTCAGTTAGATTGAGCAGCAGATTATATAGTTTTCATAATACAGGATAAACTATGTTAAATAAAGGGCAGAAACAAAGAACACTTAGGTGGTATTGATAGGACTGAATTAAGAATCCTAAGTATACAACTTAACTGAAAACCCTGTGTCTCCAGAATTGAATTTTATATCTCAAGTTCTATAGAGTTGCCAAAATTAAAAATTTCTTTGTAGAGTAAGTATAGCTTATTATTTTCTAGGTAAATTTGTAAAAATACAAATTTCTTTGAAACAAGTGGAAGAGGGAATTGAAAATCAGCTAGCAACACTTTTGCCCTAAAACCACCATGAAATCTATAACTTGAGCATCTGTAATGGAGTTTTCTCATTTTCAGCTGGTTAGGGCATCAAGCCAGGACTTTGTAACTCTGATAAGACTTAGTTTTTTAAAATCTTTTTTTAACCTTACCGACCTGAAAGCTGGTTTAAAGAAATTCTAGCAGTGAAGTAGTCATTGTGCCCTGTGTCTTGATTCTAAAAATTACTAAATAGATCAGATACAGGCTCCACTGGAACCATAGAAGCTGCAACTTTGGAGACTGAAGAGATAATACAGTTGGTAAAATGCTTACCCAGTGTGCATGAAATCCTGGGTTTGATCCCTAGCACTACATAAACCAGATGTGGTAGTGCACACCTGTAATTCCAGCACTTCGGAGGTGAAGGGGGAAGGATAAGTTCAAGACCAGCCTTGGCTACATAGCTATATATAGTAAGCTTAAGGTCATCCTGCAATACATAAGACTATTGGGAGGGAGGGAAGAAGCGAGGAAGCGAGGAAGTTAGCTATTGCTTTGACAGTGACCTTCCTCAAGCCCAGACAGAGAAACTGAGGAAGAGAGAAAGAGAAGGTCTGGGATTTGAGTAACATCCTGCCAGCTCGAAACGGATGAACCTAAGCTGTAAGATCAGCTCAGTGTCTTAGTTGCAAGCAGCCATTGGATGAATTAAAATGCAAACCCCTAAGCTCTGAGAAAGCATTATGGCAAACCTTGTGGAAAAATTGATCATCACATCTAAGAGACACATTTAAAGGGGGAAAAAAATCAGCAAAAAAAAAAAAACACGTTTATTGAAAAATGTGACAGCATAGGTGATTTTTAGTAGCCTTGTGGTAGTGGGAATTTTCCTGTGTGTTTAAATAACTACTGTTTCTTGTATCTTTTGGGGCTGCTTTTGGAATACATGCATGATTTTTTATTTTTTTAATACCGAAAAAAAAAAAAAAAGCAGGCAGTTGAATAGGCCTTAATCATTTGGCGTTTACTGACAGGGAGCAGTCATATGTGGTAAGTACTTTCTGTGTTATTTAATGTGGGACTTTATTCCTACATTGAGATTTGTTTTTTACAGAAGTAAAACTTGTAAATAGATCATTGTAGATCCTATCATCTTAACTGATTATTTAAGTTCATATTAATAGTTTGATAGGAGAAATAAAAGTTGAGCACCTTAGGGCTGGGAATCTCACAGACACTTATTCTTTGTGTTTGGCCAGTTGTGGAACTCTGTAATAGTCTCCATCTGTTGCAAAAAGAAGCTTCTTTGATGAGTGGTGGAGGGTATACTTGTCTGTAAATATAAGGATCTATATTTAATGTATAGTAGGAAATTACGTTTGTCTAGGGATGTGACATACAGTAGGGTTTTCTCTAGGATCTATGACCTCTCCACCTAAGGCTCATGGAACATAGTGGAATAGGGGATAGAGAAGATATTAATGCATCTCTCAACTCTCACCGGTGATGCTTCCTCATGCAACAGAGCACAATACAGAAAGCCACAACTGGCCAAAGTGTAAAGAATAAGAGACTGCAGAGTACATGTCCCCGGATAAGGGTCCTTTATTAAACCTTACCCACCCAGTACTAAGGGATCATTGCAGAAGAGGGGTGGAAAGATTGCAAGATTGATGGATGACCACAAGGAAAGAGTTTTCCTTTCCAAGGAAGAGTTTCTGGGAACTTGCTCATATAAACTTGGTGACAGCATGTACAAGACCCATGCAAGCTCAGTCAGACAAAAACCCAACATAGAACTGGGGAAATGGTCAGGAGGCCCCAACCTTAGATGAGGAACTGTTGGTGTTTGTCACTGCTGGGTGAGGGAGAGTTGGTCTTTAAGGGAATGATTTTAGACAGGCTGACCAGGCTCCAGTGGGTGAATTCACACTGAGGGACATCTGGGAACACAAACTTGACTTGGTAGGCCTTAACATACATGACAGAATACATGAAGTCTGGTGGTGGTGGGGACTATGCAGATAGGAGAGAGGGTTATGGTTAATATGTATTACATGAAATGTACAAAAATTCTATTAAAATATAGGAAAAAGAAAGTTGAACCCCATGAGCAGTGGGTGGTTAGTCCAATTGGAAAAGGAGGAACAGGTTTGTAAAGAAGGTATGTGTCACTTGAGGTGAACCCAGGAGGGTTGTGAAATTGAAGGTTTGGAAACTGTAGTAGGAGAGATGTTCCAGGTGGGGTTTGTGCTCCAAGAGCACAAGGGAGGAAGAAAGGGAAGAAGTGCTACAAACAGTGATGTCCCGTGAGATTGCAGTTTGACAGTTTCCATGAGAGCAAAATGATATACAAAGACATGAAGGAGCTTGAGGCCTCGCAGTGGGGCCAGGTATGTCATAATGAAGTTTGTAGTAGTATTCAAATGTCTTAAAGAGAGAAGCAAGTGAACCTGTTTCCAAGAAGACAACATGATTGTAGTGTGAATGACAGGTTGGTAAGGGGAAGCTGGAGCTGAGGGGTTCAGTTAGGAGCTTTTTATAACAACCCTAATGCAAAGCAGTGACTATATGTTTATTGGGAGACCTCAGACAGACACAATAATGAAATACTGTACAGGTAAATAAGATAAAACTGGTAGATTGGAGGCCAGAGGAGAAGAACAATACATTAAAGTTTCAAACTTGTTAGCCCAAAAGAAAAAAACACAAATGCCACTTGATGTCATGTGTTTGAATGGCAGTTATTCCTTCAAGCACCTTAGCAAAACTGGTAAGTACTGTTGACTGTATTTGAAAGTCACAAGATTTTTTTTTTTCAAGGCAAAATCTATTGTATTTGAATCTCTGAACAGGTTGCTAGGATACATCATGTCTGCGCAGAAAGCTACCTAGTGTACAACATTATGAGCAGTCGAGAGATTGAGTGCAGCAACACCCTGGAGGATGAGCTGGACCAAGCCCTGCCAAGCCAGGCCTTCATCTACCGCCCAATCCGGCAACGGGTGTACTCACTCTTACTAGGAGGCTGGAAAGGTGAGCGCTGCTTGGTTTCTTTTAGCAGTGGTTCTGTTTGGAGTTAAATTGTAAGAAACTGTTGCCAGATGTAGTAGAGTTGTTCTCAGTACAAGCAGACAACAGGTTTTGTCTGTCTGTAAAATTTGTACTTGAGAATGCCACACACATCTGCAAGCATTAAAGATTAATGCCTAGCCAGGGTGGTGGTGCACACTTTTAGTCCCAGCACTTGGGAGGCAGAGGCAGGCGGATCTCTGTGAGTACAAGGCCAGCCTGGTCTATATAGTGAGTTCCAGGACAGCTGGAGCTACAGGGAGGCCTTGTCTCAAAAAGACGAAGAAAACAAAAAAGAAAAAGATTAATGCCATAAGACATCTCTTGCTAATTAATAAACAGTTGTCAAAGTCATTAATGAGGAATGTGTTGTTACTATGAAATAACATGTTTTATGTCTTAAAAGGATTTTTGCCTTAAAAAAAATTTTTTTTTAATTTTATGTGTATGAATGTATTGCTTACATGTAGGTAGGTGTACCCATGTGCTGCCCAAATTCCCTCTGCGTCTCCTGCTCGATCAGGCAAACCATATAATATATTTTATGTGCATTTATTAACTTACAAAGGAATGAGCACCCAGTGCCTAGCCTGGCACCTTATCAGACCATGCCACGTCCATAGTCACCACTAGCATTCGCTCATGCCTCCAGGGCCAGCAATAGCCCCAGGTCCACAAGAGTCAGTCCATTCTGCCCTTCAGCTGCTGAGCAACTAGCTGTGCGTCCCCCACACCATGCACTACCCATGGCTCATGGCTTCTGTCCCAAGATGGCTCCCAGCAGCCCCTTCATAGATGGCTCTGCGTCAGGCCTCGCCCATTGGAGGAACTAGCCAATAGGGAGACACTATGTCATGCACTGTCTGAGGAGGTCAGAAGAGTTACAGACAGTTGTCAGCTGCGATGGGTGCTGGGAACTGAACCTGGATCCTCTGCAAGAGCAGCCAGTGCTCTTAACCACTGAGCTATCTCTCCAGGCCTGATTTTTGCTTTTTAAAATCTGAAAACTCTGCTTCTGAGGAGTGTATGGTATGTTTCTTGGCTATAGTCTACTTATGTACCCCTCAAAATGTGGTTTTCATAAAACAATTTTATAAAATCTAATACATTTTGGTGTTTTTTTTTTTTTTTTTTTTTTTTTTTTTTTGAGCTAGGGTCTCCCTGTAACCCCAGCTGGCCTGGCATACTCTATGTAGGCCAGGCTGGCCCTGATCTCACAGATCGACTGCTTCTGTCACTGCCTCCCAAGTGCTGGGACTAAAGGCATGTGTTATCACACTAGGCTACATTGCTGCCTTGTGTTTTAAAATATAAACTGAAATTTCGTTTAGAGTTTTTATAATAAAGTTTATATTTTTCCCAACACTTTTTCTGTTGTGAACATAGCAGACCATAGATGTCCAGAACAGTAAAAATGAGAGGACTTTACACTAGCCATGAAGTTAACCAGGGCTCCATAGTTCACAAAAGGGTGTCTATATCTATTTGCCTAAACCCTTTTATATCCAGGTATCAGTATTGCTATTATTTATTCAAGAAGGTAAACACTAACATCATTTAAAGGTGGCAATACAAATACCACATTGAAAAGTCACCATTCTTTTGGGGGTAGTAGGTTCTAAAATTTCAGTGTTAGATAAATTGATACTGCCCTGCCTCCCCCACCACCCCCTATGCACTGAAGACACTCTTATGACCAAAAGTAGATGGCTCTAGGCAGATGTTCACTCTGAGTTAAACACAAATAAGAACCTGTATAATAAACTTCAACACTAAATATTATTTAAATCCCCCCCCCCTCGTCTTTTTGAATTCCAGCTGGCCTGTAACTAACTATGTAGACCACACTGGCCTAGATCTCACAGAGATCTGCCTGCCTCTGCCTCCTGAGTGCTGGGATTAAAGGCCTGTGCCGCCACACCTGGCTCTTTTTCTTATATGACTTTCTACCCATGTTCTTTCTTAATTTGAATAGTTATACATTTTTAAAAGATATGTTATGAAAAAATTTCTACAATATAAAATAATTTTTACTTGGAATTGTATTTCATTGAATGAGAGTAAACCATTTAGATTTCGCTGACTTAAATTTCACACTTTGTAAATGTATTTTTATTTACACACAAACTGATAATCGTAGTAGGTAACTATATAAATAGGAAGAAATGCTCAAATGAATGTATCTTCATAATTGATCTTTAACCCCCCCCCAGTGTTTTGACTTTGTACATGAAGCTTCAATGGGTAGGATATGAAAAGTCAATGCTGTTGCTGATTTGTTCATAGTGATGACGGAGTGTAGCTCAGTTTATTATTGCATGTGCATCAAAAGATGGGGATAGTCCAATTGTTGAATATAGTGTTCTGTCTTCAGTCTTGTCTGTTCCTTCTGAGCTGCTGAGAGACTGCTGTTAAAATGTCCAGCTGTTGTTGTAGATTTGTATTTTTATTTTGGTCTGTTGCCTTTGCATCAATTTTTTTTTTCTATTTTAGTTCTAGAGAGGTTTATTATAGGAATTAAAGGGAGGGTGAAAGGGAGGGAGAGAGAGGTCCTGTATAGCAGGAGGGGTTCCAGGTACCATTGAGATGCTATTCTGGGGGCTTTTTAAAGGACTATAGCAGAAACTGGGATAAGGCATGGATGAGGGTGAGCTGGTTGGTCCAGCTGGCCTCACCAGGTAACTGGTACCCCAGTGCATCCAAGATTTTAAAGCTCTATTCTCTAGTTCATATCCATTGAGGGTCGTTATGTTTCTTAATGAATCAACCATTGTAGTAAAATGAAAATTATGTTATTCCCCCCACCCCTGACATTCCCCTTTTAACACTCTGGAATCCTCCTTATCCTGAAGTTTGCTTTGTCTGATACTAATATATCAACATTCTTCTTTCTAACTGTTAATGATTGCATATGTCTTTTCTATCCTTTTTATGTTTTAAGTTATTTTTTTATATTTAAAGTACATTTTTGGGCTGACAAGATGGCTCAGTGGATAAAGGTGCATGTTGTGCAAGCCTGGCAACCTGAGTTCAATCCCTGGAACCCATGTAAAGGTGGAAGGAGAGAACTGACTCCACAAAGTTCTCTGACCTCCACATACACACTGTGGTGTGCTGTTTGCCACCCCCTCCCTCAACATATGGATACACACAATAATATTAATAATAAATAAAAATTTGTTAAAAGTTCTCTTTTCAAATAGTACATCCAATATGACAATCTGTCTTTTAACAAAAAAATTAACGCCTCTTTCTTGTTTTTTATTCTTTTGAGACAGTGCAGTCCAGTTTGGCCTTGAATTTGTGATACCTACCATGACCTTCCTAGTGCTAGGATGACAGGTGCACACCACCACTCATTCTGGCTTAATACCTCTTTCTTTTAATTGGAGTGCTGTTGACCATATATATTTAATGTGCTAGTTGAAATTCTTGGTTTTGTCTTCCTTTAAAAAAGAGATATGTGTGTGTGTGTGTGTGTGTGTGTGTGTGTGTGTGTGTGTGTGTCTGAATCTATGTATGTGTGCCACATGCATGCAGTGCCTGTGGAGGCCAGAAGAGGGCATTGGATGAGCTGCCATATAAAAATCAGGAAATTGACACTCATAGGGAAACATTAAGATGCAGACTTTATTCATTTTTTTAAAGCATTTTTTACATGCATCGTTTTGTGGGTATGCTGTTCATGCTAAGCTCTGGAAGTACTTCCACAACCAAGATACAGAACTGTTGGCAAAACAGCACCCAGTACTGCCTGTGTGCTTCAACCATCACTACCTGTCTCCACCTTTCCTTTGGCAGCTACCAAACGCACATGATTGTTACTTTAAACCAGAGGCTGGCAGGCTTTTTCTGTGAAGAGCCAGGTGATGATAAATATTTCAGGCTTTGAGGTCTAGCCTTGTCACAACTACTCAGTTCAGTCAGAGTGTGGGTGAATGAGTAAGACTGTCTGCAAACCTTTATTTAGTCATCTCATTATAAAATCTGAATTTTATGTGCTATTCCTTTTTTGCCCCCTAATCACTTAAAAACAATAATAATGTGTTATTAGCTTTCATGCTGTATAAAAACAAACAGGCCAGGCTTGGCTCATGAGCTCTATTTAGCCAACTCTGTTTTAAGCAGTCAATTCTTAAAGAAACTAATAAACCTTTTCCAGTGCATGTTTTTCCTCTGCGTGGATACAGGGCTATCTGGTATCCTCTTCCTTGATCAAGAGAGCTTGTCTTAACACTTCTTATGGTACAGTGTTAGGTCTTGTAAGTTTTTTTTTTCCTCTGAAAATGTCTTTATTTCATCTTTATAGTTTTTCTGGATATAGAGTTTTAGGCATGAGCTTTGTTTAGCACTTGAAAGGCATCTTTGCTTTTTCTTCTGTCTTGTGACAGTGATTTTTCTTGTGACTCCTGTCCCTCTGATGACTGCAGGATTTTTCTCCTGGTTATCGATTTTTAGCAGTTTGAATTTCTTGGTATTCTTGTATCTAAGGATTCTCATTTCCTATCATATTTGAAAGAAATTGATCCTCATGGTTAGTATCTATTGTGTGCTGGGACATTTGATGCTGTGGATAGCTTGATCCTTCAACAGTTAATTTCTCTTTGTCCTTTTACCTTGCCTTTAAGTTTAATCTCAGGATGAGTCTGCAGAGCCTTCCTGGGCCGCCATGTCACTTGAGCACCCAGAATACTGGCTGCTGAGGACACTGCTATCATCAAGCCTCATGTAAGCTCCAGAAGTTGGTCAGCTCTTAGCAGCTGTTCTTTTCCAGCACACAGTTACTGTTATTTTCAGCCAGTCACAAAAGTACTGGGCCTTGCAGATCCCAGTCATTGACAGCTGGATTTTCTCTTGCGGGGCTACTCTGGGCTGTGTCTCCAGAAGGAGATTAGGGTGATGGTGGCTTACGTCCCTTCTCTTAGAACAAGGAGTATGTGAGTACTGTTGCTTCTACTCTTCATCTAGTTCTAGTGTTACTGGTGGTTGGCAAGGCTGCCCTTCTCAGCCATCTTGTATTCTGGCATCATGAGTGCTGATTAAGCTAGGTGTGATGCTGCCTTATGCTCCTTTTTGATGTCTTTGTCTCTCTAGCAGCTTAGAGATTTTCTCTTCACCCTTTGTGTTTAGTAAACTTCTCCATGATCTGTTTTCTTTACAAGAACTGCTATGAGATAAATGTCGAATTTCCTGGTTTGTTACACTTTCTTCATCTCCTAATTCTTGTTTTAGTTGTTTTGTCCTACAGCATGGTTGGTTTTTCTCCTTTTTACTTTTCAGCTTTTCCACAGAGAAGCTTCTGTCCCACTCTGTTATGGCCTCCTTTTCCACGCCAAGCTTCTTTGTACATTTTTTTCAGCAGCTGCTCGGCATAGGAGTTGTTCTGGGGTTATTTTTACTTCTGTGTTGGAGCATCTCATCTTCCTTTTCTGCTGCTATCTGCCAACCTCCTCACCAAGGTAGTCCTCAGACTTAAACCAAGTTGTTTTTCTCATCTAACTAGCCTGAAAAGTTGTATCCAGATTGAGAACCGCAAAATTTCTGGTTTAGGCTACTCTTCTGAACTCTAAACATGGACCTGATCATTTCTGTTTATCCCCTAAGTCCTTAAGATTAACTTCTCCAAATTCTTCTGTCCCACTCAGAAGCCAGCTACTCTTTAACCATGTGATGTCTTTCACTCTTAGATTTACTACAGCATCACTTACCTGGTTGTTCATGTGCTTATATGTCTAATGTGCCCCCCCCCCCGCCTTTTCCCTGGCCTGAGAGTTAAGCTGATGTGGATATTATAGTGGCCTTTTCCCCCCCTCCACTAGTGTGAATCAGATAATCACTCTGTGTGCTTTGAATGTATGTTTAAATTATTCTATACTGGGATATTTATGTTAGCAAAGGTAATTGTAGACTGAATCCCTTGCTCAGATGGAAGATTTCGATTCTCAATCCCATTAGGTGAGCACACAGACTATCTGGAAGAGTCTGTCCATGTAATATGCAAATTACAGGGTTAGGGTCCAGCATTAGAGCCCAGTTCACACTTGTACAGCCTTTGGTCAGGATCTGAAGGTGCACGCACTGAATTTATGTGCTGGTATTTGGAGCTCCTCACCATGAGTACCTTTTGATTCTGGCCTGTTGGGCATACCAGCCCATTTGGTGGTCCCAGAAAGAAGCCTCCTCAGAGAGTATAGGCTGGTATACTCTCTGCATGCTTATGTGGTATTCACATGTATAGTTGGCATTGTGGCCAACTCTCTGTGTATTTCTGCCTTTATACCCATTCTTTCCTCTGATTCTCTTATTTGTTTTTTCTCTCCAATGGTTATCAGAAACTTAGATCAGGGCTTCTTAAACATCTTCTACTCATGACCTCTTTTCACCCGAGAAGCTTTTCCTTGACTCCAGATACATAAAATATATATACAAAAAATAAGTACAGATGAAACATTTGCTGCTAATAAATCCTGAATAAATTACACATACAATATCTCTGAGTCTGTGATTATAGCTGAAGACTATATAACAAGAAACAGTGCCAGACAGGAGAAACCTTCCTTTGAGTGGTTGGCCAGGGTAGTCCAAAAGACTCCCAGAATTACACAGGCTATTGCCACAGTCCTTGATTGCCTCCCAGAACTTGATGGTGCCAAGGTGTGGTAGTGCGCACCTTTAATCCCAGCACTTGGGAGGCAGAGGCAGGAATATTTCTTTCAGTTTGAGGCCAGCCTGGTCTATATATCGAATTCCAGGCCAGCTGGGGCTACAGGGAGGCCCTTGTCTCAAAAAGACCAAAAAAAAAAAAAAAAAAAAAAAAAAAAAAAAGAGCGAGAGATAGAACTTGAAGGTAAGACCCTTTTACTGAAGAAAGGACGAAAGGACATACTTTGGATACAGGATTTGGAGCAACAGAGCTGGAACTGACCTGGAAGCCTCCTCCCTGAAGACTAACTCTCATAGCTTTGGAGAGCGCTATGCAAGCTGCTAAGGGAGAACATCAGTCAGTGGTCCAACCCCAGCTGCAAGGCCTAAAAACTACATCAATGACAAGCACAGCAAATGATATTGGTGCAGTAGTGGCACTTTTATCTTGGGGGTAATCAACAGCTACCTAATTGGACTTCAATTCCACTCAATGGTAGGAAACTCATGTGTGGTCTACAGTGTGGTACTGTAGACCTAGCCAAATACGCATAGCTGGAGAGGTCATAGAGCTTAGAGAAAACTTCAAGGCTGTCATATACCTAAACAAATATAATTTCTTACTATGTAAAAAATATAAATCTTTAAATTTACAGACAAGTATCCCAGTCACCAGCCATCAAAGAAGCTTCATTTTCAACAGACAGAGATTATTACACAGTTCCACAAATGGTCACACACAGAAATTTTCTGTGAATTCCGAGCCTAAGCACTCTGGTTCTTTTATATACTAAACTTGTTCCTGGGCAAGCAAGCAGAATACAGAAGCCAATCATTGAGCATTAAGCTTGAGCAAACATTATCAAGAAAATACATAAGAAAATACAGTTTTCCACCCAAACCCCCTACCTTCACAGAACTAGCTTCCTCCTCTTTCATAAACTGACATTATCAATCTTACTGTTTTTCTACATTGCCTTTACTGGTCACAAAGTTCCCTATAGGGGGGGTTTGTTGTATAGCAATTGTATCTTAGGAACCTCTAAATGTTGTGGGATACTTTTTGTACAGAGAAACTATAACCAGGAGTGAAAAGTTTAAGTTCGCAAGCATACAGGTAGAGAGTCCCCTTAATAATTTCTTTTCTATTAATCAATAATTACTATTTTGCAGAAGCAAGCCAAGCATAACCTACAGAAGCCTTAAATCAACAGTTAGCAGGAGCACTCTAGGACGCTCTGACCTATTCCCAAGACAACCAGGGTCCAGCTTGCCTGTGTTTCCATATCCTGGGCCAACTGCCTGATAATTTCAGAAACTAGAGCAGCCTAAACTTTAACATGGCGTAGCTATGGTCAAGAAGGTGCCCTATTGCAAAACCTCACCAAATACATATAGTTGGAGAGGTCATAGAATTAGAGAAAACTCCAAGGGTGTCATATCACTAGACACATGTAATTTCTTACTTTGTGTAAAATATGAATCCTTAAATTTATAGACAAGTATTTCAGCCACCACCCATCAAAGAAGCTTCTTTTTCACAAGGCAGAGATAATTACAGATTTCCAAAACTGGTCACAAACAGAGATTGTCTGTAAATTGCCCAAGTTATGTGGCACATTTAGGATGCAACCTCTACACCTAAGGCTCATGGAACATAGAACAAGGGAGGAAGAGAACACTAATGCATCTTTCAGCTCTCATCAATGAAGCTCCCTCATGCAACAGAGGACCAGGAACACAAAAGGTCACAAATGGCCAAATTGCAGAGAATAAGAGTCTGCAAAGTGTGGGTCCTTGGACAGGACTCCTATAGCAAAATCCACCCACCCAGGGCTCAGGGACCATTGTGGAAGAGGGGACAGAAAGATTGTAAGAATCAGGGAGGAGGTGCGTGACCATACAGAAACAGTCCTACAGGCACCTGGGACCCTTCTCATACAAACCTATAGCAATGGTGTCAGCATGCACAAGACCCATGCAAGTGTAAGCAGACAAAAACCCAAACTGTAGAAATGAACAGCAGTCCCCAATCTTAGTCAAAGAATTATTAGCAGCTGATTACTGCTGGTTGAAGAAGAGCTGATCTTCTTAAAGGGAGGGACTCTAGATAGACTGACTAGATCCCAGTGGATGAACTTACACAGAGGGACATCTGGGGACACTAACTTTACGTGATAGGCCTTAACACAAATGACAGAGTGTGCGAACTCTAGTGCGGGGGGTTGGGGGGGGTATGGGAGGGTGCCAAAGGGGAAGGGAGTATAAAGATGATTTTCTGTATGAAATACACAAAAATTCAATAATTTTTTTTAAATCTTGAAGAAATTTGTTTTAAAACAATTCTTTAGTATATATATTTTTACCATTTAGTAAAAATGAAAGAAAATTTACATACCAGTGAGATGGATGTGTTTGTTTAACACAATAGAATTCAAAGACATACTAATTTGATACGTGCCTCTGAGAAATGACAGTAAGAAAATATCAAAAGTCTTAATTTTAAACCATTGTGTTTTTGTAGAGCAGAAAACTTTTTATGCACTGTGAAAACAGTGCTGTTTATTGCATACAGTAGTCTTGAATCTAGGCCTAGCGTGTTTCAGGAAGCATTGATGTGTGTACATTGTGCATATGTCATGTGTTCAGAACCAGGGTTGTACTGAAGTTGCACTGTATAATATGGGCGTGCTGCCAGAAACACCTCAGATTCATTATACATTTAGTTTTGAATTAATTTTTGGTTGCTGAGTGTGGTAATGGTTAATATGAATTGTCATCTTCACAGAATCCAGTATCACCTGGGGGACAAGCCTCTGACCATGCCTGGGGGATTATCTTAATTATGTTAGTTGATGTGGGAAGACCTGTTTTAACTGGCTGGAACTACTCTATGGGTAGAGCATCCTGGACTGCATAAAATGATGAAAATGAGCTGAGCACTAACATTCATCATTGCACTCTGCTTTCTGATTGTGGTTGTGATGTGAACAGCTACTTTAAGCTCCTGAGACCTTGATGTGACCCTGATTTCCCTGCCCTGATGGATTGTAACCTTGAGCTGTGACCAAGAATAAACCCTTTCTCCCTCCAGTTACTTTTGTGTCAGGAAACTTTATCACAGCAACAGGTAAAGAAACCAAGACAGGTGTTCAGAAACCTTATTGCTGCCATAATTTTCACAATCCCACATCCAGTTAAATAGGGTTGCAGATCTCTTCCACTCTACTCCAGTAGGTCTCATTGGTTGACCCTGTTGAAGAAGCGTAGTGATGCTGCAGCTTTGGGCACTTGGTTCATGGCCCTTTGTCCTTTTTATTCTGATTTCTGCTGACATTCTGGTGTCAACTTTAAGGCAGTTTATAGCATTATGGTGAGGACAGCTGTGAGCTTTAGTGGAGCCTTTGTCTAGTGGGCCTTGCTCTTTAGAGTCAAGTCTCAAACATCTACTTAAGGAGCAGCTTAAAATAATGGAAGAACTAAAACCAGGCGTGATGACACACACCTTTAATTCCAACACTCAGGAGGCAGAGGCAGGAGGATTTCTGTGAGATTGAGGCCAGCCTGGTCTTCATAGTGAGTTTCAAGTCATCTGGGGCTACAGAGAGACCCCGTCTCAAAAAGATTTAAAAAAAAAAATAACCCATACACAATTATGAATTAAACCAATAATATAAAAATATAGAACTATAAGGACAGTGAACTAGAGAGATGGTTCAGCCCTTGAGAGCACTGGCTGCTCTTGCAGAAGACCTGGGTTTGGTTCCTAGTACCCACATGGCAGCTCACAACCATCCATAACTCCAGTTTCAGGGGATCTGATGCTCTCTTCTGGCCTCTATGGGCATTGCACACATGTGGCGCACTTACATGCAGGCAAAACACTCATACAGATATGTTAAAAATAACTAAAAGGACAAATAATATTTTCTTAAAAGGTTGAAAAAGGGCTAGGGAGATGGCTTAATAGATAACAGTGCTTGTCACACAAGTATGAGGACCTGAGTTTGAGTTTCCTGAACCTGTATGAAAGCCAGAGCAAGTATCTATTATCCTAGGGTTCCTAAGGGGAGATTGAAGAGGGGATGGGAGACATAATGGAAAAACAACTGAGACTTTGTCTTCAACAAGGTGGATGGCAAGGACCCATATACCTGAGGTGGTCTTCTGACCTTCAATACACATACTGCCCATATTCATAGACAGTATTTGTGTGTATGCTCATGCACACACATACACACATTAGATAGACACAGATACATAAAAGGTTGGAACAAGCCATGTTTGGTGGTTTATAGTTATAATCCCAGCATTCAGGAGGGAGAGGGAGAAAGATTGTCAACCTGGATTACAGAATGGGACCTTGCATCCAAAAACAAAGGTGGGACCCTGTCCCCCAAACAAGCCTGGAGGATTGTTATCAGATTGGAGCATCTCAATGATAAGGGTTAGACTCAGCATTGCTATTCCTTGTTTTCTTTATTCCTACCCAGTACCAGCCCCATCCCTACCCTGGTACCCTCCTAGGTGGATACAATCAGTGTCTCTTCTCTGCCTGTGAAGGGAGACAGCTCTTGGGGATGTATACAGGTGGTCCAAACAAGGGTTTTAAGGTAAGAGGTCAGAAATATAACAGACCTACATATTTGATCCTAGGAAAAGCAAGTACTAGTTAAATAGAAAAAAAAAATTTTCAAAGTTGAAATGCATTGCTAAAGGAAGGGTGGGAGTGTATCATTGATGAGGATCAATCTCTGAGCTGCAGTGGCTGGTCCAGGTATAGACAGCCTTAGTCTATTCAGTGTTGAATGTCAGTTCATGAGTGGGTCTTTTGTGCAAATGTCTGTTTCCAGAGTCATGTGTGGGTATATCATGTCTTTATGCCTTCCCTTCCTCCCTACCCTTACACTGTTGTGAACATATTTTGAAAAAGCCGTTACAACTTGCTGAGAGGAGTTTCTGGTCTTGAACTCACTAATTTAAGTCACTATCAAAACTTCCATTAGACTTTCCAAAAAACTGGTAACAGTAATGTAGAACAGATTCTTTTGTGTTTTGATGAATAATTGCTGTAAAATTTTCAGTTGATGTCAGTTCTTTTACCTTATTTAGCAAAGCAATATGAAAGGAAGACTGGCTCTTAGAGTGAGTAGGTCATCATCAGACTGGAGATAAAAAATAGTTGTTGGTGACATGGTCACTCCTATCTCTGGGATGAGAGGAAACACTCATGAGGCAGATGAATGTGCATGGACACTGTGGTTCTTCTGTGTACCCTCTGACCTGCTGTCTTTACTTAGATGGAGCCAGCACCGGCCCAGTGGTCAAGGAGTGGTTTGTGTATCCTGGGAATCCCCTGAAGCACCCAGACCTTGTTAGGCCTCTACAGATGACTGTTCCAGGTATGTATAGCCTTGATCTCTCCCATTGTAGGATGCCCGCTCAAGAATGAATCTGTTATATGAATGTCTGTTTGCAAAATTACATATGGACTGGTTTTCATTTCAAGTTCTTTCCCCTGCAGGGTTTATCCTGTGATAAACCCTCTGATAGGCTTTGAATGTTTGTGTGTGTATACGTGGAGACCAGACACAATATTGTGTGTTTTCCTTAGTCCCACTCCATTTTATTTTTTAAGATAACTTAAAAAATAAAACGCACTGATTTGGCTAGACTGACTGGCCAGTGAGCCACAGGGATTGTCCTGCCTCTATCTCACCAGCTCTGGCAGGTGCATGCCACCATGACTGGCTCTTTTATGTGGGTCCTGGAGGATTGAACTCAGGTTTTCATGCTTATATGAGTACTTTACCTACTGAGCCATTTCCCTAGTCCCTGATGGGCTTTTTGTAACGGGATCATGCAGGCATTGACCTAATCATAAATCAGTCCATTGATGGAGTCATAATTTGGTAGTATTATTGGGAGGTTTTGGAGACTTAGGAGGTGGAAGCCTCAAGCTGGGGGAAGTAGGTACCTGGGGGTGTGCTTTTGAAGGGCATATCTTGTCCCTAGCTCCTACCTGGTCTCCGTTTCCCAACCTCCGTGACACGAGCAGCTTTGCCATGTGCTCCCTGTCATGATATTCTGCATTACCGCAAGCTGAGCCACAATGGGGTCAAGTGACCATGGACAGAAGTCATCAGTCAAAATATCTTTTCTCCTTTAAACTGTTTCACTCGGGTATATGTCACAGCAACAAAAGACTATCTTACATAGACCTACCCTTGATCCGTCTATTCTGTGTCTCTGCTTCTCCCTCTCCTACTACTTAAGGCCCAGAGCAGTGGAAAGAAAAAAAAACAGGATCATGGTCAGAGGCTACTACTGCCTGTGCTCCTGCCTGATACCCCGGGGTCACTCAGTAAACACTATAACATTGGACAGGACTGGGCTCTACATTTTTGCTTGAACCAACTACCTTGAAATATATTTTGATGAGAAACAGAAGTAAATAGAGAGATGAAATGGATTATTGCAAAATTGACATGGTAACACACGCCTTTAATTCCAGCCCTTGGGAGGCAGAGGCAGGCCTCTATGAGTTCGAGGCCAGCCTGGTCTACATAGCAAGTTCCAGGCCAGCTGGGGCTACAGGGAGACCCTGTCTCCAAAAAAAAAAAAAAAAAAAAAAAAAAAATACTCACACCTGGAAAAGCAGGGCTCCATTGCTGGCATCTGGGACTATAATGAGAGATTAAGAAAAACAGTTCATCAGAAATAACAAGAAGTAAATCCAAAGTGTCTGAACAAAGTCAGGAGTGACCAGTAGTTGGGTGTTTCTTATGTGTGGATCATGCAGAAGGAGGCTGGAGTTGAAAGGTTTACCTTTGCCATTTCGTCAGAGGATAAATATTTTTGTAAAATTTTGGTATTCCTTTCCAAAAGTATGTTGCTGTTATTTCCTGTCCCCTAATGTATAATTTACCAACTATTGATGGCACAGTAGTGACTTTTTGGGGGTCTTTTTTGAGATGGGGTCTCCGTATAGCCCCAGCTGGCCTGGAACTCACTGTATAGACCAGGCTGACCTTGAACTCACAGAGATCTGCCTGCCTCTGCCTCCTGAGTGCTGGGATTAAAGACATGTGCCACCAAACCCGCCTTAAAGTAACCTTTTAAGTAAGAATTATACTGGGAGATAAATTGATAGAAGTTAATTGTAGAAGATATTTTGGTAGGATAGCTGAAATAATATTCTGAAAAGATTTAGGTACGTATATATATATACTCCTGTCTAGCAGTATCTTTCATAAAGTATTATTATGTGGATTTTTATAATGAAGTTCTCTTCTTTGTTTGAATTAAGAGACTGGCTATTCATTGTACCATGAATTGATTTTGAAGGCTATTCTAATCCATGTTGTAACATAGAAATCATATAACTCTCAGAGTCGTGTGTGTGTGCTCCTGAAAACATTCTTTAAGATTTACTTATTATGTATATGTATGTGTGCCTGTGTGAATTTGTGTGTACCAGGTGCAGGCAGATGTCCATGGAGACCAGAAAAAGGCATTGGATTCCCTGAACTGGAGTCATAGGTGGTTGTGATCCATTTGATGTGGGTGCTGGGAATTGAACTTGTGTCCTTGGCAAGAGCTGTAATCACTCTTAACCACTGAGCCAACTCTCTAGCCTCCTCCCATGTTCTTTTTTAATCTTTTATGTATTCTTTTTTTTTTTTTTGATCTTTTTGAAACAGGTCTCCCTGTAGCCCCAGCTGTCCTGGAACTAACTATGTAGACCAAGCTGGCCTTGACCTCACAGAGATCTGCCTGCCTCTGCCTCCAAGTGCTGGGATTAAAGGCATGCGCCACCACACCCGGCTCTTATTTATTCTTTAATAATTTCATACATCTCTATCTCCAACGCCCCTGATACCCCCAGCCTACATGTACTCACCTTTATTTTTTTGTAACCCATTGAGCCCACTTAATGTTGCTACTGGAGTATTGACTGATCTTGTTGTCTTCATCTCGTGCAGGTAACTATAACTACAGTGAGTTCATGAGTGCAATGGCCATGTCATGTCCAGAATACAGCATTTCATATCATTCTTCCCCATCGTCTGCTCTTATGTTCTTTCTTCCCCCTCTTCCAGTATGTTCCCTAAGCCTTGAGGGTGTTGATATAGTAAATGTTCAATTTAGGGTTGAGCATTCAACAGTCACTTATTCATAGCACTTTGAGCAGTTATGAATCTCTGTATTAACTGCTGCTAACTACAGAAGAAGCTTCTCTGACCAAAGTTGAGAGCAGCACTAACCTAGGGATATAAACATAAATGTTTAGAACACAGTTTGGCAATATTCATATACTGAAACAATAGTGGGTTCCCCCCAGGGCCTGTGACCTCCCAAACCATGGGCTTTTGACCAGATTTATAGTACTTTGCATGAATTACTTTCTGTGGAGCAGGCCTCATGCCCATGGAGAAAGCTGTTGGTTACCTCCATAACCTTTATGCCACTATTGCCCTGTTGTGCCCAGTTCACGAGACCCCAGAGACCACCAAGGAGCCTACCGATGCAAACACACCAGGGTTTTTTTTTTGTTACAAGCTTAAGCTTGGGCCCACTCTGTCACCGACTCAGTGGATCTCAGATATGAGACCCCTTGCTTTTGGGAGACAGAGGTTTTTATAGGTTTATTTCAGCAAGTTCAGCAAGTAGGGGAGTAGGGGGGTCTCAGGCCTGCTAAGGATCTGATTGGTTGCAGCCCAGTGCCAAACCATAAACTGCTGGCTTCAGGAAATCTGAAAAGACGTTTGGACATTGAGTACTTTCCTGTCCCTGGTTAATTGACTGTTGGCGGGGGAGTTGTTCTCTATCCATTCCAAGTATACTTTTTTTGTGTGGTTTCTCCTGGAACAGGGCTCAGGGCTGGGTCAGTTCCATGGAGGTTTTATCCAAGATGGAGTCACTCAGGTCTCTCATTCCCCCCTCTGACTAGTACCTTGGTGGCCCATCATGTTCTTCATCACCCAGACTCTGGAGGGACTGATAGTGGGTTCGCATTACCATTAGCTGTATAGCTCCCAGCCACTCTTTTATAAAAGTTACTAATTTATTTAAAATGCAAGGCCCAAAAGTCAAGAGCATAATCAGAATGAGGAGGGGTCTGAGTAAGGTTGAAATCAAAGTGGTCAACCAAGGGGAGCTATTGAACCAGGATTCAAACCATCCTTGTTTAGCCCTGTATTCATTCTCTCTTCAATCCAGACTTTCTCTAACCTTGGCCAGGGATTCTTTGATCTACATAAAAACAACACTCTTCCTTAAGGGCAGCACAGAGGACTCCCTGCTGCAAGAACAACAGGTCTAGGCCTCTCCTATTCTGCAGAACCATTTCTGCCAAGGAGGTTAGGGATAATGGGAAGGGGCATTCCAAACATGATCTCAAAGGGGGTTAATCCCATCTGGTAAGGGGAGTTACACACTCAATAGAGTGCAAACGGAAGGAGAATCACCCAGTCACCACCAGTCTCTAAGGTCAATTTAGTTAAGGTCTCTTTTAGAGTTCTATTTATTCTCTCTACCTGTCCTGAACTCTGGGGTCTATAAGCACAATGTAGTTTCTAATCAATCCCCAGAACTGTGGCCAGACTCTGACTTACCTTGGACACAAAAGTCAGTCCACTGTCTGACTCTATCATCTGTGGAAAGCCATACCTGGGGAGGATGTCTTCCAGCAGTTTCTTTGCCACCATTTGAGCCATTTCATGTTTAGTAGGGAAGGCTTCAGTCCATCCTAAAAAAGTATCTATCTACAAAGGCTAGCAAATAACAATATGCGTACCTTCCAGGTTTTACCTCAGTGAAATCCATTTCCCAATAGGCTCCAGGTTTTCTCCCTCGAAGCCTGATTCCTGGGTTTCTAATATTTGACACCGCATTAGTGAGTTGGCAAGCTTTACAGCCATTGACAATGTCTTTAATCTTTAAATTAGCGTCCTTGATTTTTACTTTGGCATGTCAAATTAAGTCCTGCATTCTCTTGATGCCCATGTGGGAAGAACGGTGTATTTTTGCCAACATTTGTTTTCCTAATTTTTCTGGGAGGATCAGCTTCCCTTCTGCCTGGTAGGTTAGTGTTGTAGCATTCAGGGTTCACAGCTGAGTAATACCATTAATGACTTTTCTTCACCAGCAGCCTGCATGGGACCTTCCAGCACCCTGAAATCATTCTTGCTGGTACCTTGGCAGTGCTGTAGGCTGCTGCCTGCCTCTGTTGCCAATGCTGGATGAGCCACATGGCTCTTTCGCTATGGCACATGACTTAGGTAAAGGGTTCTCTTTGTTTATACTTAATGATGGTAAATAAGTCAAGATTTAGCTGGGTGTGGTGGCACATGCCTTTAATCCCAGCACTTGGGAGGCAGAGGCAGGCAGATCTCTGTGAGTTCAAGGCCAGCCTGGTCTACATAGTGAGTTCCAGGACAGCTGAGGCTACAGGGAGACCCTCTCTCAAAAAGCCAAAAAAAAAGTCGAGATTTAATGTAAATTTTTTAATACTCATGAGGAAAAAATATCAAATGCTAGATTAAAGTGGTCAGCAGAGCATCTAGTTTTTTGTCCCAGGTGGTCTCACTTACACACCATACAGACAGTGAGATCACCGCCCTTTCCTGTAGCCCTCTGTGCTTTGTTGTAGCCTTGAAGCATCTCGTCTCCACGTCAGATGTTACTTGGTAGTTTGGTCCTGGGTGGGGCTTCTAGCTTCCAGAGTCTTGAGAAACTGTTCTGCTGCTCTAAGCTGCTTTTTGTGTGGTATTTGCCACAGCAACCTAAGTGAATAAAAACACTGGTCTGCTGTATTCAGAGAGCTAGTTGGTACTCTCTTCTTGCCTTCTGTATTCCTTGTGTCTGTGTGCTTGCGTGTGTATACACATGTTTAAATGCACACTGTTCTGCTTTGCCATACATTGTGAAAGGTGATGTTTCTAATAGCACTAGAAAGGTGCTTGTGTGTTTAGCTTTTTTTTCCAGCTCAGTTCCTTCATGAGCTTTCTCCCCACCTCACTGATGATCTTGTGTACTGAAGGGTGAATCTGAAATAGCTGTGTCTTCCCTAGAACTAAAAGTTCTTTAGACAAAATATAGGTAATTATTTCTCAGCATTGTTTTTGAGTCATTATATATATATATTTTTTAATAATTTATTGAGAATTTCATACATGCATATAAGGTGTTTTGATCAAATCCATGCTCACTCCCTCCCCTCCAACTCCTCCCATATCTCCCCATCATTTTTTTCTGATAACTTCGTGTACTCTTTCTTCTTTGATTTATTTATTTATTTGTTTTTATGTGGCTTTTGGCTACTCTTAACATTCCCCCCTCTGAAGAAATATCCCTAAAGTCTTTTAAGGATTAGATAGATACAAGCTCCCAAATACTTCCGACATTTTTGGCCTTTGGAACAGAGTATGTTGCTAAGAGGCCCAAGGACATTTTGACTTTTAGCCAAGAAATGGGCTGCTTCTCTTTGGGGTCTTTTTACCCTAACTGCCTAGCCAATTCCTACCTCCTATTCTTATCACACCATCCTCTAAAGAGGTTACCCAAATTGCCAATAGGGAATTGGGATGTAGACCACTCTGGCTTCTTCCATTCTGAACAGGGAATGCAGGGTGAGGCAATTGGAGTACCCCTTCAGTGGGTCTATCTAAAAGACTCCCAAATTGCATAACTCTTATCTCTAAGGGGGAAAGAAAGTCCTTGACTCGTGAATAAGAGACATGAAGGAGAAGTAAAGGCAAGAATAATTAGCATTTCAAGTTCTAGACAGGGAACCAGGAAAAAGTCAGAACAGGGCAATTTTCAAATTCATATAGAAGTTCATTGGAATTTCTTGACAAGAGCTTCCAGAAGCATCCTTCTATTGGGTTCCTCCTCATTTTTCTGTTGTCTGCCAAGGCTGGACTTGAGAGTGATGGACTCAGGATTTGTTTTTTCAGGCATTTTGATAGTTGTTGGAGTGGTTAGAATCAATGTCAGTTCCCTCTCAAAGGCTTCTTTCTAGATAGGGGGAAAAAACAAATTTGGCGATCAT
>NW_008346989.1:1539060-1603357 GCF_000622305.1 Nannospalax galili
GCTGGTCCAAGTAAATCAATTTATTTTTACACTTAAGGCCATTTGATGATCTCTTCCTCAGGGGTCACATGAGCTTGGGAGGAGCTCCTGGCTCCTTTACCAGTTCCATCTATGTGAAGATAAGTCAAAGGTCCTGTTTGACCATGCCTGGCTTCACTTGGAAGCATGAATGAGATGTTTCCTCTGAGTTGACCCTCCTTTTTGTAGACTGGACACTGGTTCAAGTCCATCTTGTGGGGTCTCCATCGCCTCCCTGAACAAGAGGACAGGTGATTCACCACAGTTACAGAACATTTTGAGAGATGTTCCATAGTCCCCTGGAACTTAGTCAACCTTGGAGGGCAAGGGGCAGAAACTGTCCTTTAAGTCCCTCATACCACATTAGCATAAGCCTCACACTATGGCTGTTAAACATCCAAGAAGGTTAGTTCCACCAGTCTGGTACTTTTAATTATCATGTGCTATGTAGATAAGGCTTGTATAAAAAACCAAATATTCTCAGATAAACCTTGACTAGATATATATTTTGTTCCTTAAACTAGTTGACTAAACTATGACCATAGAAAATTTAAGACTATGTGTATATTATTTTTGTCTCATCCTTTATGTATCATAACAAACCTACACAGACATTCATCACTTGCTTAGGCTTTCTCATTTTTTCTATTTTGGAAAATATCTCCATTCCCATATCATTTTAACACCTTTTACATTCTCATTTTCTTTTTTTTTTTTAAGATAATTATGAGACACAATAGCATTAACAAATAAATTTTCCATCTGTTGTGATACTTCTTTTCCTGGGGATGCTAAGCAATCCTTATTCCCTTTTAAGGTTCTAGTGTCAAGCCAATGTTTGATTAAAGTTTTACCAGGGAGCCAGTGAATTTGTTGAGCTTATTTACTGAGATAACAGAGGGGTTGCTGAGGTATATGTATGATTTGAGGGTGTATACACTGGAAAGCCTTTACCCAGCATAGGTCATGCCTTCTCTTCCTAACCTTACCCAGATTGTATACTTTAGCCCTCCCCAAATCCAGGAGACCATGTGTGATTAGGGCCAAATTACATATAGTTGGCTGGGGAGAGTGGCCCGATACTCTGGTGAGGGTCCAATGACTCTGCTTGGCCCTCCTTTAATGAATGAGCACAGCCATCAACAAGCCCAGTTGTGACAATGTTTAATGATAAGGCTCAGCTGAAGCCATGATGATGATAGTTATTTCATGCAGAAGGGACTGCTGTATAGTATCATCTTATTAAAAGGACCACCATGTGGAAGAAGGATCAGGGGGCTTGCAGGCAGTCCCCTGTGTGCTCAGCCAGAGGGAGGCCAGAGCTTGGCACCCTCTGGCGGTCTGCTGAGATCAGAGCTGCTACACCAATGGAGGTCATTATATATTTATTTTAGAAGCCTAGGAAAACTGATTATACACATTGAAATGGTAAGTTGTTTTCCTTGAACAATGGTTAAGTATTGTTCAGCGTAGAGTAAGTGATTTTTGGCTGCATAAGCACATCTGATTTACCGTAAGTTTGCAGAACATCTTAGAACACTGTTACAGAATGAGTAAGGTAAAGCCTTACATTTCATGAAAAAGGGAACTATATTTGACCCATTCTGTTCCCTCTTTCTTATTTCAGCTCCTCTTATTCTGACACTTGATGTGTGCATGTGAGAAAAGGTTCCTTTGTCTTGGGGGTTCCTATGAGTATTTGTGCAGCCATGTGCTAAGGTCATTCCATTAAATGGGTTAAATCTCAATGATGACTTTTCTCTCTGTAAAAATAGTGTGAAACTAGCCGGGCGTGGTGGCGCATGCCTGTAGTCCCAGCACTTGGGAGGCAGAGGCAGGCGGATCTCTGTGAGTTCAAGGCCAGCCTGGTCTACATAGTGAGTTCCAGGACTGCTGGGGCTATAGGGAGACCCTTCTTAAAAAAGAAAAAAAAAAAAAAAAAAGTGTGAAACTTTGCCAAAAAGTATCACAAATGTGTATTTTTTTTTACACCCACTTCTCAGATGGCACCCCTCATAGCCTCCCTCCCCCCACTAGAACCCTAATATACTGATATCCCTGCTACTGTCTGCTGTGTTGTTGGCACCCCCAGCCATTCCCCACTACTTGCCCTTCTGGTGAATCTAGTCGGCCTATCTAGAGGTCTTTGTTTTAGGAGGGTCAGCTGTTCCTCATCTAGCGGTAATCAGTTGTCAGTATTCCTTTAGATAAGATTGGGGTCTGCTGTTCATTTTCCCAGTTCTATGCTGGGTTACTACAAGTGTTGCATTTGATGCCAGCTGAAATTTATTCAGATAGATTCATTTTGCATGTATGAAAGGTTTGTTTATTTATTTATTTATTTATTTATTTACATTTCTCTTCCTGAGTAGACCCAAGCCAGAAAGTTCAATCTTTTTTGTTTATTTTGGTTTTGATTTTTTTCACCCCAGGAATATGCAGTAACCTTAAGATCAATAAAATTCTCAGCATTTAAAATGCTTATTTCCATATAAAAATGCATAGAGATATTTTGACTTAGCATTATCATCTGTTTACCCATCATGTCTTTATTCAGTCACTTGTGTTTATAGCTGTAAAAACACAAATGGGCTATTGCTTTGTTACATATGAGGCACATTCACACCCCTCACCAGCTTGAGTCCCCCAGATGTGTCTCTCTGTGAAGTCTTCGGAAGTGGCCTCCCCTTGCTTGGCTTCTAGGGCTCCATCCCTCCTGAAGACCTCAGTTGTCTGTCTGTTCACATAGACTTCACCGCATTTGTAATTAAGTTTTTGAAGCTGATGTTCTCTTATGATCTGAAGACAGAGTGCATATTCTGGTCTCTGGATTCTTATTGTAAATGCCTCATCTGCCCTTGAGCTGTACATGAGATTTAGAGTTCTTCTGGTCCTCCTCAATGGCTTATCTTATCCGAGGACCTAGATACAAATGTGTATATGAATGAGGAAGAATTTGAGTGAGAGAATATATACGTTGAGAAAGAATGAGTATCTGTGAGAATGTGTGCTTGTGTGTATCATTGAGTGAAAGTGTGTCTGAGGGTGTGAGAAGGGTATGTGTGTGTGTGTGTGTGTGTGTGTATACACGTTTATATCATGTGTGGACAAGATTGTGTGTAGTTCTCTATGCCAGCTAATTTGAGCTGCTCTCCTGAGCTGATCACCTTCTAGTTCTGCTAAACATATGCTTCTTAGAAAGTGAAATTATTTAACTAACAATTCCCTCTCTTTTGGGGTAGTCTCAGCCACCAATTAGTCATTTTTCTTAGAGTTTACTATAAAAAAGAAACAACCGGGCCGGGCGTGGTGGCGCACGCCTGTAATCCCAGCACTCGGGAGGCAGAGGCAGGCGGATCTCTGTGAGTTCAAGGCCAGCCTGGTCTACATAGTGAGTTCCAGGACAGCTGCGGCTATAGGGAGACCCTGTCTCAAAAAGACCAAAAACAAAACAAAACAAAGACCAAAAAAAAGAAAAAGAAATAATCTAGATTGTTTTTTTTTCTGAGCTGAAGAAATGGCTGAGGTTAAGAGCACTTAACTGCTCTTGCAGAGAACCTGGGTTCAGTTCCCAGCACCCACATGGCAGCTTACAACCATCTGTAACTCTAGTTCGAGGGGATCTGATGACCACTCTCAGCCTCCACAGGCTCCTGCATGCATGTGGTGTACATAAATTCCTGCAACACACACATTGACATAAAAATTAAAAATAACAAGAGATTTGGCTCATGTTTTCTCATTCTGGTGGCCCCTTAAGGGGCAATTTCTTATTACTGGTAAGTTATACTTACTAGTGTAAATGGTGACTGATGTGAAGGATACTGATTTGACTTTGTGTGCATCCGAATCTTCTAGCCTGAGTGTAAAAATACCATTGGTACCCCATTCCCCAGATTTTCTAATCAAGTATACAGTGGGGTGGTCATAAGACTTTGCACCTCTGAGTTCCCAGGTGATACTGTGGTTGCTAGTCCTACAAAAAACAGATGTGGGGGTGGGGAGAAGTAGAAAATGAAACCTGACAATTCTGTAGGTTGTCTTTGTTCACTGATATGTCAGCAGTGTGCCTATAGCCTTTGAACACTAAGAGCCAAAGAAGCCAGTCTGTTCATAGCACTGGTACTGTTCTGGACATTCTGCTTTTCTCTGAGAGGGCACTGCAGAGCCATACTTGAAATGGCTCTATTTTCCAGTGCAGCAGATACCACTTTAGCTTCTCTTAGGATTTTCCTGAGACCCATCTGCTGCTCCTCCTCTCCTGCCCTCTTTGTGTCTGTTTTGATGTTGCCAGACAGTTCCCACTGCAGCCGGAGTTCTCTTCCTAAGCACAGACATGAGTACAACTTCCCTTTGGGCTCACTGTTTTATTTCCATGGCTCCATCCTGAAGGCCTTGGAAGGTTCCCTTCTCTGAACGCCCCTTCACCTTAGCCAAATCCTCTTTCTTCAGTCTCAGCTCATTTCTTCATGGCACTTTTTTGCCATGGCTGTATTAGTGTCATCATTTGGTTATTTCCTGTTGCTTCCCTAGGCCATGGGCTCCTGACACTGGCTTATCTTGTTCCCAGTTGGGCCTTCAGCACACCATTGTGTCACATGTGGCAGTTAGTCAGAAGCAGATGTTCTGTGGATGATTGGCTTCTATAATTGCTCCTGAATATTTTCGATAAATCTCTATTTTTAATATTTGTTATAACTTGAATCCGGAAAATCCTCCACAGGCTCCTAATATTTTTATTACTTTTGTGTGTGCCTGCATGTGTGTAAGTGCACCCATGTCATACAGTGCCCACGGAGGTCAGAAGAAGGTATTGAATCCCCTGGAACTGGAGTCATGGATGGTTGTTAGCTGCCATGTGGGTGTTGGGAATCACACCGGGGTTTCACTGAAAAAGCAGTCAGTGCTCTTAACCGCTGAGCCACCCCTCCAGCTCCAGGTTCCTATTTTCAGCAGTCAGTCCTTGGCTTGTGGTATGGTAAAGGTTTTGGAAGCTTTAGGAGGTGGGGCCTAGCTGGAGCAGTAGGTCACTAGAGGCACACCTTGTCTACTTTTGGTTATGGCCTAAGTCTTCTGCTCCTGGCTATGTAAACAGCTGCTGCCTTGTGGTCCCACTGTCTTCCTCATGATACACTGAAATCCTCTGAAACTCTGAGCCAAAATAACTTGTTCTTTCGTTGCTGTTAGGTAACTAATGTAGTATTAAACTTTGATATGTAAGCAAAGGAAACAGAGGTGAAACTTCCCTACCATCTACATTAGTGCACTCTCATCTGTGCTCATGTTTAATACACTCAGTGTTTGGCTAGGTGGGTAGATTGGAAGAAAGCAAGAGTTCCAGAAGTCTTCATACAGAAGAGCCCAGCCCACATGTGCCTGCCCATTTCTTCATGAAAACCTCCTTACTACCACTTCCCCAGTTTGCTTGTTATTCCCTTTGACCTTCAGTAATTTTGTGGTAAAATCTTTGCATTCTTTTCTTACGCACCTGGGGATTGAACACAGGAATTTCTGTGTGTTAGACAGTACTCTACTACAAAGCTACATTCTGGCTCTTAATCTTTGCAGTTTTAAATTCCAGTTTGTTTGTATCATCTTTTTCTGTAAACCCTTCCAAGGCACAGTTGGTTGTCATTTTTATGGAGCTGCTTAGAAACTGACGGGATATCTGTGATTATAGGCATCATACACAGTAGTGGAGTGATTGAATTCATCAGGTCTGACCCTTCTGTCAGAAATTTCTGTGACAAGAAGTGAAAAAGAAAAACTGATCAACAGTTGACTCATTTTGATTTTCTTTTATTTTGCAGTGCTGGTGATCAAACCTAGACTTTCATAAATGCTGGACTAGTACTCTACCACTGAGCCTACCCCCAGCTCTCTCTTATCTTTTATTAGATACTTAGCATTTTACCTGAATATATAAAGCTATCTTTTGGAATTACATCCCTGAAGGAATGAGGGCCATGAGTGAGCATCATCAGAAAATTTCTCATTCATCATCACCAGTGTCCGTGATTCTGGATGTATTCCACAAATTCCAAGTTTTTAATAGTAAACTGTAATGTGTTCGGAAATGTCTTTTTCATGAAGAAATGGGCAGGTACTTGTAGGCTGGGATCTGCTGGACTGAACAAAGTGAACTCTTTCTACTCCCCACGGCAGTGCTCTGATGGAACAGATGGCCATCTGAACACTATTCTATACCTGTGTTCTAAAATACAGTAATGTCTGGTGGAAAATTAGATGTTTTACTTTTCTTTGCTTTTGTTTTTTTATTTAAAGTAATTTACAATATCCAACTATTATAGTAGAAAATGTTACCTAAATGCTTTAGCATATTTGAACAAACTATGATAGTGGAGGTGCCTTCCCTTAGATCAGAGATTAGCAAGCCTTTTGCTGCAAGCATCACATATTAAATGTGATAGGCTCTGTGGTTTTTTTAATTCATTGTAATGTATGTTATAAAATTGGAAGAAGGCACAAATGCATGCACACGATTGAGCACAGCAACATTCAAGTAAAACTTGCTGAACCTTGAGGTTAGGATTTTTATAAAATTTTTATAAAGTTATTTATCAAAATTATTTTGATTTTCTTTCAGCCATTTAGAAATGACAATTCTTAGTTTACAGGCTTGTCAGTAGCGGCCCATCCTAACACTGAGAGCGTTTCTAAGACTCAGATGCCCTTTATTACCTTGGAGTGCTGCCTCTTACATATGAGGCTCTTAGATGACTTAATTAGATACAGCGTTTTCTTTCAAGAGAAATTTTTTACTGTAAAATTAATAGTGACAAGGTGGTTTGGGTAGAGGGAACACATCAGCCTTTCAGGAATGCTAATGACTTACTAAGTTGTTTAGTTTCTGATGGTGGGAAATTCACCACTGAGAGGAGTGAATGACAGTGTGAGAAACAAAGGAAGAAAGAGAATTTCCTTTTGAGTCATTGGGTTCTGGTACCATTTGGTTACCTGCTTTGTTTTCATGGTGAACATGTGGGACATTTCACCCTGATGGCTCTGGACTTTTGGCACCTGCTTTCAGCTAGTGCCCCTACAGAGGACCACAGCTGCAGGAAGAGGTGTTACTCATCAAAGTTCTGACACCGGCACCTTCTTGTTTGTGTACTTGCCATATCCAGAGGGTATCATCCATATTCAGTGCAGTTTGTCCTTGTCAAGTCAAAAAGTAAGGATGCCTTTTTTATTTTAATAATGTTTTCTGTGTACATGCATAATGTAGAAATGAAACACTAACAATTACCTTTCAGTAGTTTTGTTTGATGGTTCTAGAGAAATGCTTTCCAGAGCATAGAGCTCAGAGAACTCATGTTTGTAGTTTGTTTAAATACACATAGTTCCCAGCACACATACCTCAGAGATCAAAAGGTCTGTATAAGTCTCCTAAATGTATCATAAAGTCTCTGCGGCTGGTTCTTTTGGACACAAAAGTTTCAAAACCACCAGTTTGTAGGGGTTAGAACCAACTAAAGACTTGCTAATAACCAGCCTTTTGCTACATCTTTGAATGGAGGGTTAAGTCTCTTCTGAAAAGTATTCCTAAAGTAGGATGTGTAACATGAGCATGAGTGAAAGCCCCAATTTCCCTATAAACCTGGTTACTAAAAAAGAAGGGAAGGTGTTCAGTGGGGTGTGTGCTGCCCTTTAGGTTTGTTTTGTTTGAAACCAGGAAGCTGTGCTCATATTTGCCTTCTGGTTCGGTTGAGCTTAGAAGCTCCAAGTATATCAGATAGGGAAGAAATTAATTGTGCTTCACTGTACTTCCAGAAGTATATTATACTAATACTAATACTATATATATATATATATACACACACACACACACACACACATATGTATATGTATATGTATATATTATTTTCTTTTTTTTAAAGGGGGAACACCTAGTTTGGAAGTTTTGTGGCTGAGCCAAGAGCCAGCAGCACAGGCCCAGCGCCTGGATACACTGCTAGCCTGCTTCAACCTTTCCTCCTCAAGAGAAGAGCTTCAGGCAGTTGAAAACCCATTGAAAGCTCTGTGCTGCCTCCTGATCTACCTCTTTGTTCAGGTAATGTTGAACTCACTGTCATGACTGCAACTGCTCTGTACTTCTGGTTTTGTCTTTCTGGAGTGCTGTGAGTGTTTCTGCAGGCCAGTCCCCAGGACCTTTTTCCCCAGCATCTGTTCTGTAGAACACCATTAGTCCTCCAAGATGCCCTAAAGCAGTAAGGAAGTTCGGAGAAGTGGTGGGACTGAGAGCCTGTCTGCTGTTAAAACCAGGCATGGTGAGACATACAAGAGTGGGTGTTTTGGAACTATCTGGCTTTGGTTTAGCTTTCTCAGGATGTAGGGCTTGGTGAGAATTCATGGGTTACCAGAAGTGGTTCCTGCTCCTAGGGTCTCATGAAATGCTGAAGAAACCTTTCCACCTTGCCTCAGTCCTAGCTTTTTTGGTAATGTTGTGCCTCTGAGCAATTACTTCAGCTTTTCTAGGGTACCTTCCATCCTTCACCCAAAAGTGTTAACTAAGTACTTTTTTAAAATCTGGAAATGAAATAATATAGCTACTTGCTAGGGTTATTGGACAGTCACATTCTAGAAAATGTGGCATGTTTTATAGAAATTCCCAGCAAAATATCTACTGCTTATCTTTATCATCCTCATCATTAAAGTCTTCCCACTCTAAGGAACTCAGGTGTACAGGCCACAGTC
This sequence comes from Nannospalax galili, assembly GCF_000622305.1. Lineage (NCBI taxonomy): Eukaryota > Metazoa > Chordata > Mammalia > Rodentia > Spalacidae > Nannospalax > Nannospalax galili. The sequence goes on from NW_008346989.1 coordinate 1,547,797, forward strand.
TGCGCAGTTGAGGCTGCAGTGCCAGATTCCTCACCTTGGTGTCTCTTAACACATTTGTCTACTTATTACTTGTTAGCTTTCCAAGCACTTTGTGCAGAAAAATTAGAAAGGCCAATTAAAGCTTTGCCTTATTAATAGTCTTCTACATTTGTGATGATGTTGGACACTTTAAAGAAGTGCTAAGGATGCCCTCTGCGTCCTCACTCTGGTTCCTTCTCACCTTGCTGCAAGCTTGTCTTACAGTTGGCACTTATCTGCTTCCACACCGTTGGGAACTTTCTCAAGCCTCTTGGTCCTGTCAGGCTATCCCGCCCATCCACTTTCCCTCCAGGGTGGGTCTGCTGAAGCATGACATTGAATTTCTACTCAGATACAGTCATATTGGCTGTCTTTGATAATGTACCCTGTTATGGAATTCCATCTGTACCCTGACATTTCCTTTCTATGTGTCCTCTTGCCTCTACTCATTCTATAGCTAGTTCTGCATTTTACATTTTGTAAAAGTGTGTGGCATATCTCTTTGTTATTGGCTTCACATGCATTAGCATGAACATTAGTTTGTACATTACTATTGAGTAGAATACATTTCTGTACAAGACTTAGCAAAGTGTAAATTAGCATAGGGAAGCTGAAATTATATAGTATTTAAATGTTAAAATGTTATTTTTGATACTACATATTAAATATGTTTGCATATATTATTAGTTAACTTTTAAAAATTCAATTTGTAATTGTCTGGGTTAAGTTTAAGTCATGGTGGGAACCTGGAAAGGGGTAGATAACTAGAAAGCAGTTTTCTCATTTACAAAGATGAATGTTTTACCATACTGCTGTGTGCATAGTGTTGGGAATACCGTTACATTGGCAGTCCTGGGATGTACATTTTTAATTGCATTTTCACTGGCTTTGAGCCATCTGTTCATTCAACATAACTCTTCTGTTCCATCCTTTATCATGCAAGCATCAGTTCTTAAAATCTACTCCAACGTTTCAGAGCATAGCTTATTGTCCCCATTATTAAACCCTGAAATAAGATAAGCATTAGGGGAAAGTTTTCATTACAATTTTCTGTTGAACACGAGCTCTGAAGTCAGCACACGGAGGTGTTAAGTCAGGACCCTTCACAATAAGAAATTAGTAAACTGACAAGTCAGTGGTGTTATAGTGAGATGGGTGCTATATATTCATTCATAGGATTGAAAATTCTAGGATACTGTGTTAAGGCTAGGAAGGTAAAGTATGAAACATTATAGTTTTATATAGTTGAGTTTCCATTAGCTTTTCAATGTGCAACACGAGGCAAAGTTGCATACTACTCATTGTATCAAAACTGCAGTGAAACTACTCTAATTTGGACTGACCTAGTATGATTTAAGTATGACTTAAGTATGATTCACAGATCTGCCCAGAGATTGGTTTATATGATGATTCTGAATCCCATCAAGTTGACAGTCAGGATTGGTTATCTGTGAGCAAACTTGACACATGAAAGGAATTAGGCTGTTCCCTTAGGCTACTGTTTTTTTTTTTTTTAAATATTTATTTTATGCGTATGAGTGTATTGTCTGCATGTATGTGAGTGCACCCATGTTGTGCAGTGCCACGGAGGTCAGAAGAGGGCATCAAATTCCTCCAGAATTGGAGTTAAGAATGGTTCGTGGCCGCCATGTGGGTGCTGGGAATTGAACCCAGGTACTCTGCAAGAGCAGTCAGTGCTCTTAACTGCTGAGCCATCTCTCCAGGCTACTGTTTTAAGATCAGCCTTCAAATGTTACTAGTGGTGAGTAGACTTACATACCAGTGAATCTCAGTCTGAGCCGAGATGGGGGTTTATGGATTTAAAAAATAATATGCTTTTGTAGTTGGCTTTGTCATAAATTCTATACATTTGCAGGTTTTTCCTCCCTGAAGTAATTAGACTTGCTGTTGTTCCTATAAAGTGATGCCTCCTTTGGAGTAAACAGGAAGCCAGGGTAGTAACAGGTCACTGTCTCTGAATCTCAGTGGTAGTTTGTCTCTGCTTGAGTAGTAGTGTGTGCCTGTGTCGAGTGCTATACAGCATGTTTCCAGGGGAGTTTCAAGGTTTGTGGTTGATCATTTTATCTGAAGGAAGCATACATACTAGCATTTTATTATCCTGAAAGTGTTGGATTTGTCATTGTTTGTTTACCTCTGGCTTTTGCTTCACAGTGTGCTCCTTCCTCTCAAAAAGAGTTCTTGTGTGATAGTGGAATTATTTAATAAGTGAATAACATAGTGCTTCAACTTCTTCAAATGTGGCTGGAGGACCCTGATTTACTTTACTGGAATCCAAGGACAAAGATTTATCCACGGTTCTTAAAATGAGGCATTCCTCCATCTCTGACCATCCTACCCCAGCCTAGCTATGTATACTCTCTGTTTGGGAATCTCTGACTCATCTGTTTTGTGCATTTTGTGCAGAAGGGATTGCTTCTATTGCACTGTTGAGTGCTTTATGGCCTAGGGTTACGGGTGATGAGAATGGAGACTATGCTTCCTTTCTTCCCCCATGTCATATTCTGCCTCGGCGTATCATTCAGTGTACAGGTATGTGTTCCTATGTGCGCACCTATACCTGTGGATGCGTGTGCACATGTATATATGACCATATTTGGTAACTGAGATATATTTATAAGAAGTATTGATTTTTTTTTTTTCAATAGGCTAATACTGGCCTTTTTCTGTGGTTTTCAGGTGGATACTCTTTGCCTGGAGGATCTGCATGCATTTATTGCTCAGGCCTTGTGTCTCCAAGGAAAATCGACCTCACAGCTTATGAACTTACAGGTATAGACATAACCAACCAATTGTCACAGCCATGGAGACATCCATACTGTGACCAAAGAGTCAACATTCTTTCTAGCCTTTTACCCTTATGGTTGGCACTTCACAGGAAGGGCAGGGAATGCATGTTCAGGTATCTTCACAAAAAAAAGGATTGTCATCCTTTAGCAACTCCAGGATGGTCATCATCTTAGATGCTGACAACTCCTGCCTCCTTGCTAGTTCTGGGAACCTCAGGTGTTCATAGAACTGGCCTAACAGTGTGTATCTGTAGGTGTGTGTGTGTGTGTGTGTGTGTGTGTACGTATTTATTAAAAATTCAGAATTGGCCTGTATAAAGATCTGTATGCATAATTTCTATACATAGACAAACTAATTTTTAAAAACTACATCTATACTGAACACGTACAGACGTCTTTCATTGTCATTATTCCCTAAACAATGCAGCATAAAAAAACTATTTCTATAACACTTGCATTGCATTAGGTATAAGTAATCTAGAGATGACTAAAGCCTCAGAAGCATGTATGCAGGACATGTACAAATACTGGGTCATTTTGTATAAAGGATTTTTTTTGTCTTTTTTTTTTTTTTTTTTGTCATTTTGAGACAGGGTCCCCCTCTAGCCCCAGCTGTCCTGGAACTCACTATGTAGACCAGGCTGGCCTTGAACTCACTGAGATCCTCCTGCCTCTGCCTCCCAAGTACTGGGACTACAGGCTTGCGTGTCTATGGATTTTTGGTGTCTTGGAACAAATCCCGTGTAAATACTGAAGAACATTCATTTATAGGCATAGAAATCTACTTCATACAAAATCAAGGCATATAAATAACTCGTAATAATTATAAAAAGAAAAAAAATAATTGCTTGTAATTAAAAAAAAATACTAGGCTTTGTTTGCAGTGTGTAAAGGGCAGTCCTGTGCTTATGATGTAAGAGGCAGCTTCCAAGGGTATACAAGAAAACTGAGCCTGTCCTTGTAAAGGACTGTGCTCTTTTCCTAGTCATAGCTGCATCAACTCTGGATACAAGACGTCCATTCATTGATCTACTGTTCACTCAGTATAGAATTCCAACTTAGTTCTTCGAGTTCATGACCACTTCCAGTATTTTAAATAGAGCACATGATCCATGATAAATACATGTGAAATACAAATGTAAATAGATTTGAGATTTCCGTTAGAATCATTTTATATTAAGGACATAAGTAAATAAAACAGATTGAATTATATTGAATAGATAACATGAAGTTTCCCTCTTTAAAAGCTTTAAGAGTAGAGGCTAGAATCTCAAGTTCAAATCATTTAGGACAAGTTTGCCAGGGCTGAGAAGTAACTGCAAACTCTGGTAGCTATGTAGGTCACAAGGTGTGTGTTCCTGTGAGCCCTATGTATTCTTCAGTCAACCCACTGTGATGGAAGAGCCTCACCCATAGAACAAGAAGTTCTAGTTCTGGATCTGTCTGTGCTGAGTGTCTTCTGATTTGAGCATAACATTGCCTGTCTACAACTGTGAGAAGGAAAGACCCACCTCCATCACCTTTAGTGTTTTGTAGATTTCTGAGGCAGATGAGCATACAACCACACTCCTCTATGGGGCCAGTGCTGGCATCTACTCTCATGTAGGTCATGACTCTGACCTCCTGGCCCAGTGTGTATGGTAACTTCAGTTCACCATTGCTGTCTTCTGGGAAGAGCCAGAGAAATTTCTTCAACTTTCTTTACCCTTCCATTGGTCTTTCTTAGGTCTCAGGATGGGGATCCTTACCTTTTCTCTTACCAGCTGCTTTCTTGGCTCCTTCCAGCTGGACGACTTTTCATGCCAGAAACTTCTGGATTGTTGTTTTCCTAGAGTTCTTTGCTGGTTCCTCAGTCACTCACCATATATTTTGGTTGGGGAGAAACTAAAAAAAAAGTATGACTTGGTGAGCATGCTGTTTTAGCAATCACATCATGCACATTAGCATCCTGCTATAGATTTGCATTCCATGTAAGGGTGGTTCAGAACTTCTTGGGCATGTAGCTCTGGGGCAGAAGTAAATCCTGGGGCAGGTGGGTACATGCCAGGAATCCTGTGAGCATCAGGGCACTCTGAAAACTTGAGGAACTTTGAGGGTGGTGTGTGTGCCACTGTTACAGTTGAAATGATGAGTGACTTGTCTGCGATAGCACATCTGCCACTGAACATGTGCAGTGTCTATAGGCAGGGTCTCAGACTCTGTGCTCCCTAGCGTCCTGCTCTAGGTCCTGGCCACTGGATTCTAGATCTGCTGAAACTGTGTGACCAGCTGAATGTGGCATTCTTACAGTGAGTACTGATCAAAAAGCATTCACTAAAGATTGTTTTCTGAAATTGTTTTCTTGCTGGGGTTTTTGTAATGTGAATTAAAATAGTTGTTTCTTGATTTTAAGACTGTAATATTTAAATCTCTTCTGAACTTTTGGGTAGCACGCAATATGAACTTGTGTACATTGGCGAGTTAAGTTTTAAAGATTCAGTAGTGATGTGGAAGCTCACTTCACTATGCACTACATGTTTACAGGCTGCTCTAGCCCTTGGGCCTTTGGGGCTGGTCCAAGGCTCAGCCCCCATGCCAGCCTCCCATCTCTGCTCCTTTCTCTCTTCAACATCATCATTTCTGCTGGTTTGAAAATCATTATCTCTCAGCTTAGGGAAAAATTGTTGCTGTAGCAGAGGTTCTAATCCATCAGTTGTTGTCCTTGGTGGGTCTTCATGGCTCACATTCCACATGTAACTTGTCTTTGCTTCTACTCGTTTCCTCCTTCAACCTCTTCCAATGGGAACTCTCCTCACTGCACAGAATTGCTGAAACAAAGATGAGAACATGCTGAAATCCTGTGTCCAATGGGAGCCATGTCTGCTGGTAGGTGTGCCTGTGCATGTGTGCAGGGGTGTGTGTGTAGGTAGATGTGTGTATAGGTAGATGCACAGATGTGAATGAATTCCAGCCATTTCTAGTTCCTAGCCCTAAATACTACCTCTTCTTTGGGAGATAGTAAGGCCTTGTGGCCCATTCCAGTCAGTAAGATATTAGGGTATTGGGAAGAGATTTCACTTTCTTAATAAGTGTTGGAACTGTGCTGTCCTTTTCTCCTTCAATATAGACATGAATTTGGAGTTGTAGTGACTTAACTCCACAGTGAGAAAATATTAATCTTCAGGCAAGGCAGAGATTGCTGGTCTCTGCATTTCTGTCAGGTAAGTAGTAATTGTTCTCATAGAGAGCCATGATTACTTGTAGGATCCCTACATCTAATGTAACCCCTCCCACAGATGGCCACACTGGTATATTGGCAAATCTGGGTTTGTTCTCAGGTGTCCGATATAACCGTCAGCCCATCAATGCTCAGGAGGCACTGGGTGGAAAGTCAGGTCAAAATTCTTTAAGACCCCTGCTAATTCTTTGATTAGCAGAAGTTTAAGGAGCATCTGAGGCTATGTGGTCAGAGCAGAAGGGACAGCCGGTTTAGAGTCTCAGAGGGTGGATGTGATAGACAGGAGTGAGAGGTTTGGAGAGTGTGGATGCACCTTCCCCTCTTCTCTGTTTTCACTTCCATCCTTTCTTTCACTTCAACTTCTCTGCTGGCTCTGCCCTCTGGAAAACTTGGTGTCTCTCAGCTTAGGAAAAAAATTCCATCTGTCTCGATCTCATGCTGGGATGGCTCTTTTTAGGTTTAAGTCCATACCAGAGAAAAGGAGTTACACACATATTCATGTGTGTGAAATCAAACTCCTGCTTAGAGCCATGCCTCTTGGAAACCATAAGAACACCTGAGCGGGAGCCTGAGTTTTGAGGATATGTGCTTACAGCCCTGTCCTTACAGACTTGTGGAACAGCTCTGAGCCTTGACACACAGCCTTACCATACCCACCTGGAAGCACCTAAGGTAGCCCAGAAGAGAATAGAACTGCCTTGTGCTGAGATAGCCCTTACTTCTAAAAAGAGACACTGCAAGGAAGTGGTGCCACCACAGGGTGAGATGCCTGAACAAGAGACAGGCAGAACTTTTAATGTGTTCATTAAAAAAAAAAAAAAATCTATTGCTGGGGCACAAACCTATAATCCCAGGCAGCTGGGGCTACAGGGAGACCCTGTCTCAAAAAAAAAAAAAAAAAAAAAAAAAAAAAAACCACACACAATAAAATAAGTTTACTATTTTTATTTTTGTGTGTACAAAGATATTGCCTGTATGTTTATAAGTGCACCCATGTCGTGCAGTGCCCAAGCAGGTCAGACGAGGATCTCGGATTCTCCCGGAACTGGAGTCATTTTTAGAGCTGTGATTCTCCAGGGGCCTCTCAGCTGCCTAGGAGTCTAGTCATTTAAGGCAACATCTAGGAGGCCTCAGACACTATGAATAGCTACTTTTCCTTTTGTGTAAATTCATCATTTGTGATCTTTATATTGAGTTGTACTTTATTTAGTCTTGAGTCCTTTCTAGAATCCATCTGAAAAAATAGAAGAGAACTAATTTTCCTGTTGATTATCTGGAAAGATGAAGATTCTCAGCCTTAGGTTGATTAGAAATCGAAACATGGCTACAATGGCCTTCTCCCTGTCCTCACTGAGCACCATTGGGCTGCAGAGAATGTCCTATGGGGTTTGCTGCAGAGGCTGGCCAGGCCTGGGGGAGATCAGAGTCACTATCTTGGCCTGGAGGAGATTGTCTCCTTGTAGGTGGAATGTAGAAAGCTGTCTGCTGTTTGCAGACATTTTAGTGATGTTACTGGAATTTGTGGCTCAGCCTCAGTCCAGTTTGTGAGTTCTGTGGTCTGCCAAGAAGTGCTTGCTGGTTACCTTTGTTCTTTGTGTCAATTAAAATTCTAGGAATGGCCAGGCTTGGTGGCACACGCCTTTAATCCCAGCACTCAAAGTTGGGAGGCAGAGGCAGGCATATTTGTATGAGATCAAAGCCAGCATGGTCTACATAGCGAGTTTCAGGCCAGCTGTGGCTACGGAGAACCCTGTCTCAAAAAGACCACCACCAACAATAAAACTAAAATAAAAATTCTAGGAATGCCAACAGTGGGTTATATCAGTGGGGAAGGGAAGAGGGCAGACCCTTGCCTCAGAGCCTGAAAAACTGAATCCCATCCCCTGAACCCACATGGTTGAAGGAGAGAACCAACTCCTACAAGTTGTTCTTTGACCTCTACATGTGTGCTGTGGCACATGTGCCTGCTCTCTCTCTCTCTCTCTCTCTCTCTCTCTCTCTCTCTCTCTCAATGAATGTATAAATGAATGAATGAGTGAATGAATGAATTCTAGGAATGCACTGGAACATAACTCACTTTGTATTGTTTTAAAGATAGGAACATGTATGGGAGAAACAGGGTTTTTGCTCAAATTGAAGAAGAAAGAATGGCATGGAGGTTGGAAACCAGCAGGTCCTGGTGTTCAGAGTTTCAGCACTTATAACATTTTGTAGTATCCCAGTTTCTTTTGCATTTGGTCAGACTCCTCCCACTACCACCTTGCATTGTGAAGAACACAGGATTTCAGAATGCATTGTCTGTGGATCCCTCATTGTTATGTCATATCCTGTGTTTAACTTCTTTTTCCCCTCTAAGAAAATGGTAGATTCCCCCATGTGGTCATAAAGTACAATAGTTTAACTTTTTCTTACCTACTGTAATATAGTAATTTCTTACCTACTTATATGTTAGACCTGTGCAAGGGCAAGGATGAACCATCAGCAAGTCTCTTCTAATTCTCAAAGTCTGTGTCCTCAGTGTCAAGCACACCTGGTAGTGGCACTTCTCTGAAGACAAATTGTTCTCCAGGGCTCAGGAGAGAAAGTCAATGTCCTGGTGTAAACCCAGATCCCTGTAATTTGCAGCTCTTAAATCCACTCTTCTGACATCTCATCTCATCTCTCTTCTTGCCTTCCGAGTCAGAAGTTAACACATTCAGTAGTGGCATGTTTCCTGCCTATTCAGTTGTTTCTGTCTCTTCCGACTATTTAGACCAACTCTGCACTGTCTTGTCAGTGATTACTGCTCATGTTTACATACCTGCCACCACCCCAAGGGAGCTCTTATTCCCCTGCACAACTCCCTAATCCTGAGCTTTACCTTTATCCTAAGCTGAGTTCAGCCTAGGAGCCACCATTAGATACCATAATTCGCTACAGTGTACAAACTGGATGGATTATTGATGCAAACTAGCTAAAGTGGGAACTGTGGAAATTAAAGTAGAGGAGTGTTTGCTAGCATGCAGAAGATTCATGGTTGTTTCAAACAGGCTGTGGTGCAGTCTCCATTGAAAACACACATGGTCTTCTAGTTCTTAGTGCTCTCTAACAAGCCAAAGCTCCTTTTGACATTAAGAAGTACCAGACTGCTGGGCATGGTGGCACATACCTTTAATCCCAGCACTCAGGAGGCAGAGGTAGGTGGATCTCAGTGAGTCCAAGGCCAGCCTGGTCTGTATTAGGTTCCTGGCAGGCTCCTAAAATGACGGCACATCTCCCAGCATTGTAAAATGGCAGGTTCGAACTTAGCCCCGGGAAAGTTCCTCTGCTTATTGGGAGACCAACCTATCCTGAGCTAAACTGCCCAGCCTATGTCATGGAAAGTTACCCAACCACCTAACTACCTATAAAAGAGCTTGCTGTTGTTTCTCTGCTCCCTGAGAAGCAGCCAAGTGATCTCTTTGCTCTCAAATAAACTGCTGCGCCACCCTGAATGGAGTTGTCTGGTCAGTGACCTTCTCTGCTCCACTTCCGTATAGTCTACATAGTGAGTTCCAGGCCAGCTGGGGCTACAAGGAGTCCCTGTTTCAAAAAAAAAGAAAAAGTAGTACCAGACTGCAGACTATGGGCAGAGATTGTTGGATATGATGTGGAACGTCTCAGGTATAGGTGATCCTGCTGAGTGGTGCCACTCTGCCCTCATGAACCTTTCTAAAAACCTATGAAAGACTTTGCACTCCTCCGCTCTATGTGTGAATGTGAGGGCTCTCTTACTGTGCTTGGCCCACCCATCAGGACAGCAGCTCTGTGAGTTATTTTCTGAGATTGTGCCCAGCTCTTATCAAAAGACTTCTAAGAAGGCCGGACGTGGTGGCGCACACCTTTAATCCCAGCACTTGGGAGGTAGAGGCAGGCAAATTTCTGTGAATTTCAAGGCCAGCCTGGTCTACATAGTGAGTTCTAGAACAGCTGGGGCTACAGGGAGACCCTGTCTCAAAAAGACCAAAAAAAAAGAAAAAGACTTCTAAGAAAGAAAGAATTTAATGTTGTACCTCTAAAATCAAACTGGGACTTTTGGGCGAAAGAAAATGAGTTTATTTGTAATGTTTTCCTTACTCATAAATAGTAATGTATTTATGTGTACCTACTAAAAGTCAGGTACTCTGTGAAACTTAAAAGCAGTGCTTTTTCTCCATGCAAGTATTTCCTACCACTGCCAGCAAACCTTAGTGTATGAGCCTTCGTTGGAATATATAAGCACCCACAATCGAGCTGTTTACCACTAAATATTTATATCACTGAGGCATTTGGAACAGGAGACCTTGTTTTTCTGGTTTCTCTGCTCCACCCGAAGCCAGGGCTACTTTACAGGGATAGCCCAACTTTTCCTTGTCTTTTATTCCAAAACATCTTAAATCTTACTTACAAAATATAGGGTGCTTTGGCTTATTAATTTTATTTGTTGAGTTGAATAAGACATAGACCAGGCCTTCCAGTGCTTAGAGCTGACTGGTGTTCTGGCCTGTGTCTGCCATACTCACCCAGGTCCGGGATGTTTCATGAATCCCCAGCATCCTTCAGATTTTTCCTTTGCTATTTCTCTGTGAAACCCCAGTTAGCTCAAATCAGTGATTTTTTTTTTTCTATTGAGTAATTGGGAAGCAAGTTGGTCACCCAGCTTCCCCAGGAGAATACATATGAACACACCCTGGGACAGTATTTCCAGGTCTAGAGAGTGATGACGGGGGCCAGAGTTTGCTGCCTGCTACTGCCAGTCATATAGTTTCTAATGGACAGAGAAGTTGCCAGTATCCGATCCGTCCTCAGTTCTACCTGAATGTTTGACCCTCATATTTAGAGTAGGAGCAAAACAAAACTATATTCAGAAAACTGAATTAATGGCTATGTATTGAATTAAAAGTTTCTCTGAAGTTCTGTCTCTCCCCTAGTGAGGGTGACTTCTGAGGCAGCATCACTTGAGTTCCCTTTCCTTTATTCTGTTGGCCTATTTGGATTTGATCCTGTGCTTAATCAGGCTGAAGGATAAAGGAGTGAATTATTAGTAAGGTGTAAAATGGGAAGGTGTCAAGTTCAGGTTGTGTACAGCTCAGGTGAGTCTGAAGGAAGTGAGTTTCTTTAGGAAGATTCCATCAGTGCTTGTAACCATTTTTGTTAGTGTGATGTGTTGGATTGTTGATGCTTGCTTCACTAAGAAGTCACTTATTTGGGCCTGAGTTCAGAGGCTAGTCCAGCCTCTAAAAATGAGCATCTGTCATTTAGAGGTATTTTCAATGCTAAACTTCCCAGCTTCCACTTTAAAAAAAAATTGCCTCTTTTTACCAAGAATTTGATGATATATGTGAGTATTATAGACCTGGTTTCTAGTCCAGGAACTATCCATCATCTGAGCTGTAGCCAGCTACTTTATCTTCCTGCAGGAGTTTTCCCTGTCCTCATAGCAGGAAGCTACATTTTTCTTGTATTTCACACAGTACTATAGGGACCTCAGTGGAATTAGTTACTTAAGCACAAAGGTCTATGTGCACACCTGGTGAAGGCCCTCATCAAGGTAGGGGAATCAGTGGTGGACTGAACTACATCTACCCTCTTTGCTTGAAAGGAATGACAAAGGCTTCAGAGGTGACATCTTGTTCACAGTCCCTTGGGTGGACAGTGGAGGATGACATGGCCAGTACAAGGGATCTCTGTTGTATATTAGCTGTCTGAGCTGTTGGTTTAGGTATCACATGAAGTGAGCCCTGCAGATATTACTGTACTGTGTTGCAGTGTGAAACTGAAGTTTTATTATCATTCCAAACCAGAGCCCACCCGGGAAGGCTAAGGGACAGAGCACCAGTGGTTTATGAGTAAAAGCCTTGGAAATACTTTCCTTCTGGTATAGAAACTGACTGCTGGCAGAAGTACTTTGGGAACTATTATCTTAACAAACATTTCAGGTTGGGAGGTCCTTGTTAGCTTTTGCTGACAAAGAATAGACATCGAGTTGAGATATTGGCCTGACTTACCCAGTAAGTCAGTGTGTAACACAGTAAGACAATAATTGTTTCATTGTGGTTAAACATCTCATTAGAAGATGCTTTTACTTTAAAAAAAAAAAAAAAAAAGCCTATCTAGGGGCTGGAGAAGATGGCTTAGCAGTTAAGAGCATTGGCTGCTCTTCCAGTGAACCCTTGTTCAGTTCCCAACACCCAGATGGTGGTGAACAGCCATCCATAACTCTAGTTCCAGGGTGCCTTATGGACTCACAGGCATTGCTCAAATGTGGTGCATTTACATTCATGCAGGCAAAACACTGATATATATAAAATAAAAGTAAATAATTTTTTTAAAAATTGATTTAATAACCACATAATTAGTAGAAGCATTTCATTACAACAGCATTGACATAGTCAATAAGTTTTCAGAGCACAGATGCATCTCTTTCGAAATTGGCTATAAATTTTTAGGTTCACAATGTTGAATTAATAAAGTTATACATTATTGTACTCAGTATAAATCCTATAAGACATAAAATTAAATGAGGTTCTAACCTTTAAAAAAGATCTCCATTTCTTTTTAAAATATACTGTTTCATACAGAAAAGCTCATTTTTAATGTAACTAACACTTAGATGTTTGCACATTTGTCTCTAATATCTATATATCTGATTATTACTAGTCACAGTCGGTTGCTTTCTGAGATCCTTGGCACCTAAACATGAATATAAAGTCATCAGGTAGGTTTCAATGGTAATGTTTTTCATATCTACTGATTAACATGAAGCAAATTTTTATGCTTCTTCCTCAAATATAATGCTTTAAAAAATTGTATTGATTTTAGAAAACCAGAGGGAACCATATTAGTCCAACAACCTACCGACAAACTAGCTCAAAGAACTTAATATATGTCTAGTCAAGGTTTATCTGAGAACGTTTGGTTTTTGCCCAAGCTTTATCTATGTAGCACATAGTAATTAAAAGTACCAGACTGGTGGAATTAACCTTCTTGGATGTTAACTGTGGTGAGTCACCTGTCCCTCTTGATCAAGGAGGCCATGGAGACCCCATCAGATGGACTTGAACCATTGTCCAGTCTACAAAGAGAAGGGTCAACACAGAGAAAACATTTCTTCCATGTTTCCAAGTGAAGCCAGCCACGGTTGAGCAGGACCTTTGACTTATCTTCACATAGATGGAACTGGTAAAAGAAAGGAGCCAGGGGCTCCTCCCAAGCCCATGTGACCCCTGAGGAACAGATCCTCAAACAACCTTAAGAGTGAAAATAAATTGGTTAATCTGGGCCAACTGTATGGTCTTAAACACCCAAAAGGAAAGTATAACCAAAGATCAGTATAATTCTTTGAGTCCATTTGTGTAGCTGAAGGCTACATAACAAGAAGTAATGCCAGACAGGAGATACCTTCCTTCATTTGTTGGCCAGGGTGGCCGAAGAGACTCCCAGACAGTAACCCAACATAGAACTGGGAAAATAAACAGCAGACCCCAGTCTTATCTAAAGGAATCTGATTGCTGCTAGATGAGGAAGAGCTGATCTTCCTAAAACAAGGAACTCTAAATAGGCTGACTAGACTCAGCAGATGGACTAGCACTGGAGAACGGCTGGGGGCACTGATAACACAGTGGACAGTAATAGGAATGACAGTATATGGGCTCCAGTGTGTAAGGGGGGGGGTTGTATGGGAGGGTACCATTTGGGACACGGGTATAAAGATGAATAAGATTGTTTAGGATGTTCTGTATGAAATACACACACAAATCAGTAAATAAAAAAATAAATTTTAAAAGGTCCATCTGCCTTTATGCATTTATTGAGAGCAGTAGTTGACAGAGAATTTAGATGGCAATTTGTGCCAGATGTCAGGGCTTACAGTAGCTAAGAAAATAGCCTTCAAAGAACCCAGTCTCCTGAAATGTGAGTTGGCTATGGGAAAGCTGCATACAATATTCCAGGATACAGCACAGGAGTGGTACTGTCTCAATGAAGCAGTCATCCTAGAGACTGAGGAGATACAGTTCCTGCCTGGCTCTCTGAAGAGGGACAGAATACACTGTATCAGAGGAGTGTTTCAGAAGAGAAGACAAACTGTAAGATCAGGAGCCACAAATAGGTGACACTAAAGAGGGCATTACAGTTGAAGGAGCTGTCAGGAAAGCTGGGGCCCAGGGTACAGGTGCCTGAAGGAGCCAAGTCAAGTCTAAGTTGGAGAGGATAGCAAGGGATGTCCAGGATGAAAATTGTCAATACTCAGTATGTAATTTAACGTAAGATGGAGGGAGAAGTGGCTGTGTGGCCTCCTTTTTCCTAGTTTTGAGTCTCTGAGACAGGCATACAAGAAGAGATGATACATTTGGCTAGGTGAGGGTCTCATTTGGGGGTTCTGTCCCCAGACACCTAGATGTGCAAATCTGAAGTCTGGAAAATGTAACACTGGAGATAAATTTGGAAAGCATGAGATAAACATACCTTACTATTGATAAAAAGGTGGATATTCGAGTAGGATTACACATAGTGAAAAGGTCAGAAATGAAAAAGAATGTCCTCATTTAAGTACCACCATAAAAAAAGAGGTTGGACGATGATGAACAGATGGTGGTCAGTGGTAGAGGACACTAGGAGAGCATGAAAGAGGCATGTGAGCAGTTGATTCAGAGGATACTAGTAGTGTGTACCATTGAAAACCATGGGGCTGGGATGGAACGCAGTGGTATAGCACCTGCTTAGCATGTACAAAGACCTGGGTTCTGTGTCCAACACACAAAACAAAATACATGGAACAGATAATACCACAGCTTAGGGAGGATGAAATGTTTCAGAAAAGGCTGATGAACATTTATAGAACAGAAGACAGGTCTTTGCACAAAGTTGATAGATACCAGCAGCTGGAAAGACTTGTGCTGGAAGGATGTAGATCATGGCTAAAAGGATGTGTCTTCTGGTGAGAACTAAAGATGACAATAGCTAAGCTTGAGTAAGAGGGCTGAGAGGGTTAGCTACTTGGTAAGGATTACAAATTTAGGCACTTGGTTCAGGGTTCTGATGACTCTTGGGAACAGAAAACCTGTGAATTTGTCCTGTAACTACCTTTCACATCTCCAGTACCTGAAGAGCTGCTTAGGGGGTGGTGTGCAGGGAGAAGGGAGGCATGGCAGCCCCAGTCCCTTCCCCATACCTTGCCCTGGATACCCCTTCATCTGTGTGCTCTCTAATACCCTCTCCAGTTACCTGGTAAATATGCTCCCCTGAGTTCTCTGAACTTCTTGAGCAAATCAAACCCAGGACATGAAACTCAGAACCTGTCCTTCTTTCATGTGGTTTACTGTGATAAACTACTCTTGACAAAAAGCAACTTAGGGAGAAAAGGGTTTATTTGGCTTACCATTCCAGGTTATAGTCCATCATTGCAGGGAAGTCAAGGCAACTGGAACTTGAAGCAGCTGATCACATCTACCATCAAGAACTGAGAATGCATACACACATCTCATACTCAGTATGTGTAAGAGTATATTGCCTGCATGTATGTAAGTGCACCCATATTGTGAAATGCCTGTGGAGGTCAGAAGAGGGTTGCTGGATCTCCTGGAACTGGGGTTATGAACAGTTAACCACCATGTGGGTGCTGGGAATTGAACCTGGGTCATCTGCAAGAGCAGTTAGTGCTCTTACCTGCTGAGCCATGTCTCCAGTTCCTGCTTTCTCTACTCTTATACAATCCAGGACCCAAACTCAGAGTAGGGTGCTGCCCACAGTGGGTTGGGTCCTCCCACATCAATTAATAAGACAGTCTCCCTCAGGCATGTCCATAGGCCAACCTGATCTAGACATTCCTTCACTGATGCTTCTCTCCCAAGTGATTCTAAATTGTGTCAAGTCAACAATGAAAAGTAACCATCACAGAATTTTAATGTACACTGTTCATTTGGGAGATAGAGAAAAACACTCCGGACTGTGATTGGCATCAGAGCTAGGGACGCCTTGGGGACTGAGCCCCAATCTTGTGGTGTCTGGTCTTGCCTCCATGTAGAGTCAGGACAAGCTTGGGTCAGAGGGTGCCAGCTGGTGTGCATCAGATCAGCACTGCCCACATGAATGACAGCATGTTGAGAACATGGCAGGAGAACTGAGTGGTAATGTAGATGCCTTACATGACCATCCTGTCTGCCATCTTCTACTAGTATCTTCTGGTGTGTAGTAAGAACAACTAAAATCTACTCCAAGCAGATTTTTAGTGTTCATTAAATACAACTCTTTGTACACACACACACACACACACACACACACACACACACACACACACACGCACACACGCACACACACACGCATATCCCTGATGCCTTTAATCTGCTACTTCCCATTTCCTCTTCTCCTGTACCCTGGCACACACCTTTAATCCCAGCACTCAGGAGGCAGAGGCAGGTGGATCTCTGAGTTCAAGGCCAGCCTGGTCTACATAGCAAGTTCCAGACCAGCTGGGGCTACTGGGAGACCCTGTCTCAAAAAGACCCAAAGAAAAGAAAAAAAGTGCCTGGCTTTTTTCACTTAAAACAGTTGTGATAGTTAATGTTCATGGTCAGCCTGATGGGATACAGAATCCCATGGAACCACAGCTCTGGGCAGGTCTGTGACAGTATTTTACCCTGAATGTGGATGGCGAGTTCTCATAGACTGGGGTCTCAACTGGATAAAAAGAAGAAAGTGATCTGAAACCGGCATTCATCTTGCTCTGCTTCCTGATAGTGGGTACAGTGTGACCAGCCACAGCACATTCCTCCCCAAAAAATCCCCTTGCCCTTCAAACTGTAAGCCAAAATAAATCCTCACTGCTTTATGTTGCTTTTCTTAGGTAATTTGTCAACAATGGAAAAAGTAATTAATGGTGTACTCCATTCTCATCATGCTGCCACTAGTGATAATTTCCTTTTTATAGCTGTGTAACATTTCATTGTGTACATGTGCCCTGTTTTCTTTATTCTTTCTATATGGAGACTTGAGTTGTTTCTTTACCTCGGCCATTGTGAATATGATGAATGTGATGGGACACACATCATCAGCATACCTATTTAATTTCCTTGGACATAGACATGGCATGGGTCACAGAGTAGGCCTCATTTAGCTTTTTGAGGAGCCTCCATATTCTTTTTACAACAGACACAATATTTTACACCACAACAGTGTACAAAGGTTCCCTTTTCTCTGTAGCCTCACCAGTACTTGTCACCCCTCCCCTTTGTGATAACAATACTGTCTCAGTAGGTATGTTGTGTGCATTAGTCAGGGTTTTCCAAAGAAACAGAACTGATTGAATGAATATATATGTATAGGGATTTATCAGCTTAGCTCACAGGATAGAGTCCGAGTAGTCCAGTAGTGGCTGCACCACACTGGAGAGGCTGGATGTCTCAGTAGTCCCAATCTGGTCCTGAAGGTCTGATGAATTTCAAAAGATCAGTTAGTCTTCAGACTACAGCATCAAGACGAACTCACCAGCAGAGAGAGGAGGCAAGCAGCAAAAAGCAAAGTCTTCTCCTCTGCCGTGGCCTTTTATACGGGCTGCCATCAGAAGGTAACACCCACATTTAGGTTGTGTCTTCCAGCTTGAGAGGATCCAATTAAGAAGATCCCTCTCATTTCAGTTAATCCCAGATCCAGTCAAGTTGACACCCAGGATTAGCCATCACAATGTGGTGTCCTATTGAGATTTTAATTTGCATTTTCTTGGTGTCAGTCTCTTATTCTCTATACTTTGACCATTTGTGGCCCTTTGTGTTCATTGCCCTCTATTGTATGAGGGAGCTTCATTAATGAGAGTTGAGAGATGCATTGGCATTCTCTCTACCCTTTGTTCCACTATGTTCCATGAGCTGTAGGTGTAGCGTTCCATAGTAAATATGTCACTTAGGGCTGGACATTTCACAGGCACTTAATCTCTGTGTGACCAGTTGTGGAACTCTGTAATAGTCTCCATCTGTTGCAAAAGAAGCCTTTTTAATGAGTAGCGACTGGCATACTTTTCTGTAAATACAAGGATCCATATTTAGCAGATAGTAAGAAATTACATTTGTCTAGGGATGTGACAGTCTTGGGGATTTCTCTAAGATCTATGACCTCTCCAGCCATGTGTATTTGGCTATGTTTACAGTACCACACATGAGTTCCCTCCCATTGCGTGGGCTTTAAGTCTAGTTAGGTAGATAAAAGTGCAACTACTGCCCCAATAGTTTGC
Organism: Nannospalax galili; assembly: GCF_000622305.1. NCBI lineage: Eukaryota > Metazoa > Chordata > Mammalia > Rodentia > Spalacidae > Nannospalax > Nannospalax galili. The sequence goes on from NW_008346989.1 coordinate 1,566,059, forward strand.
TGCACCAGTCACCGTCGTGGTTATTAGGCCTTAAAGCTAGAGTTGGACCATTGATTGATGTTCTCCTTTAGTAGTGTGAATAGTATTCTCCAAAACTATGAGAGGCTCCAAGTCCTGTGTCTAAAGTATGTCCTGTCTTTAGCAATAGGGGCTAAAAATAAAGTTCTAGGAGGCATTCATAGTTTATTTTTATTTTATGTATATGGGTATGTCACCTGCATGTATGTAAGCACACTCATGTTGGCACTGTTGGAGGAGATCAGAAGAGGATACTGGATACCTCGGAACTGGAGTTACGGATGGTTATTAGCTGCCATGTGGGTGCTAGGAACCAAACCTAGGTCCTCTGCAAGAACAGTCAGTGCTCTTAACTATTGAGCCCTCTCTCCAGCTTTTGTTTCCTTAGTCCTAGCCATTCTGACTGGGGTAAAAAGAAATCTCAAAGTAATTTTAATTTGCATTTCTCTAATGGCTAAGGATAATGAACACTTTTAAAAATATTTCTTAGCAATTTGTACTTCTGAGAATTATCCCTGTTCAGTTTCATAGCCAATTATTAATATGGATTGTTTTCTTGGTGTTAAGTTTTTTGAGTTCCCTGTATATTCTAGACACTAATCCTTTTTCAGTTTATATGGCAAAGATTTTTTTTTCCCCATTCTGTAGACTGCTTCTTCAGTTGAATAGTTTTCTTTACAGTATAGAAGCTTTTTAATGTCATGAAGTCCCATTTGTTGATTGTTGGTTTTATTTCCTGGGTGACTGGTATCCTATTCAGAAATTGACTCCTCACCTAAGCCTGTATATCCTGAAATATACCCCTACTCTTCTAGAAGTTTCAGAGTTTCAAGTCTAACGTGGAGATCTTTGATCCATTTGGAATTGATTTACATGCAGGGTAAGAGAGACTCAAGTTTGATTCTTCTGCCTGTAAATATGCAGTTTTCCCAACATCATTTGTTAGAGATGCTATCTTTTCACCAAAGTGTATTTTTGGCATCTTTGTCAAAAACCAGATGGCTGTTGGTGCATGGACTTGTATTTGGGCCCTTGATTCTATTTCATAGATCAGCGTGTTTGTTTCTGTGCCACTACCATGCTGTTTTTACTACTATGGCTCTATAGTATAACTTGAAATCAGGTGTGGTGATACCTCTAGCAGAGTTTTTACTATTCAGGATTGTTTTGGCAATTCAGGGTCTTTTTGTGCTTCCATATTATTTTTCAGATCATTTTTTTCTGTTTCTATGAAGAATTGCTTTGGAATTTTGGTGAGGATTGTATTGAATCTATAGATTGCTTTTGATAGGATGGCCATTTTTGCAATATTAATCCTACCAATCCATGTGCATGGGAGGTCGCTCCATCTTCTGGTGTCTTCTTCAATTTCTTTGTTCTGTGTTTAAAATTTTTCATTGTTATAGGTATTTTACTTCCATGGTTAGGTTTATTCCAGAGTTTTGTTTGCTTTTGTTTTTGTTTTTGTTTTTTTGCGGCTATTATGAATGGGGTTGTTTCCCTGATTTTTTTTCAGTCTGTTCATCTTTGGTACATAAGAGATCTGTTGATTCAGATATTTAAATTTTGTAACCTGCCACATTGCTGGTAGTGTTTATCAGCTTTAGAAGTTTTCTTGTGGAGTCTTTGATCTCTCTTGTATAGAATCGTGTTCATCTGCAAATAAGGATAGTTTTTTTCCCTTTCTTATCTGTAACCCTCTTTATTTCCTTCTCTTGTCTTAGTGCTTGGACTATAAGCACTGCATTGAATAGTAGTGATGAAAGTAGACACCCTTGTCTCATTCCTGATCTTAGTGGAAATGGTTCAAGATTTTCTCCATTTAATGTAATGGTGGCTATCGATTTGTCATAGATAACCATTATTATGTTGAGATATGTTCCCTCCAACCCTAGTCTGTACATGAAGGCATGTTGGATTTTGTCAAAGGCCTTTTCTGCATCAATTGAAATGATTATGTGATATCTGTCCCTGAGTTCATTTTTGTGATGGATTGCATTTATTGATTAGGTATGTTAAACCATCCCTGCATCCCTGTAATGAAGCCATTTGGGTCATGGTGAATGATCTTTTAGATATGTTCTTGAATACACTTTATTGAGAATCTTTGCTTCTGTGTTCATTAGGGTGCTTGCTCTACAGTTCTCTATTTTTGGTTGGCTTTTTATCTGGTTTTGATATCAACATAGTACTTTGTAAGAAGAGTTTGGAAATGTTCCTTCCATTTCTGTTTTATAGAATCATTTGAGTAGTATTGATATTAGTTCTTTGAAGATTTGATATAATTCTGCACTGAATCCATCGGTGCCTGAGCTTTTTATAGTTGGGGGATTTTTTAATTTATTGCTTTTTATCACATTGGTTGTTGTAGGTCTATTTATTTACTTCATCTTGGATTAACTTTAGTAAGTCATATGCGTCTACAAATTCATCCATTTCTTTTGGATTTTCTAATTTAGTGTAATATATAATTTTAAAGTATGTCTTCATGATTCTCTAAATTTCCTCAGTGCCTGTTGTAATGGCTCCCTTTTCATTTCTAACTTTTCTAATTTGGGTCTTTTGATTAATTTGACCAAGGGTTTGTCTTATTTTGTTGATCTTTCTTAGAGAACCAACTCTTTATTTCATTGATTCATTCTTTTGATTATTGTTTTAATTTATATTTCATTAATTTCTGTCCTAATCTTTCTTATTTCTCTCTATTTACTGCTTTAGGGATTGGTTTATCCCTGTTTTTCCAGTGCCTGAAGGTTCATCATCAGTTTGCTTATTTCAGATTTTTCTGATTTTATTTTAATGTTGGCACTTAGAGCTATAAACTTTCCTTTTAAGATTTCCTTCATTGTATCCCATAGATTTGGATGTGTTGTGTTTTCATTATCTTTTAATTCTAGGAAATTTTTTATTCCTTTTTGATTTCTGTAATGACTCATTGATAATAGCAACACCTGCTTATTTCCTGGTTCTATTTGTTTGGAATACTTTTTTCTATCCTTTCACTCAAAGATTGTGTTTATCTTTGGTGATAAGATGTTTCTTGTAGGCAGCAAAAATAAGCCATTCTGTTTCCTAATCCAGTCTGCTAGTCTGCCTTTCGATGGGTGAATTGAAATCATTAATATTCAATGACAATTGAAACGTAAGTATTGCTTCCTTTCATTTTGTGGGTTATTGTATCATTGGAACTTTCTAGGTCGTCTTTTGTTTAATGAGTGCCACGATGTCACTTACTTTTTTCTCTTGTAGTCCCTTAAGTGTGTTTATCTTTCTCTTCAGACTGAAGTATTCCTTCCAGTACCACCTGTTGGGTTGGCATAGTGGTCATGGATTCCTTTAGCTTACGTTTATTGTGGTAAGTTTTCCTTTCACTCTCAATTATGACAGAGAGATTTCCTGGTGTTTTAGACTGGGTTGGCAGTTGTGGTCTTTCAGAGTTTGAAAGATATCAGTTCAACCCCTTCTTGCTTTCATGGTTTGGACTAAGAAGTCAGCAGTTATTCGAAGGAGTTGGCCTTTATATGTGACTTGGTCCTTCTCTTTTGCAGCTTTCAATATACTTTCTCTGTTCTGTACATTTAATGTTTTTACTCGCATACGATGTGGGGAGTTTCTGCTCTGGTTCTGTCTGTTTGGTGTTCTGTGTACCTTTTATCTGAATGAGCTTCTATTTCCCTGGATTTGGGAAATATTTTAGAGATATTTTCTATCCCTTTTGCATGAAATTCTCCTCCTTCCCGTATGTCTATGAAAGGTTTTGCCTTTTCATGGAGTCCCAGAGTTCTTGGCATGTTCCATTCATACATTGAAAAAAAAAACTATCATTTACCTTGACTAAATGTTCCAGTTTCTCTATTGTGTCTTCATATCCTGATATTCTGTCTTCTACATGCTCCATTCTGTTGGTGAGGCTTCCCATTGAACTGTTTATTTCCATCAGTATTTCAGTTTGAGTTTTCTTCAGTATTTCTGTCTCTTCATTAAATTCTATTTTCATACTGTGAATTGTCTTCCCTATTTCAGTTCAGCTTTCTCTATTCTCTTGGAAGATGTTGGGGTCCTCTTTGAGTTGTTTACCATATTTATAATAATTGTTTTGAATTATGCATCTGGAATTTCATCTAAGTCCTTTTGATCAGGGAGTCATTAGAATGGGGTTGGTAATTTTTGAAAGAGACAAGTTATCTTGGTATTTCATGTTACTTGTGTTTTTATACTAGGATCTGCCCACCTGTGGTTAGAGCATTGGTTAAGATTTGTTGTTTTTGTTATTTTAATTCAGGTTGCCTCTCTTCTTTCAGTGGACATATTTGCAGTGTTCAGGAAAGAATAGGTTATATATGGTTCTGATGCTTTCATCTGTTAGACTGGTGTTCCAGGTATCAGCCTCTTTCTCCAGTCTGCCCCTGTGGGTTGAGTACTGTCTACAAGACACACCATCTACTAGTTAAACTATTTCAATGATAGTGTTGCAGATGACTACAAAATATATGCTTGTTAAGTACCAATTCATTTAGGGAGTAAAGAGATCCCCATGATATTGTAAATACTAATATGTTAGTGTTTACTAATAGTATAATGTGATATGCAAAAGAAAACGTCAGTAATCACAGTGAGACTAGTGAGAAGTATTATATTGTTAGATGGGAAGTAGAGGAGAGATGTGTACATAGGAGTAGAAATAATTGAGGCAAAGGAAAAACCTGAAATAGGTAAGTGGGACTTGTGGCTAATGGTAGACTAAAAGGAGGAGGTAAAGATATATACCCAGATATCATAAACCAGGTCAGCGCCTGGGTTTTAGGAGGTATGGCAGTAAGAGGAATGAGTATTGGGGGAAAAGGGAAAAAGAAAATCAGAGCAAGCAAACAAGAATATATAAGAAAGTAAAAGGTGTGAACGGTAGACGAAAATGTTAGTGTTGGCCAGCTGCAACGTCCTCCTCTACTATATAGATACATAGTGGTAGGGGAAGAAGGAGGCCTATGTGGAGCTTAAGATAATGGGATCACTGGCAGATAAAGAGAGCTGTAGTGGGGAAGGGGAGATGAGTGGAAATTGAAGAACATGAGACCTGACTGTTGCTGTGTTCCTAGAGTGTTAAGAGCAGCTGATGCCTGTGTGGTACCCAGAGCACTGTTGAGTTTGTGTTTAGCTCCCACAGCTTTACTTTTCCCTATTGGGATACTGCTGGTGGCCCTCTCAGCAGTCACTGGGAACCCCTTCTATATAATCCTTACCTTACCAGTGCTGCTATTGTAGATTTCCTGGTAGGAGTCTTTAGCCCAGTGTACCTGGGGGAAAATGCCTGCAGTGGCTGCTTTGGTTGTTAGAGTCTGAGCAACAAGACCAGTCTGATAATAGAAAAGGTTTGTTAGGGTGTTGATCAAACCAATTCCAGGATTTGGAAGAGCAGCAGATGTAGTGATAAAATATTTCTACTTCCTTTAATTTCCTGACTGTAATTAGCTACTTAATCCAATGTGATTTCTGTTCCTCCATCTTACCTAGACGTCTCCTAATATGATTTTCTAAGTAGAAAACCTTGAGGGAATTAAGCAAACAAATACCTCTCAGTGAGAGTTAAGCATCTGGGTAAAAGACACACATACAGAGCTCAGTTACATCTCTGTATACTATCAATGAATACATGGGAACTGAACTTTGAAAGTAATGCCATTTATAATTGTTCTGAAAAAATTGCAATCTTGATAAAACAAATGAAATATAACCTTCATGCATGTGGAGATCAGAGGACAGCTTTTAAGTCAGTTCACTTTGTTCACACAGTAAATGAGAAAAAATAGGGTTATATTAATGGACATTAGAAAGATTTTAATTAAATTGTTTTGTTCAGGGTAAAAACTTAACAAACCAAGCCTAAAAGAGGAAGACCTATTCTGGTGAACAGTGTCTTCAGATCCCATAAAACGTTCCTGACTAGTGGCTGTTCTTTCTAAAGAATGAGTACTTTCAGAATTACAGTTCTAAAAAGCAGTTTGTGCAACTATAGGAAAGGTTAACTCTGGGATGACCCAGGTTCATGATAAACTCTTTTTTTTTTTTTTTTTTTTTAAGACACAGTCTCACTCTGTGTCCCCTACTTGCCTAGAACTCACTATGTAGACCAGGCTATCTTTGAATTTGTGGTAGTCCTCCTACCTCAGCTTCCTGACTTCTGGAACTATAGCCAGGTGCCTGAGTTTTTGGTGATATATTTAAATGATTATCAAACTCATTTAAGGAGAGCCCTGCTTAAAAAACAATTGAAACATCTGTTACTGTCTCTTAATTTTTTATAAACTATGCTAGGTATGTAATGATGTTTAGCATAGTTTATTGTCAGGGTATGCAAAATAGATACCCAGAAGATGATTGGCTATTGGATACTTGGAGTGTTGATGCCTGTGTGGATTCAACCTTGCCAGGAGTTCAAATCCATGAGGAACACCTGTGACTTCTTGTGGGATAAAGAATCCCTTTGTAACTCAAGAGTGGCTTCACCATTCAAGGACATAAAGGTGGACCTAAGAAAAATATTTCATGTTAGCAAGACATTCTTGATTTGTAAAAGTTAGTAGCCATCAATCTTTTGAGATACATGTACCATTTTATTCTTAAATGAGGTTTTTTTTTTTTTTTTTTTTTTTTTGTGGTTAGCTCTCAAAATTGAACCAATTTGAGTGTAGTTTTTAGGAATACAGGGAGATGTTCTCCCTCTCCCTTTGTCTTTAAAGAAAGTTTTTCAGGGAAATAACCCCAGTAGTAATGAGTTCTGTCTAGTGGCCCTAGCTTGCTATGGGTAAGTGATGTTTCTTTTTGTAGTCCCACTGTTCCTAGGGCTGGACTGCTGTGTTCCAGGTTTGTATGAGAAGGCCTGGGTGATACCTGCTGCTCTAGAGGTGGATAGTGAACAAAGGTGTGCTCCCTGGGGGACCCCCCCCCCCCCCGCCATGGTCCTGTGGTAGTTTGTTTGCCAGGCCTCTTGAAGTCAGAAAGCTCAAAGGCCCAGTGTACTGTTCTGTGCTTGGCAAGCATCTATTCTGAAGAGTTAGCATCATAGTGCTGAGACCCTTTGGTGTCTGTCATTTTACTGCCCACATCTGACTCCTGTTTTGAGCTCTCTGTGTGTCTGTCTCCACAGCTGGATTATATCAATTCCAGAGCTGTGCAGCTGGGGTCCCTCTTTGTCCGTGGTCTCACCACCTTGGCATTAGTCAACAGTGCGTGTGGCTTCCCCTGGACAACAAGCGAGTTCATGCCCTGGAATGTGTTTGATGGCAAGCTTTTCCATCAGAAGTACCTGCAGTCTGAAAAAGGATATGCTATAGAGGCTCTTTTGGAACAGAATGTGAGTTCCGCTTTTTGTACATTGAGGCAATGAGTAAGTTTGAAGCCAGTAGCTCTAGTGTACCTGAAAAGAGTGCTCATCCCAAAGGTCGTATAGCTTTAGGAAAACAAACATGTTCTCCAGGGTCGTCCTCATCATCTCAGGCTTTAGACATTCATAAAGTTGTCAGGATGGGTTTACATTTCCATAACTGCTCTCTAGACGTGAGGTAAAGTTGGTGTTCACATAGCTAATGGCTTCTATAGGGAGAGTGAACAGAAAAAAGAGATTGCACTCTTTGCAGAAGGGGACTAGTTGGGGAGACACTTTCCAGAAGGCTCTCCATGTCCTGAAGACACAGGATGTTGCCCCAGCTTTCTAAGTATAATTATACAATGATTCCTGCAAGATTTCCAAATGAGACTTCCTGCCGAGCTCATTTGGAATGTTTTATTACCCACAGGGATAAGAAATAGGTGTGTTTGTAAGAGAGCTTGCTGGTCTGGTAGATAAAACACAAGCTTTCACACCAAAGGGAAAACATTTGGCAATGTGTTGCTTTCAGCCACTTCTCACCAAAGTTCCAGGGTGTTATAGGATTGTAAGTATTCAGAACTCAGAAGAACAGGATGAAAGGAAAACTTCCTCAGATTTGGGTATTGCTGTAACAGTGCTTGAAGGAGATGCAGCTTGGGGGGCACACCTGTCAGTTATCCTTGTCTGTGTACCTCAAAATACACAAGGTTCCTCGAGTACCTTATCTCTGACCAAGCCCAGTTGACAACAGGTTTAGAAAAGAACATCTGTGCAGAAATATTCACTAGTAATATAGGAAGCCATGATTTCAGTGTGACGCTCATAACCCCCATCTACTGCTGTTTTTACGACCTCAGCTTTCCATCCAGTGTTCTTAGATTATTACAACATGAGTAGATGTTTTAGCCATGACTGTTTAACCTACAGTAAGACAGAAGCAGGTATTATAGATGCTTGGTTCTGTTTCCAGGGGACTCGGGAAGGGGACCAATCTTCTAAGATCCTCTTATGATCTTGTTAACGGAGAGCTGCAACTGTACTTTCCTGGTTCAGTGTTGGTTGATATCTTGGGTATAGATATGTTGGTTGATAGACACTCATGGATTGTGTCCCTTCCCTGCCACATCAGACCCTACTCTGAGCAACCTAGTTCCTTCACAGTGTGCATAGCCAGCTTTCATTTGCATCTGATCTGTTTGCAGAGATCTTGGCTCACCAAATTCAACAACCTGAAAGCAGTGGTTTGCAAGGCCTGCTTGAAGGAGAACCGACGTATTGTGGGCAGAACACACTGGAACTCTCACTATACAGGTGGGCAAGGGTTACATGCTGGGTCCCAGGGTTGATCCACCTGCTTCCTGTGTTTTGTTGGTAAAAGAATAATGAAATTATGAAAGATTAAAATGAATATGATTGGGATCTACTCAGTAGTTTAAATTCTGGTCCCATTTAGGAAAAACATTTCAGAAACTAAATTGTTAATTGAATAAAAGACTTGATCTAGGTGAATCATCTGATTCCCACAATTCCCTGAATTAGAGGCTGCATGGATGGTGTTTATGTACTTGACAAAAGTTCAGGTTTAGTTTTTCTTATAACAAAGGCAAATTAGAAAAATTCAGAGTATAAAGAAAATAATTTTAAAAGAAATATAAAAGACCTTCGTTTCTGTCACCTAGAATGACAAGTGTTGAAAGATAACATGCTTCTGAAGCTCTTTCCTATGCGCTTAGCTCAGTATTTGTACTCCACGCAGTTTCGGATCCTACCCTTCCACAGAACACTCCACATCATGTTAAACAGGGCGACTTCCTCTACAGATAGGATTTCTGTAGCTGTTTCCATTTTTCATTATTCCTACTGCTTTTTTTGTGCACTGTTCTTTAAAATGGAGCATCCAACATAGTTTGCAGAATTGTAGATCAAAATGTAACTAAATATTAAGTGAATGTTGCCAGTTTGTTTCTTTCCTAAGGTCCTTTGGTTTGTTTGTTTGTTTTGTGAGACAGGGTCTCCCTGTAGCCCAGCTGGCCTGGAACTTGCTGTGTAGACCAGGCTGGCCTCTATTTCACTGAGATCCACCTGCCTTTGCCACTACTGGGATTAAAGGCGTATACCACAAACACCCAGCCCTAAGGTCCTTTCCCTTTTCCTTGCACCTTGACCAGTAGTGATTAGCATCTGTCAGAAGGCATCTTGACATCACTTAAAATGATATTTTTAAAAATTTATTTTTTCTAATTTTATGTATATGAATGTTTTGCCAGCATGTATGTAAGTGCCAGTGGAGGCCAGAAGAAGGCATTTGAGCCTCTGAAACCTGAGTTATGAATGGTTGTTAACCACCATGTAGGTACTGGGAATTGAATCCAGGTCCTCTGCAAAAGTAACCAATTGCTCTTAACCATTGCACCAACTCTCCAGCCCTAAAATGGTTCTTGAAAACTAATTTGATCATTAAATTTTGATCTACTTGTTCAATAAATCAATATCATTTACTGAAGAAAAAAACTAATTTGATCTGTGGAAAAATATGTCTTATTGATTAGATTCTTCTCATTTATCCTTGAGTTGAACAACTTGCTGACTTATTTTGTTCATGAGATTTGCAAATATTTTTGTGTGTCTTCCTTTGGTTTATTCTGTAGCCATAATACCCCATTTTTTTCTTGATGGGACACTAGAACTCATACCAAACTACCTACAGGACTATTTCAGGCCAGTTGCCCTTAGGGGCTGTGTGCAACACGAACCTCACGCCTTGTCAGGGTGCCTAGCCTGCTAGACTTTGTCTATGGACCATTACAGGACTCCAGCTAAGGGGTGTACCCATTCCCAAACTGGGAGTAGAAAGTATCTTGTCCCCAATTCCCAGCATTTTTTTCCCCTTCTCCTAACTTCCTGCCAACTGCAGATAGAATTTAGATCCCAAAGTAGAAGTTTATTCATTACAAAGTAAATGTACTGGCTTCTCTCTCTATTTCCTGTTCCCATAAGTGGTTGACAGCCTGGGACTCAGTTTTCCTGAGCATGAGTTCCTGTTTAAGATTGTTAAAGAGCAGGACAAGTGGCGGGGGGGCGGGGTTGTCCATAGCTGCACAGAATAGTTTTGAGGTGCCCGTTATTACTGGGCCTTGCATGTCCAGATTTGCTTCTGGTTTATGATGTGTCCACATGGCTAGGACTCTGCAGGGTGCAGTAGAGCTTCATAAGTGCTGACTGCTGAAATTTGTTGCAGTAAGACAGTCTGCATGGCAACTGCAAAGCTGACCTCTTTGTGAGTTTGCATCTGGAGCCAACATCTATGGAGTCACAACTACTCAAGCATGAAATTATCTGGAGCTCAGTGTACTGAGCTTGTGGAGATCCTCAGAGCAAGAGATGCATTGGCCCTGTGCTGGGAATGTGTGCTTACAATGGGCACTAGACAATGAGGGGCTTGGCAGTTAGAGTGGCAGGCATTGCAAGAAGCTGATTGCTGGCAATCACCTTGAGGAAGCCTATTGGTGGCCAAAAGACCAGTTATAGATTTGGGTGACTCACAGCAGGAGGGAAAACAAGGAAGGTCAGAAGGAGTTGACATAAAATCCTTTTTAATGTTAAACTTAAAAAGAGTTGATGTTTGTATCCATTGCAAATTGAGGAACTTTTGAAGGCTTTTGAAGTGATACCATCAGAAATGTGTTCTTAGGATGGCAACTATTCTGGCAGTAGAGGGAAATGGCAGTCAGGAGAGTGCTGGAATGATCTTGGCAGTATAGTGCCTGCACCACTGGAGTCTCTCAGCACATCACAAAAGTTGTGCCTTTATCGTCTCTCCTCTCTGGTAGCTGAAATCCAGGTGGCCTGTAGTATGGGTGTATTGAGTGGGCCCTTGTCCCTTTTGTCCACAGTGACTCCAAACAGAACAGGAGTTTAGTCTCTGAAGGTGTCCCATCATACAGGTGGATGTACTTGGGGATACTGACTTAAGGCTATACTGCCTAACAGACACATCCCAGAGTCTATGGTTGATACCTACAGTGGGAACTAGACAGCCCTCCCTTTTTTTGTAGAGCATTGTGAACTAAAAATAATCAGGCCTTCTAATGGTACAAGTGGTATAGGGCATCAGGGCTTGGAAATGTTTAGAAACTTCAGAGTATAAAAAGCCTGTGTCAGTATGTTTATGGGAAGCAGAGAGGTGCTCACCAACTCCCAGGAGTATGCTCAAGGTAAAAACATCTACATGGCCAAGTTGGCTGAGGAGACCAGAGGTGGGCCAACCCCTCCTTGCTAGGAGAAACAGCTTTTGCATCTGACCCTGGAGCAGAGTTTGGGTAGGCATCAAGACCTCATTTTAAAAGACACATGGTGAGGGGCTGAAGAGATGGCTCAGTGGTTAAAAGCACTGGCTGTTCTTGCAGAAGACCTAGGTTCGCATCCCAGTACCTACATGGTGGCTAACAACCATAACTACAGTTCCAGGGGATCCTGCGCCCTCTTCTGTCCTCCACAGGCATTGGTGGGTATTGCGCAACATGGGTACACTTATATATATGCACAGGCAATGCACACATATATATTATTTTTTTAAAAGGTATGTGGTAAGGTGTCTCTTGATCTTGGTCATAGCTTCCATTTGGCTTCCAGTACAGATTGGCCACACCCTCTACTGAGGCAAGCCATGCAGCCCTTTTCTTCATTATGCTGTTGGAAGCACACTGAAGGTTTGGGGACTAGTAGCCTGGTTTGGGAACTAGTAGCCTGTTACACTGTTAAGTGTGGGACAAGATGATTGACACCATACTGATGTGCTGACCATCTTCCCACAGGGAGGTGGGGGAGACAGGGCTCCAGCTGCCACAGGATGGGCTCCACACATGGCCATTCTGGACAAGGGCAGCCATGGAGAGACCAGGGTCCAGGTAAGAGGCCATCACACCAGCCATCGATCTCATAGGTACAATCTTTTACACTGTGTTTGTGCTGAAAATTCCTGTGTTTCAAAACAGGTTGTATATTTACAGTTAGAAGACAGATAAGTGTGTTGGCATACCTAATTCTTTGTTTAGTGAGATAGAGACAAGTGATAATATTCCTGCTTGCTGCTCCTTGCTGCTTTATTTTCTGTCAGTTCATCTGTTCAAGACTCAGTATTTGTAACTTACTCAATTAGAAAGGCTCTTCTAAAGGTTGCTTGTAGAAGGCTCAAATAGAAGTTTTCTGGTATCTTCCATGTCATGGATTACATTTATAATGTGGGAAATAATGTAGCTTCTTATATATGTGATACAGATGTTTTAGTAACACTACACTGAGTTTGATACTTACTTGCATTCAAATATATAGAGACCCTCTCACCAATATTTAAATTCAAATTTCTCGAAGGCTTTAGAGCTAAACTTGATAGAGTTGGAAATTACCTAAGATTTATAGTTTTGTCCTTTCATAAAAACACACTTATTTTTATTTTAATTTTTGTAAGCTCTTAAGTGTATGCAGATTCAGTGTGGCTCAGATTACTATCTAGTGCATAGCAACTCTTCAGTGCTCACCCGCTGGCACCTTTGGCAGTCTCTGGGTGGAGCTACCACAGACTATCACTATGATGCTTGCCAAGGTGAGACTCAGACTGTAGGCAGCATGCATGTGCAGTGCCAAAGCTTGTCTTCCTGAGTATGAAAATCTAACTGCTGTATAGTTCAGTATAAACCATTTCTTTAGTGTGTGTGTCGGGGGGCACATTTATTTTTTATATATACCATTCAACTCACTATAACTGTTTGGTTCATTATTCTGTATTGCCATTTGTATCTAGTGAAAGAGAGAGAGAAATTCCCTGAGAAAAGGGCCATATAATATTCATTTTTTGACACGTGTTAACTTAAAACATGTATCACTCAAGTTAATGTTTTAATACCTAAAACCTGAGAGCTATTTCTTCATTACTACATTCTTTTGGTGGTACCATCTATAAACCTTGAAAGGCTTCTCCCTGGAGAGAGAGATGTTCATCTGTGTAGACTTATGTTGGCCTTGGAGTTTCCTTGAACTAGATGAACCTACAGAGACTGCTCCGCCACATCTGGCTACTGCCTATCCTCTGGGGCTTATGTTGGCCCAACCGGAGTTTCCCTGAGACTTTTCAGCACAGGCTGTGTGTAGGGGGTTGGGTACTTTTTAAAAGCAGCTATACTAAGGTATAAAAAGTAAAGCAAGAGGACCTTAGCATACAGCCTGAGAGTTCCGGCTTAGAAGCTGAGAACACAGCAGATGGCCTGAGAGTGCCTAGATCCAGCCTCTACATAGTGGTGAGCTCCCCCAAATTGCACCATATCCAACCCCCTAACTGGGATTATTTGAGGCCCCTCCCACGGAACCAGGGCAGACCTTTTGCCCTAGGGTAGGGTAAGGCTCAGGACTTAACAGACAGCCTGAGAGTGGCTGTTCTGGCCTCCGTCTGGCTTAGCAGCTGAGAACTCAGCAGACTGCCTGAGAGCATCTTATCTGGCCTCTGCCTAGTGTAGGGGCTAAGAACTCAGCAGACTGCCTGAGAGTGCCAAAATTGGGCCTCCCTTTAGGGAGCTTCCCAAATTGTGCTCTCTCTGAGTGCCTGCTAGTAGGAGTCCAAATGTTAGAAGGAAGCCTGAGTATAATACCTGACTGGAGCCTGACTTTGGCTTCTATGAGCACTCCTGAGTAGCTGATTAGTTCCCTCCAAAATTGGAGAGACCCTCAAACCTAGACCAACCAGCTTTACAAATCCAGTAAGAAAACAACTAAGGCATACCTATAATACAAACAGAAGCAAACCTCAACTCAACAAAAGAAGACTTGATTTTCATACCAGAATCACAAACAGCAAAAGAAATTCACATGCCAGAATCAGAATGAAGAAATAATAAAATGGAAAGCCAAAACAGTATGCCCCCCCAACCCTACCAGTCCTGAAGGAGAGTTCTACAAGGAGAACCCCCTAGAAATAACCCAGGACATAGAATTTAAAAGAACAGTCATAAACGTGATCAAGGAATTCAACGAATTTAAAGAACACACAAATCAAAGACCTAAAAGAAGATAGGGATAAACTTCTGAATGAATTCACAAAAGAGATAGAAACATTGAAGAAAACTCAGGCTGAAATGAAGAAGGAAGTGAAAAACTCAATAAGCCAACTTGAAATAACAGGGAAAGCCTCACTGCTAGAATGAATGAGATGGAAAACAGAATATCAATGCTGGAGGATAAGGTTGAAGAATTAGACCACTCAAGCAAACACTATGAAAATGTTTTTAAAAACACAAGAATGGAATATGCAGGAGAGGTGGGACACCATGAAAAGACCAAATCTACATATCATAGGCATAGAACAAGGCGAATAATCTCGTTAGTAATATTGATCAGATCTTAAACAGGATTGTAGAAGAGAATTCCCAAAATTAAGGAAAGATATCCCCATACAAATACACGAAGCATATAGAATACCAAATAGACAGGATCAGAAAAAGAAAATTCCCACAGCATATCATAGTAAAAACACTAAATGTACAGAACAAAGAGAATACTGAAAGCTGCAAAAGAAAAACAAGTCACATACAAAGGAAAGCCCATCAGAATTACAGCTGACTTAACAGTGCAAACTATGAAAGCCAGAGAACCTGGAACAAGGTATTTCCAGCTCTATATGACATTAGATGCCAGCCCAGAATACTTTACAGAGCAAAAATGTCTATTATAGTTGGGGGGGGGGAGGAAAATCTTCCACAGCACAAATAGTCTGAAAGAATACATGTCCACAAAACCAGCCCTTCAAAGAATACAAGAAGCAATACAAAGAATGGAGAAAGGAACAACTGCACCCCAGGGGCAACAAAAGAAACTAAATGAAGGGATAATTGTAGAAACACAAAATTAGAGAAAGAATGCAAACAACAATCAAAATGATGGCAACCAGTACACATCTTTCAATAATAACCTTAAGTATCAGTGGACTGAACTCCCCAGTCAAAAGACACAGGCTAAGTGAATGGATTAAGAAACAAAGTCCATCTCTTTGTTGTCTCAAAAAACCTATCTCACCTTCAAGGACAGGCACTACCTTAAGGTGAAAGGATGGAAAAGAATATTTCAAGCAATTGGCATTAAGAAACAAGCAGTGGTTACAATTCTAATATCTGACAAAATAGACTTCAAACTAAAACTAATCAGAAGAGATAGAGGGTCACTTCATTCTGATCAAAGGAATAATTAACCAAGAAGATATTACAAACCTGAACATATATGCACCAAACTCTGGTGCACCCAAATTCATAAAAACAACACTAAAGGACAGATTAATCCGAACTCAATAATAGTAGGGGACTTCAATACTGCACTGTCTCCATTAGGCAGGTCAACTGGACAAAGAATAAACAGACATCTGAACTAATTGATACCATACATCAAATGGACCTAATAGACATCTTCCAAATATTCTACCCAAGCACCAAAGAACGCACTTTCTATTCAGCACCCCATGGAACTTTTTCAAAAATTGACCACATACTGGGGCACAAAACAAACCTTAACAAATACAAAAATATTGAAATAATTCCATGCATTCTATCGGACCACAATGCAATAAAGCTCAAAATCAACACTGGAAAAAGCCCTGTTTGCTACACAAATTCATAGAGATTACACAATACACTCCTAAATGATGAGTGGGTCAAAGGAGAAATTAAGAAAGAAAATTCCTGGAATTCAACGAAAAGGGCAATACAACACAACAAAACCTCTGGGACACTTTAAAAGCAGTCCTAAGAGGGAAGTTTATAGCTCTAAGTGCCCTTGTCTACATAGTGAGTTCCAGGACAGCTGGGGCTACAGGGAGACCCTGTCTCAAAAAAAACAAACAAAAAAAAAAATCTGAAAGAACACAAATAAATGACTTAACATTGCAACTCAAGGTGCTGGAAAGGCAAGAACAAATGAAACCCAAACTCAGCAGAAGAGAAGAAATAACAACAATCAGAGCAGAAATCAATGAAATAGAAACAAAGAAAACAATACAAAGAATCAATGAATCTAAGAGCTGGTTCTTTGAAAAGCTGAACAAGATAGACCCTTAGCCCAGTTAACCAAAAGAAAGAAAGAGCACCTCCAAATCAACAAAATAAGAGATGAAAAGAGAAACATCACAACAGACACCAAAAGATTCAGAACATTATAAGGGAATACTTTAAAAACCTATACTCTACTAAAGAAATGGATGGATATCTAAAATCATGGGAACCACCGAAGTTAAAACAAGAAGAGATTAACAGTTTAAACAAACCAATAACATATAAGGAAATCGAAACAGTAATACAAAGCCTCCTGACTAAAAAAAGCCCAGGCCCAGATGGATTTACAGCAGAATTCTGCCAGGCCTTTAAAGAAGACCTCCGACCAATACTACCTAAAATTTCAGAATGATAGAAACAGAGGAAGAACTCCCAAACTCGTTCTATGAAGCCAGCATCACTCTAATACCCAAACCAGGTAAAAACACAACCAAAAAAGAAAACTATAGACCCATATTGTTAATGAACATAGATGCAAAAATACTCAACAAAATAACTTGCAAACCACATAGAGATGTACATCACAAAATTCATTCACCATGATCAAGTAGGCTTTATTCCAGAGATGCAGGGATGGTTCATTATATGGAAGTCAGTAAATGTCATCAATCATAAAATAGACTCAAAGACAAAAACCACACCATCATCTCAATAGATGCAGAAAAGCCTTTTGACAAAATTCAGCATGCATTCATGATAAAAGTACTAAAGGGAATTAGATTGGAGGGACTATACCTCAACATAATTAAAGCCATATAACAAACCCACAGCCAACATCATTCTAAACGGAGAAAAAGTGGAAACATTCTCATTGAAATCAGGAACCAGACAAAGATGTCCATTATCTCTACTACTTTTCAGTATCGTGCTTGAAACTCTTGCTAGAGCAAGAGAAGGAAATTAAAGGAAAAGAGGTCAGATTATCCCCATTTGTAGACAATATGATAGTATACCTAAGAAATCCAAAAGTTCAACCAGAAAACTCCTAAAACTGATCAACACTTTCAGTAAAGTGACAGGTTACAAAATTATCTACAAAAATCAGTAGCCTTTCTTTATACCAATAATAAGCAATTGGAGAAAGAACACAGGGCAACACTCCCATTCACAATATCTGCAAAAAAAAAAAATATTTTGGAATAAACCTGACCAAAGACATCAAAGATCTCTACAACGAAAAATTTAAATCTTTAAAAAAGAGATTGAGGAAGACACCAGAAGATGGAAGGACCTTCCATGTTCATGGATTGGAAGAATTAATATTGTGAAAATGACCATCCTACCAAATGAATATATAGATTCAATGCAATTCCAATCAAAATCCCCATGACATACTTCACAAAATTAGAAAACTCCATCCTTAAATTTGTATGAAAGCACAAAAGACCCCGGATAGCCAAAGCAACCCTGAGCACAAAGAGCAATGCTGGGGGGATTACTATCCCAGATCTCAAAGTATACTACAGAGCTACAAGTCCTAAAAACAGCATGGTAGGACTATAGCTCTGTAGTATAGATACGTAGATCAATGGAACATCATTAAAGACCTGATTACATGCAATTTCAGCCACCTGATGTTGGCAAAAGTGCCAAAAACACACAATGGAGGAAAGACAGCATCTTCAAAAAATGGTGCTTACAAAACTGGATCTCCACCTGTAGAAGAATTAAAGTAGATCTTTATCTTTCACCTTGCACAAACATCAACTCCAAATGGATCAAAGACCTCAATGTGAAATGGGAAACCCTAAAACTATTAGAAGAAAATATTGGCAGTAACATAAAAGATATAGGTGTAGGAAAGGGTTTTCTAAATTGTACAGCAGTTGCTCAGGAATTAAGGTCAATAATCAGCAAGTGAGGCCTCGTTAAAATAAAAAGCTTCTGTACAGCAGAAGAAACAATCAAAGAAGTGAAGAGAAAACCCACAGAGTGGGAAAAAAAATTTTCACCAGTGACACATCTGATAGAAGTTTAACATCCAGAATATATAAAAAATTCAAAAACAAAGAAGCAAAAAAGCAACTGTCCCAATTAAAAGATGGGCCAAAGATCTAAATAGAGTTCTTAAAAGAAGAAATAAAGCCAGGCATGGTGGCGCACATCTTTAATCCCAGCACTCGGGAGGCAGAGGCAGGTGGATCTCTCTGAGTTCGAGGCCAGCCTGGTCTCCATGATGAATCCAGGACAGCTGGAGCTACAGGGAGACCCTGTCTCAAAAAGACCGAAAAAAAAAAAAAAAAAGAAAGAAAGAAAGATGGCTAACAGACATCTTAAGTTTTCAACATTGTTAGTAATTAGGGAAATGCAAATTAAAACTACCTTAAGGTTTCACCTTACCCCAGTCAGAATGGCTAGGATCAAGAGAACAAATGATACCAAATGCTTGCAAGGATGTGGAGAAAGGGGAACGCTCATTCACTGCTGTTGGGATTGGAAACTCATGCAATCCCTATGGAAAACAGCTTGGAGAACTCTTAAAAACTAAAAATCTGGGGCTGGAGAGATGGCTCAGCGGATAAGAACACTGCCTGTTCTTGCAGAAGCCTCAGGTTCAAATCCCAGCACCCACATGGCAGCTAACAACTATCCGTAACTCCAGTTCCAGGGGATCCAGCAGTCTCTTCTGTCCTCTGCAGGCATTGCATGATACGGGTGCACTTACCTATAGGCAGGCAATACACAAATACACATAAAATAAAAATAATAAATAAAACATTTTTTTAAAAAAAACTAAAAATGAACCTACCGTATGACCCAATCATACCACTCCTTGGCATATACCCAAAGGACTCATCCTATTGTAGAGACACTTGTATAACCCTGTTTGTTGCTGCTCTTTTCACAATAGCTAAGAGATGGAAGCAACCTAAGTGCCCCTCAACTAACAAATGGTTAATGAAAATGTGGTAGATTTATACAACGGAGTTCTATTCAGCAGTAAAGAGAGGTGAAATAATGAAATTTGCAGGTAAATGAATGGATCTAGAAACTTATTCTAAGTGAAGTTACACAGATGCAGAAAAACAAAAGATGTATGTTGTCCCTCATATGTGGATCCTAGCACCAAATCCTTGTAAGTGAGTATATATCCTGATGCAGCTGCAGGGACCAGGAATATGGAAGGAAAACAGGGAGGTAAAGGGTAAGAAGGAGCCTAAGAGAGATTAGTAGGATAAAGGTGTCGTTAAGGGAGAAATATATAAAAAGGGGGTAGTTAAAGGATGGGGGGGCTATACCAAGAACTATGGGAATAAAGGGGGAAAATTCTACAGATACACAGTATTTTTTTAAAAAAAATGCCTTAAGCACAGAAGGAACCCTATGGGGATGGAAGAAAGCCCTTCCAGAAGCAGTATGGTTGTTAAATAAAAATCCCTGTACCAGAGGTGGGTTGCCCCCTCTGAGCTGTTGGCCTGAGGGACCCTAGAGGTCCCGAAAACAGTAAAGGCCATCTCCAGTAATGTTGGTTGTACACCAGAAGTGGATGGAAAAATCCTATTGCTGAAGACGCTGCATGATGTGAGTTCAGGAGAGGGAGAAATCAAGTTTGGACTAAGCTGGAAACTCCCCACCACTGGATGGATGGCTTTCATTGTGCCAAATGGCAATATGCACATGACTGGGGGAGAATAGTCCCCTATACTCAACAATGGACCCTGCGTGTTGCACTACCAACATACCAAACAAGATGTTCCTGCTGCTGCAGCCGTGGAGCATCTAGTGTATGTACAACCAGCAAATTTTCGATTAGATATAATGCCCGTTCCTAGGCGTGGAGCACACATCTGATACTGTAGACCCGGCCAACCCCTGTGGCAGGGGAAAATATAGACCCTAGTGGGAAGTCACTTTAATTGCTTTGTTAGATGGAAATGATGCACCTGCTAAAGACCCAACCAAGCATTTGTGTTTGTTTACACCATAGGTTAAGTGATTATAGCAGTTATTGTTTAGATGTTCTTGCTTCTTGCTGTGTCTGTTTTTATAGTACATGGAATCCCACTGAAACTGGCCACCAGCCCATAGAAAACAGATGATGCAGAGACCCAAAAGTTCAGTGCCTTGCCACAACGGGAGGAAGAGCACCCATACCTACTACTCCCTCCATGGCTCAAGGACTTTTGTGGAAGAGGTTGGCAGAAAGAATGTAAGAGCCAGAGGAAGGGGTGGAGTGTTAACTGGAAATGTCCTCTGACTACTATAGTCACACCTCCTTCCCACCCTCATCAAGGAGTTGAGGGAGGAATTAGTTACCCAGTTGTATTTTTCAGGTTTCTCCAAAGAAACAGAACATAGAGATTTATCAGCTTAGCTCACAGGATAGAGTCCAAGTAGTCCAACAATGGCTGCACCACACTGGAGAGGCTGAGAATCTGTAGTTGCTAGGTCCATGACACGGGATGTCTCAGTAGTCCCAATCTGGCGCTGGAGGTCTGATGAATTCCAAAAGATCGGCTAGTCTTCAGTCTACAGCAGCAAGAAAAACTCACTAGCAAGAGAGAAGGCAAGCAGCAAAAAGCAAAGTGTTCTCCTCTGCTGTGACCTTTTATGCAGGCTGCCATCAGAAGGTAACACCCACATTTAGGGCATGTCTTCCACCTTCAGATGATCCAGTTAAGAAGATCTCTCTCATTTCAGTTAATCCCAGATCCAGTCAAGTTGACACCCAGGGTGGAATGTGATGGTTTGAATGAAAATGTCCCCCATAGGCTCCAAGTATTTGGACATTTTGTCCCCAGATGATGGTGATGTTTTGTGAGGTTTTAGAAGATGTGACTATCCTGGAGGAAGCAGGTCATTGGGGGTGGCCTTAGAGAATTCTTAAGCCTTCCCAGATCTCCAGTCACTCTCTTGCTTCCTGTGCCTGCATGATGATGTGAGAGCTTAGCTTCTGCTGCTCCTGCTCCAGCCACCTCCAGTCACCATGCCTCCCTGTCATGATGGACTTGGATCAGTGTTTCTGTCACAGAAAAGTGACTAATACACCCTCCCACCAAATCAGTCGACCTTAGCTGCATGTGTGGAGAGGGGTGAAGGATTTTTATAAATATATTAGATATATATGTATGTATGTATGTATGCTAAGAACACCAAGAGGCACCTCTCTCACCATTTTGTGGGGCTGTCAGGAAGTCACAGGATCTGTATTTGAGTGTGGACCTTACAGCTCAACTGTAAATGTGGGGCACCCACTTTTCTGTAAATCAACCCCTACCCTATGCTCTATTAAAAAATAAAAGAAGAAATTTTAAATTAAAAAAAAAGCCAGGCGTGGTGGCACACACCTGTAGTCCCAGCACTTGGGAGGCAGGCGGATCCTTGTGAGTTCAAGGCCAGCCTGGTCTACATAGTGAGTTCCAGGACAGCTGGGACTACAGGGAGACACTGCTTCAAAAAGACAAAATAATAATAAGAAGAAGAAGAAGAAGAAGAAGAAGAAAATAATGCAAGAAGTGCACCCCAGACCAGTGAATTCTCCCAAGACCTGCGGTGAATTATTACATCTTTCAACTCTCATTAGAGAAGATTCCTTATGCAGCAGATGGTGATTTACACAAAGACCAACAACTGGCCAATGTACAGAGAATGAGAAACTGCAGAGTGCTTATCCTTGAATAGGACACCTATGTCAAACCTCTGCCTCCTAGGGCTTCGGGATCATTGCAGAAGAGGGGACAGAAAGATTCTAAGAGCTAGAAGTGGTGGATGACCACAAGGAAACAGTTTTCTAGACAGCTGGGAAGCTACTCATATGAACTCACGGCAATGGTAACAGCATACACAAGTCCCATGTAAACCCAAGTCAGACAAAATCCCACCGTAGACATGGGAAAGTGGGCAAGAAACCCTGGCCCTAACTGAGAAGTTATTGGCAAGCAGTGGCTGCTGAGAGGGGGAGAGTCAGTCTCTCTCAAAGGTGTGACACATGGTAGATTAACCAGATTCCAGTGAATGGACCCACACTGAAGAGCATTAGGGAACACAAATTTGACTATAGACCTTTATATATACATACATATATATAATAAAGTACATGAAATTGGATTGGGCAGGGGTAAGGGGCATGCAGATGGGGAGGGATGTAAATACTATCAATATAGTGTATGAAACAATAATAAAAATAGACCTTAAAAGAAAAAATAAAATCTTCTGAAACTTGACCAGTCCTGAGCCCTACAAGAAGCTGTCTATATTCACATAGCCCTGCCCCAGCCTGAGTACCCAGGAGGAGGAATGTCACAAGATGTTGTATTATTCTTACCCTTAGTATGATGGCAGAAGTTAAGGGACTTGTTTCATTTATGCTAGGGGAATCCTTCCTTGGGTGGGGTGGTTTCTTCACATTTCTTTTTTGTAATTTTTTAATTGGATTTCTGTGTATTTCATACAGAATGTCTTTTTATTGAACTTTTGTACATTTCATAACAACAGTTGCTAATCAAATTTAGACTCCCCCTCCTATCCTCGCTCCCCCCACACACACTGGACCTCTCATGTCCAGAAGTTGCTCCTCCTCACATAAATGAAAATAATGGAGTGACTCCTTAGGACAGGTTCTAACCCCGAGCCCCAGTCACTGCCAGAGAGGAAATGTCTGCTCTGGAAACCATATCACTCAGTACTTTCAGCAGCCCAGGGCCATCATGGTGTATATGTGTCCCACCAGTATGGCAGCTGTCTTCATGGCCTATGGTACCAGACTGTGTCCCACCTGTGTGATGGTGTCCTTGTGGCCAGTGATACCAGGCTGAGAAACCTTCAGCCAAATGGCAAGTGGATACAGGTTTGGGATCAACCCGGACTGAAGGCTAGTGAGAGCAGGATAATGGTCTCTTGTGGGCCTAGACCTGAGAAGGAGACAGCCACATGCCAGACAGGTCAGGAGAAGTCAGAATTCTAGGATTGGAACTACAGAGGCAAGCTAAAAGACTGGTCTTCAGTTGGCTTCTAAGGACAACTCAAGAGATGATCCTATCTAAGCTACAGGTATTTTTCAAGGGTATTGTTCCTACTCCTCTCTGTTTCTGACAGTAGTCTGCCATGCCACTAAGGAGAATCAGAAGTATCATAAAGAACTCAGTGTAGCTCTTGTGGGTCTTTCTCTGTGTGTCATATATGTCCTGATTTCCTGGTCCATCACCCAACTGGTTTGCAGCTTCCTAATACAATCAGTATTCTCAGCCTTGGCCCAGCCTAGGGAGAAATACTCTCCTCTTGGACTGCTCCTTCAAGACTAAATCCTACCTGAGCTCTGGACTCTGTCCTCAGCACCCTGCTTGCCCTCCTTCCTTGACCCCCATCTGCATGCTAGGCCATAATCCCATGGTGTAGTGTTGATGTCCCTTACTGGAACTCTGATACTCACCAACTTAATAAAACAGATGTAGTGAATAAAGCTTAAAAAGCTGTGGGCTTGATGATTATTTATTGGTATACTTCACATTCTTGTTCTTTGGGTGTTGGGTGAATCCTGCATTTCATAGGGTGGTGGTGGGGACTCAGTGAATAATGCCAAGTTTCCCGTTGTGTGCCCCAGTGTTTTAGTTCTAAATCCAGTGTATATATCCATAACTACCCATTGGTTCATAGATCATTTCTGACATACATGACTTGAGGACTCTGTTTACATACAAGCAATAAGCAGCTCTTTTGACCCAGAAAGGAACAATGGCAAGGCTCTCATCACTGTCACAGAGGTGCAGGCCCTGGGGCATGCAAGGTTCTGGACAGTCCTGTTCAGTGAATGAATGTACAACACAAATGACTGCTTTGACTGCTTCCTTCCAGGCTGGGAAACTCCAGGAGTTGACTCCTGTCCCTCTACCCACCTGGCCACACTGAGCTTCACACACTGGAATCCCTAAGTAGTGTATGTCTTGGCTGGCTGTAAGACCAGAGAATTTATCCCTCTTCTTCTGGTCACTTGGAAATAGTAAAGCTGTACTGGCCACATTAGTTAAAGCCTAAAAACTGCTTACAACTTGTATCCTGGTTTGAGACTTAGGTCTTTGATGGACTATACTGTTAGTTTTTGACAACTTGACACAAACCAACATCATCTGGTCAGAGGGAACTCCAGTTGGGGAATTGTTTCCATAAGACTGGCCTGTAGACATGTCTGTGAGGCATTTTCTTGATGCTACTGTGGGTGGTGCTGTCCCTGAACATGTGGACCTGTGTTGTATATGACCGGGCGTGGTGACACGCCTTTAATCCCAGCACTTGGGAGGCAGAGGCAGGTGGATCTCTGTGAGTTCAAGGCCAGCCTGGTCTACATAGTGAGTTCCAAGACAGCTGGAGCCTACAGGGAGACCCTGTCTCAAAAAGACCAAAAAACAAAAAGAAAAGTAGCTGAGCAAATCAGGGGAATAAGCCAGCAAGCAGCATTCATCCATGGTCTCTGCTTCAGGTTCCTGCCTTGAGTTCTAACCCTGACTTCCTCAGTAGTGGGCTATGACCTAGGAGTTGTAAGATGAAATATTCCCTTTCCTCCCCAAGTCGCTTTTGGTTACGGTAATTTATCCCAGTAACAAAGTAACTAGGACAAGGACATCTTTACTTTATTGGGGTGGATCATAATGAAACATAAGCATGGTATTGATTATAAGGATCAGGCTGGGAAAAACTCCAAGGGCCCAAGACAAAAAAAACCTAACTCAGGTGACCAAATGCTGGGTTTGTGTCAGGTTGAATGGTAGGATTTGGTCTGGAAGCCGCTAGGGCTCCTGTGAGGCAGTATATGAGCAAGGACTGTGCTTCATTGGCCCCTTACCCATGTGGAGATAGGTTCACAGGTCTGCCACTGATGCTGCTGTTAGTACTGTCTTGTGTTGAATGGTGTGTTGAATTATCTGTTGCACACAGTCCTTCATTGGGACTAGGTCTCGGTCAGTTGGTCTCGGTCGGTCTCTCTCTCTCTCTCTCTCTCTCTCTCTCTCTCTCTCTCGCTCTCTCTCCTGCTCCCCTCCCCCCCTTTTAAAGATCAAAAAATGTACCTTTTCAGTGTAATTACTAAGATTGTGTTTTGGGCCAGCA
Source organism: Nannospalax galili (assembly GCF_000622305.1). NCBI lineage: Eukaryota > Metazoa > Chordata > Mammalia > Rodentia > Spalacidae > Nannospalax > Nannospalax galili. Next base: position 1,591,568 of record NW_008346989.1, read on the forward strand.
CTTTTTTTTTTTTTTTTTTTTGGCTGACTTTTTTCCCCTACCTTGAGCTATTTCTATATTTCTTCAATTAAAAAAAAAAAAAAAAAAGCAGTCCCAGTAAAAAGTTGTTAGTATTTCACAGATAGAAGTAATAGACAAAATTCTTATTTATTTTTACTTTATGTGTATGAGTGTATTACTTTCATGTATGTAAATGTACTTGTGTTGTGCAATGCCTACAGAGGTCAGAAGAGAGCATCAGATCCCCTGGAACTCAAATTACAGATGGTTGAGAGCCACCATGTGGGTGTTGGGAATTGAACCCAGGTCCTCTGCAAGAGCAGTCAGTACTTTAAACCACTGGGCCATCTCTCCAGCCCCAAACAAATTCTTTGTGTTGGAAAAGACTCAGAATGCCTCATAATGGAACTATTCAGTTCTGGCAAAGTTGACACATTTTCAGAGTCTGGACCTTGCTGCAGAGGTGTAGGTGAGGTGGGAGCTGAGGCCGCAAGGTCATTGGGGATTGCTGCTTGAGGGAGAGGCATACCCCAGAGGTAGTCAACATCACCGTCTAGGACCTAGCCACCTGTGAACAAATGGGGACCAGAAGAGAAGGGTTGACCTCTCCCTGCTGTTATTCAGCCCAGCTGGTAAAGAAAAATGTGTTAAATTTCATTAAAGAGCTGTAGCCCTACATGAGATTCTTCACATTGCCTCTTCTCATGATGGCTGGTGGGGCTGCACTCTAGGAAGCTACAGAAGTGGGGACAGAGAAGGGAAGGTGGTAGAGAGCATATTAATCTGGACACCTGTTTGGGCCATCACTCTCACACTTTGGGGTGATGTTAAGGGCACTGCTTCCATGTACCAAAGAAAACCAAGAGCAAGACTTGTAAAAAAAAGTGTTATTTTTAAGATGTGAAAAACTATCCCTTTTTATTCAAAGCTAGTTCTGCTCCAAGTCTTTTCCCAACACCCCATGTCTGTCAGAGAGGCAGGAAGTGGCCAGCTATACTATGGGGCTGGGGGAGTTGGTACCCAGCCCTGGAAAAGCCACACATGGCTTTTTCTGTGCTTGGCAAAAAGCTCCCTCAGAGCCGTCTACATATGAATTTCCAGTTCCAAAGTCATTAGCAGTAATAGACATGTAGATGTCCTGCAGATGGTTGGAACTGGCACCAAGAGGAACAGTTTTGACAGTTTCCTTCCATTAATGGCACTACCTCCTAATTAATTGCTTCTATTTTAATGGAATAATTATAGATCAAAATTTAATGGCAGGTGGTCACAAATGAAAAGAATAAAGTTCTGTCTTCTCAGCATGTTGTCTTTACGTGTACTTAGAATTGTGCGGCCTGTTTGAGTTAGTGTTTGGAGACATTTCTTCTTACTTTGGATTTTGTTTCTGTTTGGTTTAGGAAACAGACAATATGAGCATGACCAGTGGAGAAGATACTAGGAACCCTACAGGGAAGGTCCTCACCTGCATCCTAAAAGAGTCTGTAGAAGCTCTGCCTTGATGGCCAAGGTTTGAGTGGTTAAGGTGAGCCTCCTGACTAGGAACCACCAACTTAGTTCAACACGTCTGCTTCCTCCAGAAAAAGTGGGGAGAGAAGGTGCAGTGCCCAGACTGCCCTCCTTGAGAACAGTTTTCAGAGCGTTGACACCCAGCCTCATCAGCAAGGGGACAGCAGCTGGGGAGAAATGAAAACTGACCTTTTCAGAGGCTTTTCCTGCATGTGCTGTAAAAAGCTTTCATTGGCTTGTTTTCATAGGTTGCTTCTGATTCCTTGACCCAAACACTTATCAGACTCACACATCCCCTCCCAGTTGTGGCAGGAATGAACTATATCCTACATTTTCCTAATACTAAATTGTGGAAATGTTTTCCCAGGTCATTAGTTTTTGAAAACATTGTCTAATAGCCATATAATATTTCAGAAATTGTTTTTTCATTAGAAATCTAACAAAAGTCAAGCGTCTATTTCTTCTCTTAGTCCTCAGAAGTGTTTAGACAGAAAAAGAACAACCGAATTCTTGCCTTCCTGTGGGAGAGTTGCTTCTGCCTGCAGGTGTGAGACACAGTGTATAGGACTCACTGATGAATATGTTTGTCACATCACTGTCACCTTTTTCATTTCAACATGGCAACTTTGGCTCAGAGCTTTTCATGTGAAGATGGTCAGGAGTCTGCTGTGAACATGTTGAGAAAAGGCAGGAACTGCGCTGCCCAAAGCCTGTTAGAGCGCTGCTAATGAATGGTGCGTTTATTGTTCTTTATCTGTAGTCATTAGTTTATTGATTAATTTTAAAAATCCAAATTCAGAGTAATTCTTTTCATGGGAGAATTTTCAAAGAATCTAAGAGTTGGAACTTTAATTTCCACATTGTACAAAGTTATGGGCATTGATCCTAGAAGGTGCCCTCTGGGTTTGGCTTAGAAGTAAGGTCTTTAAACCTTGAGGTGACTGCCTGTCTCCCCTGGGGACATAATAGCTGTGCCTGCCCAGGTCCCTTGAGGCCATGCTGCAGCTCTGGGGACATTTGGTTCACTTAGGAGATGCAAGCACTTCTGGTTACCTGCTGGGCCCTTCCAGTGCTGCCATCTTTAAAGTCAGTAAGCCTCTAAGCATGCTCATTTTCATCTCTATGCTGATGAATTATCCAAACCAGTGGCTCAAGTGTGCTGCACAGCTTTCCTGGTTTTACTTTTAAATTCTTGTATTTACCATAAAGGGATTATCTCCAGATACGCGAACACATTTGTATTTCTTAAGCTTAAAACAGAACAAAACAAAACTATATTATCTGTGTCTACGAGTCCTGTAGCTTGGTGTGTTCCTTTTCATTTTGCAACTTTGAAGGAGCTGCTGCTTTAGAAATTCTATTTCTTTGCTATTTATTTGTGTAACTTTGAAATGAGTTCCTGATTCCTTAGACTGAAAGACTTCTATGAAAGCTGTTTTCCTCATAGAATCTGCATCCTGATTTGTCAATAAAAATATAAATAAGGAAGCCATTGTGTTGGTGGGACATTATTACATTTGGAATGCCATTGTGAATGTTGTTTATGGTGTCTTCAGTCATGTCTTCTGATAGGATTTCCACATAGCCATTTAAAACGAAAAGACAATTTTTACTGAATTTTTTCTTTTTAAATGTTTTTTTATTTTTTGTGTATGAATGTGCTACCTGCATGAATTTATGTGTACCTGTGCAGTGCTTGCAGAGGATGGAAGAGGGTGTCAGATCCCCTGGAACTAGTTAGGAACAGTTGATAGCGGTCATGTTGGTGCTGGGATTCGAACCCAGGTCTTCTGTAAGAACAGCCAGTGCTCTTAACCCCTGAGCCATCTCTCCAGTTCCCCCACCCACCTCTTTTCTTCTGAGACAAGGTCACAAGGCCCTATTTTATTTGTATTGCCCAGGCTGGCCTGGAACTCCCTATGAAGCCCAGGCTAGCCTCCAACACTTGATCCTCCTGCCTCTGCCTCCCATGTACTGGGATCCCAAGTGTCAGCCACCATACCCAGTTCACATTTCTTTATTTAGAAGGTGTTTCAAATCTTTATGAAGGACATCAGAAGAGAAAAGGGAGAGAAGCATCTAGAATATCTGTAATTGTAGATAGACTGTGAGCATCAGACAGGTGGAGAAAGAAGCATAAACATCAAACTAGCCACTGTATCTGAAGATGAGCTTGCCAGAGCCTCCATTTCTATGTTAGAAAAAGGTTTTAGAGTAAAATTAATTGGGCGGGGAGAACCCAAGACAGAGACATTTTCTTTATCTAACATTTAGAATTCCTGTATGGCAAATATATAATCATCCTGTGTACACAGCTTGGCTTCTGTCATTCTAGCCTTGTTGTAAGGCTACATGCCTAGATTGAACCTGACTTCAGCACTGAGAATGTTCCTAGAAAACCCTACAGCCAACCTTAATATGCCAAACTTCAAACTCTCATACCTTGGCCTTAGTCAACCTCGGCACTCTCCCCTCCAGAAGCCAGTGGCATGGCTTTTCTCTGCTCCTTGTCAGATCTGCATGAGTGCCTGCAGCCACTTGCCCACTTACCAGCATCTGCATCATTTAACTAAAATCCACAGGCAGGGTGCCTAGGGAGGAAAAGACCAGAATTCCTACTTTTTACCTCTTCATGAATGAGTTGACCATGTGTTTTAGTGATGTACTCAAGGCCCTTCAACCGCACAATCCCCTGAACCCAAGACCTCACTCAGTTTTATCTTCCTGAATATGAAGCCTCTGTCACTCACTTTCTAGGCAGCTATGTCCTATCTTCCATTTTCTTTACAGAAAAATAATGTTGAGCCCTGATTCTTAGAGTCAGCATTCTAGATTAGGAAAATAAATAAACACATTTTCAGGAGTTCAAACTTTTGACCCATATATCTTTTTCAAGAGGAAATGAGTAGGCTCCAAAAAATGAGCGTTTCATCTAACGGGATGCAGGGTCTATAAGGAAACAGTACTGCACAAAGAAATTAATAAAATGTACAGGTATTACTAAACAGTAACTTAACTCTAAAAGTAAAATAAGTAAGCCAATGAGGGGACCCACAATGTGGGTTATTACATGGACAGTGATGAGTACTGAGGTAGATGGAAAGGGAGGACATGCTTTCTTACCTTGCTTAGAGAACAGATTATTTTATTATCTGTCCATGTTTTTAGAAATGTTCACTAGGGGCTGGAGAGATGGCTTCATGGTTAAGAGCACTTGCTACTCTTGCAGACAACCCAGAGTACCCACATGGAGGCTCACAACCATCTGTGACTCCAGTTCCAGGGGATCTGACTCCCTCTTCTGGACTCCACAGGCACTGCATGCATGTGGTACACTTAGAGACAAGCAGGCACATATGCATAAATAATTTAATTTTTTTTTCATGTAAAAGAAAAATTAGTCTCCCAGCACTCAGAGGCAGGCAGACTTCTGTGAGTTCAAGGCCAGTTTGGCCTACATAGTAAGTTCCAGGCCAGCTGGGGGTACAGGGAGATTCTCAAAAAGACCAAAAAAAAAAAAAAAAACTTGTCAACTGAGTATTCTCTATCACTCAGACCTGTCTTCTAAAAATAAGGAAGAGGTTAAGGTATTCATAAATGAGCATAAGCTAAGGGATTAGTTTACCACTAGATTAGCCTTGCAGAAGGAGGGCCAACAAGATGATTCAGCTGGTAAAGGTTCCTGCTTCCAAGTTTGAGGACTTGAGTTCAATCTCCAGACCCACATGGTGGAAAGAGAATTGATTCCTGCACAGATAGGTTGTCTGATCTCCACATGTGCATGTGTGCACACACAAACTACAAATAAATGTAGTTTTGAGAAAAGAATGGCAAGTAATTTTTTTTTTTTCAAGATAGGGTCTCACTTTATATCCCTGGCTAGCTTGGAACTTGTTATATAGACCAGGCTGGCTTCAAACTCACAGAACTCTGCCTGCCTCTGCCTCACAAGTGCTGGGATTAAAGATGTGTACCACTATACCTGGCTACATTTTTTTTTAAAAGAAAGAAATACAAAAGGAAGTCCCTCCAATTGAAATGAAAGGGCTCCAGACAGTAATGAAACTATATGAAGAAATAGAGACCTCCAGTAAAGGCAGTTATAAAAAGCTAACTTTATTATAATTTTGGTTTGTAGCTCCCCTTTTACTACATAATTTGAAAGATAGATATATAATCTTTTATTGGCTTTGTGGTATATGAAAAAATAGTCTGTGACATCAATAAGAGAAAGGGACATCTGTATAGAAACTGTTTTGTGTGCTACTGAAGACAATTTGGCATAAATTCAGATAATACTGTTAGGACTTTCGGATGCTAAATGTAACACCGAAACCAGATAAAAGAGCTACAGAATATACATAAGAGGGATTAAAACATTACTATAAAAATTTTTAAGAGGCAGTAACAGAGGAATTGACGGTACATGAGGACAGACTACAATCTGAAACACAAAATGTGATTTTTGTTTGTTTTTTGAGGCAAGTATTTCAGACTGGCTTCAGACTCACAATCTCCCTGCCTCTGACTGCTAGGATTACAGGTATGTATGAGTCTTTTTTTTTTTTTTTTAAATATGTTTGAGTGTACTGCCTGTATGCATGTAAGTGCACCTGTGTTGTGAAATGCCCACAGCGATCAGAAGAGGGCATTAGATCCTCTGGAATTTGAGTTGTGGATGGTTGTTAACCACCATTGTGGGTGTTGGGGTGCGAAGCTGGGTCCTCTGCAAGAGCAGCCAGTGCTCTTAACCACTGAGCCATCTCTCCAGCCTGGAAAAGTCACAAAAATGTAGCAAGTAAAATGGTACTAAATAATGGGAAGCAGAGATAGATGAAAATAGAAATGGAATTGAACAAAATGTAGGGAATGCAGTAATAACGGTGCTGAGGGAATTTAAACACATGTCTACATTAAAAAGGAAGGAAGAGGGGCTGGAGAGGTGGCTCAGCAGCTAAGAGCACTGACTGCTCTTGCACAGGACCTGAGTTCGATTCCCAGCACCCACATGGAGGCTACAAATCATCTTTAACCCCAGTCCCAGGGGAATCCGAAGCCCTCTTCTGACCTCTGCGGCATTGCATGACATGGGTACACTCACACACATGCAGGCAATACACTCATACACATAAAAATAATAAAATAGGTTGGTGAGATGGCTTGGTGTCTAAAAGTACTTGGTGTCAAGACTGAGGACTTAAGTCCAATCCCTAGGACCCACATGGTAGAAAGAAGGAATTGACTCCCACACATTGTCCTCTGATTTCTGTGCACATGCTGTGACCCCTGCACACCCACATGCATATACACAAAATGATGTGATTAAAATTTTTATTAAGTAAAAAGAACTAGCATGATAAAGAGTATTTATAAACAAACCTACAACTAGCATGCTGAATGGTGAAAGATGGAAGGCTTCCCCCTAAAGTAAGAGCAAGATAAAAATACCTGATACACCACCAGCACTGAAATCATAGCTAGAGCACCGAGGCAAGAAAAAGATAAGTCATCCAGATTAGGCAAGAAGCCATAGCATGATCTCTTTTCACAGATGTCATGATTCTGTGTATAGAAAATAGCAAATCCAAAAGAAGCATACTAGAGCTAATAAATTCAGCAAATGTACAAGACATGACCATCAGGTATACGTAGTGGTTTGTATTACCAGGATTGAGCAATCAGAAGAACTAAGGCAATTTTATGTATAATATCATATGAAAAAAATTAAGTATAAGTTTAGCCAAGAAGACAAAAGACTTAGATGATGAAAACTACAAAACTTAAAATCTAATGAATAGAAAAGCATCAGTGTTGTCACTCCCACCCAAAGCTGTCTACAAACTCAGCACAATCCCTGTCAAAATTCAAACAGCCTTTTCTACAGAAATTGAGAAACTAGCCTCCTGTGAAATTTATGTGAAATTTCAAGGAGCCAGAATAGTCCCGTCACCTTAGAAAACTTAACTTTGGCATTTACTAGAAAGGTGCAATGTTAAAATAATGTAGTACAGGCATATAAATGTCACACAGTCTTCCCCCAGAATAATTTGGTTTCAGGTATAAACCACACAGTAAAGAAAGTCTGCATTAAGTGGTACCTACTTTCAATGAATCAAAAGACCTAGATATGAACTGAAACTTTAAAATTCTTGGAAGAGGGACTGGAGAGATGGTTCAGTATCTGCGGGCATTGCATGACATGGGTGCACTTATACACATGCAGGCAATACACTCATAAAATAAAAACAATAAATATATATTTTTTTTAATTCTTGGAAGACAACTGGAGAAAGTCTTTACAGCTGTGGCTTTGGCATTGACCTCATATGGAACCAGAAGTACAGAGGTCAAAATAGGCAAATTGAACTTTGCCAAAAATAACAGATTCTGCACAACAAAAGATACTGTTAAGAAAATGAAAAGACAATTTACTGAATGGATGAAAATATTTACCTGTTGTATATAGAAGAAACTCTTGCAACCTACCCCAAAATAAATTACCCAATCTAGTTTTTTAAAAAAGGCAAAAGGCTTGAGTAGACACTTCTCCAAAGAGGATGCATGTGAAAAGATGTGTGACCTCTTTATTTATAGCAACTGGCACCTAAAATTTTTAGTTGGTTAAAATGCCTGTGTCCCTCATCTACTGCTTTGACTTCTTTAGGCCATACTGTATTCTTTATTATTTTAGCTTCAGGCGTAATACTCTTGTTATATGTCATGTGTAAATATCATGTTAGACACAGCACAAAAAGAAAAATCACCCAGATGATGATAGCAAATGGATTTAATATGAACCAGGAGTTTCTTCCTTAATGACTTTTTCAACTCTTTTCCCTGAAGACTACCCGCCTACCTCCTCAGCCTCATCTGTATCCAGTCTTCGGAATAAACCTTCCTACTAATGTAGGACAATATTTGCCCTCTCCATGAAGAAAATGTGATGCTCAGCCACTGGAGAACTCTAGACTACAGTTCCCAGTTGGGGGGAAAAAAAGTCCTACCTGTGTTAGGCTTTCAAGGCAGTGATTGTGGAGAGTTAGAACGTTATAGGTCTAGAGCCAGATTATCTTGGGCTCTCTTAGTCTTTTTATTACCTACTTCTGTGTGTGACCTAACCCTATGACAGGAACTCCTGTGCTAGAATAGTCCAGCAGTTTGCCTCAGACAGTACTCTTGTGAACCAGTAAGAGACACTGCAACCAAACTGACAAGTGATTGGTCTTGATGCTCTGAGACATCCCTGTTCTGGCTTGATTTTCTAGCTTAATTCTCATACTGATCTGTGCATATGAGTTTGCTTTTTTCCTTTGGTATAGAATCCTTGTTTTGTATGCCAGAGCTCACCTTAGCCAAGCCTGTCTCTGCCTTTTGACATCACAAATACTCTGAAAACCCTCCTTTTGACTCTATTTTCTCCTACAGTACAGCTCTTTAAAGAATTCAGCACTGTTCAAGGATAGTCTGCTCTTAATAAATTTTTAGTTTATTTCTTCTAGAATTTAACAACAACTACTCCAAATGGTTTTTCAACAAGTGAGCAGTGCCTTCATGATGTGTTAATACAGATGTTAGCCTCTGACCCAAAACCACCTCCTGACTTATATCACCCTACTTCTGCCATATAGCACAAATCACATGTTAACAACCTGCTTCCTTGCAGTGCAAAAACTTCCCTTGGAATCCTTTAAGTACCTGAGTGCTGTACTGCCTGGTAATTTCCTCCACCAGATAAACTAGCCTATTACCTTTCAACTTTTCCACAGTCTCAGGACAGGAAATGCAGAGTAACATTAATGACCTTTATTGAAATTCCCAGTAGAGTTCTTACTTCCATCTGAAACCTCATGAACCTGACCCTTCCTCCTCACATTCTTGCTGGTGTTCTGATCTGCTGAGCTCCCACAAGAATTGTCCATTGAGCTCTACTTTCAGTATTCTAAGCTTTCTCTAGCCTGCTTCTCCAAACTTTCCCAGATTTCTGCAAACCAGTTGCAAAGGCTTCTGAAGTACATTACTGGGTATAGTCTCAGCAACAATCCCATTTCTGTTATGAATTTTCTGTTAGCTTTCCATCACTGTGACAAAGTACTCAAGAAAACTTAAAGTTACGTCTGGGTATATATCTCAGTGATAAAATGAGAATTTTCCCAACATGTGCAAGACCTTGAGTTCAATCCCTAGCACTGCAAAACACTTGTGTATCTATTTCAACTCTTGGTTTCAGAGATTTCAGGCCATGATCACTTGACTCCATCACTTTGGGTCTATGGGTCTATGGTGAGGTGAAGCATCATGGCAGGAACATGAGGTGAGCAAAGCTGCTCGTTTTAAGACATCCAGGAGGCAAAGAAATTACCTCACTCCCTCCTCCTAAATGTTGTACCATCATGTCCTAGGCTGGTGTGGGGCCTGAGTTGGGGGACAAGGGACAGAGGGTCTCCAGGAGCTAGGAGATTAAAGAAGATTCACAGAGCTGCTGGCAAATGAGGCATATTTTATTTTCTCTGAGTAAGAGCTCCCAGGCTGCTGGGAAGGCAGCTGCTGGGTGAGCCTGTGCCCTCAGTCCCAAGGTCTTTTTATAGGAAATTACACAAAAATAACTTCTTACCAAAACTGGCTTTGTACGAGATTTATGTCATTGTTTACTTTTGGACTGACTCAGCCCTCTAAATGTCTAGCATTAGCCATCCTGGCCCATGCCAGATAGCCATATCAGTGCCATGTTTCCTAAACATAAACAGGCCTTCACAGCCTTGATTTCCTATATTTGACAACCTTTGGAGGATATTTCAGATACAAAGTATAACAGGAATGATCAAGTTTTGTGATGGTTTTAATCTACAGCATTTACTCAGACGCAGATTTTCTGGAGAAATATGACCTATGGAGTATAATCCTAGCTGACACTAGCTGTTTCTCATGGTTGTGGGTTATGAGCCACATCCTCATGGTCCAGGGCCTACCCCAGGGGAGTGATGACTTAGGGATGGCTGTCTTCATATAGTATACCTTGAGACAAAAGTGTATATACCCATGTGTCAGACCAGAAAAACAAACCATTTAAAGAAATTCCAGGCTCTTCCCCAGCTTATGCCCAGGAGCGGTCATGAGAAGTCTTGTTTGATCCAGGGTTTCCCATAACACTTCCCAAGGTGCAGTTGTGAGCATTCTTGTTTGCTGGTACCAGCAGGCCTGGTAGGTTTGTTTGTGCCGTGCTTGTCTCTGTACATCCTCCCCACCCTCCACCCCCTCAAATGACCAAATTAGGTTTGTCCCTCTGATCCTCTTTTCACATAATCTGCATGGAAAGTACTATTGAGTGTCCCTCCGTCTACCCTCTGATAACTCTTCTCGCAGGTATATTTCTACTGTGTTTTGAGAAGCAGAAGGCATCTTCACAGGTCATCAGGCAGAGCCACACTCAAGCAGCAATCTGTAGACATTCCTGCCATGGGCAAGAGACAGTGGAGATTGCCCAGAGCCCCTGGAGATCAAATCATGCTGATGTTTGTTTCAAAAGAGCAGTGGACTCATGAGTCCAGTCACTGTTATAAATAGGCTTGTAAGTAGAGAATAGGGATAGAATGAGGTCCCACCGAGTACACTTGAGTCCAGGAACTAGCAGGCACTGCAGAAATGAACCTGGACCTCTACTGTGTGACCTCTACTGGCTGCAGCGCAGTCCCTGTACTGAGCCCTATGTTCAACCCTTTCACCTACCCTGGTGGACATAATAAGGCTGTCATCCCAGGGACCATGAGGCCTGAGCTTTCTTGAACTTCCCAGCTGGCTGCTGTGGGAACCTAGAGGTATATCCAGGATCTGGGCTTAGCAAAGCACAGCCAGCATGAAGCAGCTCTATAACAGTGTCTGTGTTACTGATTCATCACCAAGAATCCCCTAAACAAATCCCTTATTCAAGATGGTGGAGTGCAATATTTGAAATCTCATTTGGCCATTTTGAGGGTCATTCAAAATGCAGAGAATACCTGAGCCCCAGGGACCCAAAGTCACTGTGTCACACTAGCCATTTCAACACAAGCAGCATGAAAATGTGTCTCCAACTTTTAAGTTCTTGCCACCCCTCAGAACACTGTTATTTCTCTCCTGATCCCATCCATGAAAGGAGGTGTGGTTTCTCCTGTAAAAAAAAAAAAAACAAAAAAAAAAACAAAAACAAAACAAAAAAGTGAAGAGGGAACCTACTGATTTAAAGAAAACCTCCACCAACTACACATCTGACATTAACATCCATAATATAAAAAGAATGCAAACAAA
>NW_008346989.1:1603459-1669527 GCF_000622305.1 Nannospalax galili
CGAATCCCAGCACCCACATTGCAGCTAACAACTGTCAGTAACTTCAGTTCCAGGGGATCCAACGGCCTCTTCTGTCCTCTGGGGGCATTGCACAACACAGATGTACTTACTTACATGCAGGCAATACACTCATACACTTAAAAATAATAAATAATAAATTAAAAATATTTTAATAGTAATTTTTTAAAAAGACATAGAAACCAGAGGCCAAATATGCAAAGCAGTGGCTGATGAATGAGGCTGGATGGCTCCTGGTGGCTGCCGATGTGGCCTCTGGTTAAGCAGGACTGAAGCTGCATTGGAGTATCACTAACCACACAGTAGCCCCAGAGCACTAATCTCAGTGCCCTCTGACAATGCACCCAACAGGAGGGGAGAGAAGGAAATGTCAGGTTATGTCCCAGGCCCACCTCCTGCCCACCCTCCATCTGTGCCTGTGTCAGGGCTCACAGGAACATATGCCGCCTGTTGCTCACTGACCATCTGTTCACAGAACTGTGAAGTGTACCCGTTACCTTGGATACAGGACCATTGATTGGCAGCAGCACCACAAACATTTGTTGCTCAGGTTCCACTTTTATCTGTGCTCTGGAATGGGACTGGGGGAATGACAGGGGAGGGGTAACCTAAGGGGAAGGGTGAGCTGGGAGCCACGCAGAAGGGGGCAGGCTGGAGGAGGGGTGAGTTTCAGGGATGGGGGAATGGGTGGTGGGCTGGGGAGAGCTTTTCTAGACATTCCTGCCTGTTCTCTCCCCCCTCATACCCCACCATGGCCCTGTCCCCACTCAGGCACAGCTGGGAGCGCAGCTGATGAATCTAGGAGCAGGGGTCTGCTGCTGTCTCACTGGGCCTGTCTCCAGAACTGGCCTTTCCAACCTCAAAGACTGGTGTCTGTGGAGCCTCAGCCTCCCGTGCCAGCACTGCCTCATGGTGGGACATCTGTCCTCCCCCACACCGTTGGAGCTGACTTAAGGGGAACAAACAAGCTGTTATTAACCACAGTCAGTCCTGGGAAAGCTTGGTTTAGGTGGTGGAGGGGGCCCTGCCATGGTCCCAGAGGGAGATCCAGGTTTCTAGTTTGAGTGAAGAAGTTAGAACAGCCTGTCACAGGAAACTGCCTACTTCATGTTGCAGCCATCCTAGCACAGGATAGTCACCCTGACACAAGACCAGGCTCAGAATGGACTCTGTTCTTGTTGGAGATTTGAGAATTGAGGATCACAAAATCTTAGTTCTTTTGCTTCTGCCTTTGCACAAAAGAGCCAACACATAGGATCTAGGGGGTGTATTCAAGCACATGGAGGCCATTTGACAGGGGAACTGTGACACAGGGACTACTTTGGTGTTTCATTACCAAATGAATGTGAGAAGCAAGTCAAACCTGGGATTTTTACTAGCTCCTACCCTAACCCATTTTCAAAACTGAAACTGATTTCTTCATGTCTCATTTACACTTTCAATAGATGGCCATAAAAAACCCATTTCTAATGTAGAGGCAGGAAGATCAGAAGTTCAAGGTAATCCTTGGCTACATAGCAAGTTTGAGGCCAGTCTGTGTTAGACGGGACCTCCTGATTTTTATGGTGCTCTTTTTATGTTGTTCTTTTCTATGATTACAACTCTTCTGTTCCCAACACAGGAATAGAAAGCCTCATTTCCTTACAAAACCAATACAGCATTTCTACCTGCTTCCACCAAGCTATTTAATAGCAACATAAAAATCCTCCATAAGGCCTTGGCAAACAGCTGAGAGCAAAGCAGCTTAAGGTAACACCATTTAATAGGGCAAACAAGAGCAACAGCGTGATGCTGACAGACCAGTGAAATTTAGGGTTCACCAAGTCTATCTTTTAAAATGCTGTTAATGAAAGTGTGTTGTTGGGTCGCCAGTCTGTGCACTCATGGAAATGAGGCCTCTGGTCTGTGTTGTCATGAGGAGAGAACCCTGGTCTATGCTCTCCTGGGAAGAGGACCCTGGTCTATGCTCTCGTTGGGAGAGGACCACATCACAGCTGAGGGAACTAGAAATGCAAAGGTGGGAAAGGAGACAAAGTGAAGGTTATTTGAAGATTATTTTATTGTATATCTGGATAATACCAGGGAGGCAACTGGACAAAAATATGAGAATATTGGCCAGGTATAAACTTATAATAGAAATGTCAGTAATCTCCTGGATCTGGAAGGAAAGACCCATTGATCTTAAAAAAGACAAAACTCTGAGAACACATCAGGGAGGAATCTGAGACCCACAGCCAACCTTGCATTGCCTCTTAAGAGTCACACACAGAAAGGAGACCCCTTATCCATTTCTGTGAGGTCCTTCTGCATAGCTAGTACAATCCCTGTTAAGGGGTTATTGTGGGTGATTTTGTTTTGTTTTTATGTATATGAGTGGATTGCCTGCAGGTAGGTAAGTGCACCCATGTCATGCAATGCTCACAGAGGTCAGAAGAGGGCATCAGATCCCCTGGAACTGGAGTTAGGGAGAGTTGTTAGCCATCATGTGGGTACTGGCATTTGAACCCAGGTCCTCTGCAAGAGAAGCCAGTGCTCTTAACCATTGAGCCATCTCCCTAGCCTTGTTTTTTTTAAGCAGTCACACCAAATCTAAATCTATGTGAAGAAATAACCATGAATAGACATGACAACCGTAAAATAGAAAAAAATAGAGGAATTCATTCTATCACAGATAGAATGAATAAATGAGTAAATTAAGTTCTTTTGAAAATTATATGCTACTAGCAAATGACTAGCTAGAAACTAAGAAATAGATCCCCAAAGTCTTTCAAATTATATGAGAAAGACATTTAAAGCACTGCACGATTTTCCTATAACAGTGTTGAGTTGATAATTTCCTAAAATACTATGAAGCTCGTCTGAACTCGACCAGAATTAATTCTAGGCATTATTGAAGATTTAAATGCAAAGGGTGGCGGGGTTAGCAACAAAGTGTACTAGAAAAGAACATGGGAGAATGTTTTATTATGCAGAAACATAAAGGTAAAATAGAACACAACACTCATAAAAATATTAAGTATGATCGCATAAATTAAAAATATTTATTCATAACACAAAAAGGAAGGAAAGGGTTTCAGCAATTTGTAAAAGAAGAAATATAAGATGTTCTTAACCTTGTGAAGATTTCTTAGCCCACACACAAAGCCACTGTGTGCCCCATGAAGGCTGTATGTGTGGGATGTAGATTCAAGCTGGTTCTCTTCTGTATTTAAATGTGCCATGCATGCACATAACAAAATTCATACCCTCCTAAGTGAAGAAAATGTATCCATATCTACCAGAATTAGAAATGCAAACAGCATTTGGCCCACAAGTTCTACCTCTTTGAATTCATTCTGACAGAACCTCTAACACTGAAAGGATGTATGTATAGTTGTTCGTGGAGACTAGAAAGGTTTGGAAATAGAAATGTCCCCAACAGTGAACCAGCCCAGGACCCAGGTGCAGACACACATACTTCTGTATACCACCATCAGCTTCTGGTCCATCCACCTGCCAATGTTACTGGTTATCAAGTACTAGGCATATGCTCCACCCTGCTAAGTAGAGCAGCCTTTTAGCTTCTAGTTCCTCATCTTGACTCGACCCCTTAGATTCTGGCTCCCAGGGATGTTTTTGTAAAGGGCTGAGTTACTGGCAGAAGAAGGGAGAGGAATGAGTGTGGGGAACATAGCCTCCAGAGCCATCAGCAGCCTTGAGAATTCTGTGAGTACCTTTGACCCTAAATCGTGGCAGTCTTACTCCTGTAGTGAGTCCCATGGAGAGAGAAGAATCCAGAGAAAGGAGTCTCAAGGAAATTACCATTATTACCATTCCTGCTTCCAAGACCCTTTGACAGGTAGGAAGCCATTGGGAATATCTGATACCACTCTCTAAGACATTGCACACACCTTGTATGTGTCCCTGCCCCCGGTCCCCTTTCCCATCCCCTGTCCTCAGCACAACCCAGGAAACATTGATACCAGGTCTTATACAACAGAAGAACCCTGGGCTTACATAGCCATCTATGAACTAAGTGATGTAACTGGGCAGGCAGCCTGATTCTTTGTTCAAATGACCTTGGACCATGAGACTCTCCCTGAGCGTCATGGTGCCCCCAGCTGTGTTCCCACAGACAACTAACCTAGTTGCTGGGATTGTGCACTTGTCCCCTCTAAACATCCGTGTTTCCATATCAGAAATGAATTGTACTTACGGACTGTCACAGTTTCTCATACCTCTTGGACTCAGGAGGCTATGGCCTAGAGAGAAAAGAGCACCTAAAGATGAAGTTGTTGCCAAGAACAGAAGCTGGCTCATGAATTATACAACTGCTTCTACAGAGCCTGAGAGAGCGAGGGTCAAGAAGGGAGTGTTGAGCAAGTGGCTCTGTGACATGGCTGCATGTTGGGGGACTGGAGAGATGACAGCGGTTAATTGTGCTTCTTGCTCTTTCAGAGGACCTGGGTTGAGATTCCAGTACCAACATCAGGTGACTCATAATTACCTGTAATTCTAGTTTTAGAGGAGCTGATGCCTACTTCAGGCCTCCGCAGGTACTTGCATATACATGGCATACATTCACACAAATACACATATGCACATAAACAAAAATAAAAGCTGTATGTTAGAGCTCTTGAGTGCTACTGGAATACTTAGGGGGACACTGTCCAGGCTAGAAGTGGCCTGATGGCCAAATATGAACTCAGAGAACCCCAGAAACTGGCCCAGGTTCAGGCAAAAAGCTTGTGGACTCTCCAGCATCACCTGTGGTGGATCAACAGGTGTCACTAATGGGAAACTTGTGCACGCCTTGCTGAGGATGCCAAAAGGTGGAATGCATAGGTGTCTAGCACAGCTCTGCCTGCCTCCTCCAACTGACTCAAAACTGTGGTGGGCACGCAGGTATAGAGGCCCTGTGGTTCTTGAAACTGCTTCTAGGATAGGCTGTGCTCTTAAAGAGCTGAACTACCCCTGGAGAATTGATTCAGTGGTTAAGAGCACTTATTGCTCTTGCAGAAGACCTGGGTTCTGGTTCCCAACAGCCATACAATGGCTAACTATTGTCCCTAACTCCAGTTCCAGGAGATCTGATGCCCTCTTCTGACCTCTGCGGGCATTGCACAACATGAATGCATTTACACACGTAGGCAAAAAATAAAAAAAACAAAATTTAATACAAAAAAATAAAAATACAAAAATTTTAAAACAGAGTTGAACTGGAGTTCTGAGGGATGCTGGCCTGTTCTCCACTACAGGAGTAGGTAGTACCCCTGCTGGTTATAGTTGGGTAGCCTAGCAAGAGAAATTCTTGGAGGGTTTTCAGGAGCTCATTCATAAAAGAGAAGCCCTTCCCAACACCCAAGTGATGCCTTCAATGTTAGTCACTCGTTGCTATGGCCAAACACCTGACAAACTGCAACTTGAGGGTTTACTTTGTCTACTGTAACCAGGATTGAAACATAAAGCTGCAGCAGCAGTTTGAATTCATTGAGGCTATCTCCAGATAGTACATTACTGGTTCTATCCCTTCTCATGGCAGCACACTCTGTCCAATCTGGCTTCACCTTTTGCCATGGATATGGGTACAAGCCCAGTTCCCCCAGCTCCTGCTGAGATTCTGGCCCCCAATGATTATTATTGAAGTGACCCCTCAGCTGACTAGCCCTAGATCTTCTTGACTGGTGGGGAGGCTTTGGTGTTCCCAAGAACCTCCACTGGGCTCCAGCACCTGAGCAGGATGTTGGTCAGGGACTTCCACAATGAAACATGTGTCCCAAAAAGTTTAATGGTGCCCCTGAGCCCTCCTCACCCTCTGCCCCATACCCTAAGGGGAGGTCACATGTCACAGAAACTTGCCTGCCTGTCAGGGTGGATAGTGGACTGTGATGGAAGCAAACAGGGCACAAGCGCCAAAGGAAGCCATATCACTTTTTAGAGAAAGCCAGAATTTGGGGTGAAGATGCCTTCAATGTTAGTCACTTGTTGCTATGGCCAAACACCTGACAAATTGCAACTTGAGGGTTTACTTTGTCTAACAGTTTGATGGGTATAGCCCATAGTGGTAAAGGAAGGCATAGTGATGGGCCACACGGCAGCATGAAGCAGCTGGTCACATTGTATCTCCAGTTAGTAAGGAGAGAGAGGTGAGTGCTGGTGCTCAGCTTGCTTTCTGCTTTTCTTCCATTTCACTTAGTCCAGGCCACGGGATAGTACTGCCCATATTCAGGATGGGTCCACCATCCTTAGTTAAACCTCTCAGGAAACACCCTCAGACGTCCTGAGAAGAGCCCTAGACTCAGTCTTCTGCCAACAGCAGGCTCTAAGAGACACGTGGAAATAGTTTGTTCCAGGGCTTCGTTGGCTGAATCCATACTTAGAGTTGTGCAAGACTGGAAAGATATCATTATTTGGTTTTGCAACTTTGCAAATCAATAGAAAGCTGCCCCTGGGGTGGACATTTAAGGAACTCATGATGTCAAGTGCCTAGCACATTCTAATCTACCCTCAAGGACTTAGGCAGTGCTTCTTTGAAGTCCATTAGAAGACAAGCTGGGAGGCACTTCTAGAGTCTCTGACAGAGCAAAAAGTCCCTCTCTTAAGAACACAACACATACTTAATGGAAGATTTTTCCTCCTGTTAAATTGATTCCCAGAGATAGTGGACTGCAATTAAGAAATATGGGCATTATGTTCCTCTTTTATAATTAGAAGTAACTTGCCTGGCTTTCCTGACAGTTTTGTTCAAGTGCACAGCATAGGTCCCCCAGGACCTGGCCAGAGACAGAGGGCTTTAACATTGGGTACCTCTATGTCCCCACCCTAAGGGGCCCACTTGTAACATCAGCCTGTCTACCTGTTAGTGTTCCTCTCCATATAATCCAGGCTACTGTTAAAGAACCAGGGTCAGGCAAGACAGAGTCTATGGGAGAAGACCTGACTTCTATGTGGAAGGAATTGAAGGGGCCTGAACAGGAGACAGGCTTAAAATTAGGGTCACCAGGGCTGGAGAGATGGCTCAGTGGTTAAGAGCACTGACTGCTCTTGCAAAGGACTCGGGTTCGATTCCCAGCACCCACATGATGGCTACGAACCGTCCTTAACTCCGGTTCCAGGGGGATCCGAAGCCCTCTTCTGACCTCCGTGGCATTGGATGACACAGGTGCAGTCACATACATGCAGGCAATACACTCATACACATAAAATAAAAATAATAAAACATTTTAAAATTAGGGTCACCAAGTCTGCAAGCCATATTTGCACATACTGGAGAAACAGTATATTCCCACTTTGAGGAACCACATGATCCAGGCAGGGTCCCCACCTAGCTGGGAAGCCCAACCTTAAGCAAGGCTTCTCTTGGGACATGGCCAGGAACTGATTCCAGTGAAGGTTTTGCTTGGGGGCTCAGAGTCAAGACCACACTTGTGATGTACAGAAACAATCTGTTCCTCTCTGAACACATGGACGTGGCCCCGTGCCTGGACACCATTCCCCATTTCCTGCCTATTTATCTAACTGCTTCTTTCCCTCCAAAGCCAAACATAAGTTTTATAGACTTGAACTCTTATTGGAAGAGAAGCAAATATTTTACAAAGTAGAGGCAAAGTGTTGTCCAGAATGTCTGTAACATATAGCAAGTAAATGGTGTGCATGTGTGTGACATCTGCCTCTACATCCTGAGTTACATTGTTGGAGGATTAGAGAACAAGGCTTTGGTTAAAGACAGGTGCTACTGGCTCTTGCTGTCCAGAGTAGGCATGCTTATGGTGGCTACATCTCAGTTTGTGAGCAGATAAGCCATGCTACTGTGGTATCTCTTACTGAGACTCGCCATGCCACCCTCAACAGCTAGCGCTCAGTAAGCCACTGCAGTGCTGTGAGGCCAGCACGTAGCTGCCCAGCCCAATTTTAGTTTTGCACCCAGAGATCCATATCCTATTTTGGCTGTATAAGTATGATTTTTTTTCCAATTTCTAAATTAATGAAACAATTGTTGCTTGGTATGTTTGGTAAATGACCCAGTATGTAGGTAGGGTGAGAATAGAGGTGATCGTGGCTGTGTGAGAGTTCTTGAAATTACTGTATTCCCAGAAGCCTGAGAGGGAGCAGCCTTAGTCCATGTCCTGTGGACTCCCTCCCTGTCCACATTCCCTCATGAGGTCCAGGCTTTCTCTCCCTTCCTGTTCTTTGCAAAGATCAAGGCCTCCGTTACCACCAGCATGGAACTGGCTCATATTCTGCCTTCCACAACACCCTTCCTTCTTGAAAACCTGTGTCCTGTGCTCTCTGTTCAACTGCTGTCTCCTATCACAGGAGAGGTTCAACCAACACTCCCACAGTTCCTACACCCCTATCAAGTGTATAACATAGTACCCCTCTTACAAATCCCACACTCTTGGCCAATGTATAACCCACATCCCTCCCACAGCTCCCATGTCCCTGTCCAGTGTATAATTCAGCACTCCTCCCACAGCTCCCACACTCCTGCCCACTGAGAGAACACCCCACACACTCCCTATCATCCACCCCTCTTCCCCACAGCTCCACAAAAGTGTCTCTGAAAATCCATGGCTGATCTCCTGCCTGAATGCCCCAATGCCATTTTCTTATCTGCCCTGTCCCTTAATCTGTGTGTTATACAGCTCATCACCTAGTGTTTGCAGTTCCTGCTTGCTGAAGCCAGATGGTTCAGGGTGTAGCTGTGGCATGGTGGCATCCCCTAAAGGCTTACCACAGCCAACCCTTCAGATTTCATAATGTTATACAGACACATAACCACAAGCACATGTCACACATATCTGCACTCATACCATGTGTCCACATACCACACACAAAAGCATCCCTCCCACATATGTATGTATACTCACCACATGGCTTATATTCATAAGCCACACAGGTTACACATATCACACATGCAACACAATAATTCATGTGCCACACAGGCGAAGTGTACCCCCACATCAGGGGTTTCTGGGAAACTACCCTCCCCTATCTCCACTTCTTTGAGACTATCACAGGCTCCTTGTTGGTTGACTAACTCATGCTGCTATTTCTTAATCCTGCCCTCCCAGTCTCCTGACCACATTTCTTCCCACGTCAGTTCTGCTATCCAAGCACTGGTGGAAGTTGGGAGCCTCCATGATGGGCTCTGATTTCCTGCTTACCAGTGCAAACAGAACCACCTTCAGGAGCCCAGGCTTGGCACAGCATGGCCATTGCTCTGCTTGCCCATGTCTGTGTCCCATGGGGTAGGACCAGGGGTCATCAAGAAGAGCCTGGTCAGAGACCAGTGAGTACACTAGCCTTTTCCAGCCCCAAACTGCTCTCCATGGGAACTTCTATGCCTTTTACCCATACCTTCTGTATCCCTCATACCCAGTGGCCTCTGTATCAGGACACATACTGTGGCTGTGAGCCTGCTGGCTGGTTGAGGATACAGGGCTCCACACATGTCAACTTAGCCCCTATAGGCCTTCCTGACAGTGCCTGCCACAAGGACAGCAGGAAATGCTGCCTTAATGAAGTTCTGACAGGCTGCCTACAATCTGTTCTCTACATGTATAGCCCAGGCAACTTGCTATATAATGAAAATCAAAACAGGATGGAAAATTCATGATGTGTGTCTCACGGAAGGATGGTGGCCCAGTGATGCATCTTTGAGTGCAACCTGGAATTGAGCAGGGTGCTAAGGGTGCTGCAAGTGAGGGAGGTGTCTCAGTTACTTCTTATTGCTGTGATGCAAACCCTGACCAAAATCAACTTGGGGAGGAAAGGGTTTATTTGGCACTCATCTCCCAGGTCACAGTTCATCAGTGAGGGAGTCCAAGATAGGAACTCAGGCCAGAAACCTAGAGGCAGGAGGTGAAGCACAAGCTGTGGAGGAATGCTGCTTACTGGCTTGCTCCCCTGGCCTGTGCTCAGCCTGCTTTCTTAGAGAATACAGGACCACCTGCCCAGGGGTTGCATTGCTTGCAGTGGGATGGGCCCTCCCACATCACTCAACAATCAAGAAAATGCCCCACAGACGTGGCCTTCAGCCAGTTCAATGAAGACAATTCCCCAGTTGAGGTTCCCTCTACGCAGGTGTCAAGTTGACAACCAAAGCTATCCAGCACAGGAGGGGAGATGGTTGACAAACAGAGCCTGCCCAGAGGAAACAGACCTGTTCTGTGGTATCTGCTGTGTAGAGTGGTGGGACAGGGATTGGGCCACCCCCTCCACCCTCTTCCTTCTTTATTTGACTTTCCTGAGCTCACATGGCTTTTGCAGTTAAAAAACAAACATGTATAAGTCAAAGAGAGGAGGACCATAGGGCCATTTCCACCTAATTCCAACTGTGCTTTGGCCCCTGGCTTTTGAAAAAAACGTGATCCTCCCATGAAAGTTTCTGAGATGAAGAACAAGTTGAGAATGGATGGGGCAGCTTCAGCCAGGGGTCTTTTCAGTGGCTGGAGTATGGTACTGTGGGAACTGCGGTCTGCCGCGGTATAACAGAAACTCTAATGCCCTGGCAGCAGCAACTTGGTGATGAAGGTGGAGGAAGAAGAGGGGTAATCTGGCAATGTCCGAGTACTGCTGATGGCTTTGAAGTGTAGTTGTTCCTTCATGCCACCTCATTTGGCTGTATTCACACTTTGTTCACAGAGACTAGGACCATCTCTTCACTGACCCCATGTCGTTTGTTCACATCTTCAGTCTCGTGTTTGGTTCTCCCAGGCTGGATAGTGCCACCGTCTGGGGCCCAAGCAGTATCAGCTGTACAAACAACATGGACAGTATGAAGGACAAGGGAGAGGACAGCTGGTTTTGACTGGCTATAAAAAACTGCCCCAGGGAGAAGCCAGGACAAGCTGGGCTGGAGTTCTGATTCATAAAGGACAGCAGTCTTTCCCTGTGCATACCTTCCTGGCTCATGATTTCATGTCCCAGGCCCTACACAGAGGTCTGAGCCACACAGTGGTTCCCTTCCTGAGCCCCTGCAGGGGACAGGCAGAAGCCACCCAGCGATTCATGGCAGGAATGTTTTGGAAACTGACTTAGGCTTGCATTCTAACGTTGCTTTTTGGCAAATTGCTTAGCTTCTTGGAGACTTGGTTTCCTCTGCAAGGAAGAGGAGTAACAATAAAGTTGTGGTGGGGACTGACAAAGTACACAGAGTACTCACACAGTGCCCAGCACACAACTGGCTTCTTCTAGTAGGGCCACTCATCACCTCCAAAGCTTGGAACCAATAGAAGTCAATAAGAATCACACACAGTACTGGCTTCCCTTAGCAAAGGCCTACAGAGAACTGGCACAGGGTCAAGCCTGAGGTGGACCCAGGCCACAATCCCTAGAGGCCTCCATTAATAGAAAAGCCCATCCTGTCTGCCAAGCCAGCCCTTGCCAGCAACCACACAGAGCTTTGCATTTGTATTAGAAAAACAAAGCAAAACAAAACACTCCACTAAAGTATCTTCAAGTACATTGATGGGAGGTGGGAGTGGTAGCTTCCAGTACCAGTCTGTCCAAGTCACTGTCCATGCCACTGAATATTCTGACAGACCTATGGAGAGTTGCAGCAATTTCCCTCATTGTGGCGAGAATGTGCAGTTAGTAAGCTGAGTGCATCAGAACATATTTAACACAGCAAGCATCATCAATGTTGCCATTTCTGGTTTCACGATCTATACATGTTTACATATTACTTGTAGCCCTTGAAAGCTACTTTGATATAAAGCCAGCCAATTCTCCTTTTCTTCTCTCCCCTGGTGTATGTGGTATTGCTGTCCCCAAGATGTCCCCTCCTCTTCATATACAGATTATTTTATACCCAGTGGCTGCCCTTGGCCTGGTTTACAGGCAGATGTTATGAGTGTCCCTCTGGGGCCCTGCAGAGCCACTAATGCCTGGGCTGCATCCTTCCAGTTTGGGTAGAAGCTGGTGACAACCCTCTGGAATATTCTTGCTCCTAGCACTGGTATGTTTCCCCTTGGGAATGCCTAAGCTCTCTCAGAAGCCATGTCTCTGACCTCTTTCTAAGAAAGACAATAATGGCTGTGGTTCTCTGTGGTAGCTGCTGTCCTGAACCCATTACCCTACAGTAGTCAGCCCCTTAGCTTGTACAGGGCAATGACCAGGCATCCCTTCTCATTATATGGGTTCTGATGCCCAATGGCAGCCCTGACCTGATTTGTAAATGGTAAACAATCTTTTTTTACACATACATATTTAATGGTTAAAGACATTTGGGAGACATAATTTTGAACAAAGTATGCATGTTTCTTTGCTGCACTACTTTTTGAATAACTTAATAATATGAAATCTCAAGGAAGAGAATATTATGCACAATGTATCCCAAACTTATCTAAGGCACATATTCCTTAAAAAAAAAGGAGATATCAGGCAGGTCTATAGTTTTTGAGAGATGTTAAACTGTCTATATACTGTCAGGGAAAAAGCCATGTTTATTTCAATTCAGTAGCTGAATAACATCCATATTTTTAAATGCTTTTTTAACTTTTAAAAAATTTTATTGAGAATTTTATACATACATATAAGGTGTTTTGATCAAATCCATGCCCACTCCCTCCCTTCCAACTCTTCCCAAATCTCCCCATCACTTTTTTCTGACAACTTCATTTTCCTTCCTTCCTTCTTTCTTTCTTTCTTTCTTTCTTTTACTCTAACATTCCCCCTCTGAAGAGATAACCCTAAAATCCTTTTAGGGATTAGATAAGACCTCCCAAATACTTTTGACATTTTTTGGCCTTTGGAGCATAGTATGTTTGTTGCTAAGAGGTCCAAGGACATTTTGACTTTTAGCCAAGAAATTGGCTACTTTTCTTTGGAGTCTTTTTCACCCTAACTGCCTAACCAGTTCCTACCTCCTATTCTTGTCACACCATCCTCTGAAGAGGTTATCCAAATTGCCAATAGGAAATCAGAATGCAGACTGGTCTGGCTTCTTCCATGATGAATAGGGACGCAGGGTGAGGCAACCAGGGTACCTCTGCAGTGGTTCTATCTAAAAGACTCCCAAATTGCATAACTCTATAGGGAGAAAAGAAAGTCCTTGACTGATGAATAGGGGATGTGAAGGAGAAGTAAAGGCAAGAGTAGTTAGCATTACAAGTTCTAGATGGGGAACCAGAAAGAAGTCAGAACAGGGCAAATTTCAAATGTTCATATCAGAGTCCATTGGGATTTCTTGATGAGAGCTTCCAAAAGCATCCCTCTATTGGGTTCCTCCTCATTTTTCTTTTGTCTGCCAAGGCTGGACTCGATAGTGATGGACTCAGAATTTGTTGTCAGGCACTTTGATAGCTGTGGGAGTGGCTAGAATCAGTGTCAGTTCCCTCTCAAAGGCTTCTAGATAGGGTAGAAAACAAATTTATCCATCATTTCAGAGCAATAGCAGGTTGTCTCCCTTAGCTACAGGTGGGAACTACAGTATTGGAGACCAAGATTTGAACTCTTACATCTGAACAGCACTTTCTGGATGATAAGCAATCTTGCATAGCCCTCTTACAGAGCTGGTCAGTCTTACATAACTCAAAGTAGTCACTGCCTGTACATGACTACTGAGCCTGACACCCCCTTCTGGCAGCAGGAAGAGCACATGCAACTCATACACAGAGCTTGACTCAGCTCCATGTTGGGGCCTGTGCCATCAAGGAACTTCCACAGGTGGCACTTAGCTTTGCTGAATATCAGAACCACCATGAGGGCTTTGTTATATGCTATAGTGCCCATCCAGGTCCCACACAACATAGGCCACAAGGTCCTTCCAGAAATGGGGAGGAAAGTGAAAGTGAGAGCAAAGACTGAGAGTGACGGGAACCCGTGCATCACTTCAAAGAGGAAGACTCCCACTGCACCCTTACCTCTTCATACGTCTTCCGTGATGTATGTGGTGTCCTCCCACTATGCCTTAGAAGGGAAAGGAACAATTGCATCTCATGAAGCCTCTATTCTTGGCACCATAAGCCATGTCTGTGAAGCTATCCAAGAGCAACTTCTGCATTAGTGCCAGCAGGTTCCCCTGAATCTTCTATTTTTAAAAAACACTTTATTTTTATGTGTATGAGTGTTATGCCTGCATGTAGGTAAGTGCACCCGCATCATGCAATGCCCGCAGAGGACAGAAGAGGCTTTTGGATCCCCTGGAACTGGGGTTACGGACAGTTGTTAGTTGCCATGTGGGTGCTGGGATTCAAACCCGGGTCTTCTGCAAGAACAGTCAGTGCTCTTAACCACTGAGCCATCTCTCCAGCCCCCTGAATCCTCTATTTTTATGCAGTATGATCATTCTGTGAACATTGCCTTTGAAATTTTCTTTGTAACACTGAGAACCATCCCAGCTTTGTGAGAATGGTATCAAAATATTTGATCAGTTTCCAGGCCACAAGAAAATGGAGAGAAATATTTTCTCTGCAGGGATGAAAAGGCAGCACTTGTGTCTCTCAGATGGGAGAAGCTTCAGGACACTAGCCACCCCCTCCATCCTCTTAAACCACCAGGGGGTTGAATGTGTCATGCCTGGCTGCCTTTAGGGACCCTGACATCCAGGGATGCCTCAGATTTACCCTTAGTGTGGAAGACAATCTGTGTCTTCCAGATGCCTAATGTCTAACTTGAATGCCATGTGGGTGCTGGGATTCAAACCCGGGTCTTCTGCAAGAACAGTCAGTGCTCTTAACCACTGAGCCATCTCTCCAGCCCCCTGAATCCTCTATTTTTATGCAGTATGATCATTCTGTGAACATTGCCTTTGAAATTTTCTTTGTAACACTGAGAACCATCCCAGCTTTGTGAGAATGGTATCAAAATATTTGATCAGTTTCCAGGCCACAAGAAAATGGAGAGAAATATTTTCTCTGCAGGGATGAAAAGGCAGCACTTGTGTCTCTCAGATGGGAGAAGCTTCAGGACACTAGCCACCCCCTCCATCCTCTTAAACCACCAGGGGGTTGAATGTGTCATGCCTGGCTGCCTTTAGGGACCCTGACATCCAGGGATGCCTCAGATTTACCCTTAGTGTGGAAGACAATCTGTGTCTTCCAGATGCCTAATGTCTAACTTGAACTGGCCTACACGCGCTCAGAGCTCCATTCTAGGTTGCTTTCATGCTCTTGCTGCCCTGTCACTGTTGAATTAGTGAAGCCCCCGTGGAGGGGCAGCAAGGAAACCAATGTTTGCTCAAGGGTTTAGCATGTAATGGGCATGAGATATCTGCCCACATTCCAAAGAGGGTCTTGCTATCCTCCTGTACAATAGGCTGCAGCTTCTCAATGCTTGTGTAACACATTTCACACTAGTGAAGACCCAGTAACCATTGGCATATCCACCTTAGCATCACTTTTCACTCTTAAGACCCTAAGCCAGGGGCATATGCATGCACGTGGGTCATTCTTCACACACACAAGAAGACCCAGCATCCATTAGTATATTTAGTATCCAGATCTTGGTCCTATTTTGAGCAAAGCACCAAATAGAGGGGTCTAAATACAGTTGTGCCATGCAATAAGTGTTTGTCAAGGAACAGGGGTTGTAGGCTCTGGGAGGCCAGGTATAGCTGTCCTCAAATTCTGTCTATAAAGGGGTCCACTCCCAGTGTACCCTGCTCTCCTAGGGCCTAACCCAGGGCTGTGTAGAAGCTGTTGCAATGGTGGTTCTGAGTCAAGGGAATCAAGTCAAGGGAGAGCCCCATAGTCCACCCATCCAAGTGCCCTAGCCATCCACAGCTTGGCTGGCAGTGAACCTGTGTGTGGTAGAATGTGTGTGGTAGAGGGGGTCTACCATGTTGAGGCCCCTTCCTGCTGAGCCTCAGTATCGTTGCTAGCCCTTCTTTCTTGTGCAACCTCAGGACAGGACAGTGTGGCAAGGAGAATTTGTGGTTCCTGGCATCGATTCTATTTTCAGTGTTCCCCTATCTTTTGTGCCTCTATCAGTTGTGAAATTCAGAAAGAGAAGAGGACATGTGGCATTTTGTTCCAGAGCTGTCTACCTCATATGATGGAGGAAGTAGATGAACCTCCTCAAGAACTTTGACTGCAGTTCTGTGTCTTCCAAGGGCTGCAGTGGTCAAGATTGTCTCACTGGTTCTCTCTCATACTTGGTTCAGGGTCCACCTTGGCACACATAGCTGCACTGGTACATTTTAAACCCACCCTCGTGGTACCTGAACTCAGGGAGCTTCTTCTAAAGGCCACAACTCCCTAAGCAGTAAACCTTGGGAACAATCACCATGGAAACCACTTGGAATACTTTTCACAAGTTTCCAAGAATGAGAGCCTACACAGGGCTCTGAAAGCACATCGGGTGCCACTCGCCCTTCCAAGTGTTACTGTGAGGGTGGGCACTCACTGCACCCTTATGCAATGGTCATCCACTAAGGGTGCTAGAGATTCAGCAATCTAAGCAAAAACAAAGCAACAAACAAAAGAAAAGCAAACAGAAAACAAGAGTGTCTAGCAGTTAAAATGTGAAGTTCAGTTAAAGAAAAAAAAGTTCTTCAGTGTACATACCTCAGGGCAATATCTGAGTATAACTGTCCTAGAAAAACTTGTTCTTCATCTAAAATTCAAACTCATCTGGACACTGGTGATTGTTTTACTCACCCTGCCCTTTCCAGAGCTTGTGGCTGACTTGTGGCAGGGATCCTCGATAACCATAACCGGGACCACAGGGCCATCTTCACCCCTCCTCCACTTCCAACCTCTTTTGTATTACTCTGTTGAAGTTCCTTTTGTTTCTTAATGTTCCACTCACTTCTCAAGATCCTTCTATTGCTGGAGGAAGCATTTACTGTAGAAATGAATGCACAGAAGAGCCAAGGCTCAGGCTGGCTGTATGGTTGAGTTTATATAACAAATGTTTTGGGAATTTCTCAAAGGCTTTTCAGGAGAGAAGTGGGTTGAGTGAAGGCCTTCAGGACTGGAGAGTGGTATTACCTTATCAGTAACTTTGTACCACCGAAGGCTGACAGCCCTTGTAAACATGCAGAGATTGGGACAAACAGACATAACTGTGACATTGTCCCTTATTTCACCCACCATTGTCCTTGACTTGAAGACCATCAGAGAACAGTCTATCAGGACCACCAGTCACATGAGGGCAATTATCCATGAGGACAAGGCTTCACCCTGGAGCTATCATCTCCTGAGAAACAATCCATCTCCTGTGGAAACAGACTTCTTGGATCATCTTGTAGAACCAGAACTGAGGCAATAATCAATGACGTAGTATCCTGACCAAGACTGTTCAATTGTGCATACCTTTTATCCTCTTGAGTTTTTCCATTTAAATTTAAAACTGATATCAGTATTCCAAGGACGGACCTGAGCTCATTAGATCCCTCCGTCTGCTTTCCTCAATATGGCCACATTGGTCATATATCTTCTCTTTGACCCTTGCTATTACTTTGTCTCTTTAATTGGCATATTGAGACAAATGGCTGGACTTATCCACTTCGGACTGCTGGAATTGGGACTTTTCTCTTAAAACTCTATACTCTATACTCTTATACCATAAACTAAAAGGAATTTGGGCTGATTTAATACTTTCAATTTATATGAGTGCTCACTCATTTGTATAAGTTGATTTGGACCATGAAAACAATATAAAAACATAAGTACATGTAGATAATATATGCATATGTATAGTTATGCATATAGATTTTTTCTATTAAAATATTTTAGTTATTATTTTTATTTTATGTGTATGCGCATATTGCCTGCATGTAGGTAAGTGCACCCATGTCGTGCAATGCCTGCAGAGGACAGGAGAGTCTGTCGGATCCCCTGGAACTGGAGTTTACGGACAGTTGTTAGCTGCCATGTGAGTGCTGGGATTTGAACCCAGGTCTTCTGCAAGAACAGTCAGTGTTATCCACTGAGCCATCTCTCCAGCCCTACATATAGATTTTTTTAAAGCAATAATTTTTTTATTTTATTATTTTTATTTTCTGTGTATGAGTGTGTCGCCTGTATGTATGTGAGTGCACCTGTGTTGTGCAATGCCGCGGAGGTCAGAAGAGGGCTTCGGATTCCTCTAGAACTGGAGTTAAGGACGGTTTGTAGCTGCCATGTGTGTGCTGGGAATCGAACCCAGGTCCTCTGCAAGAGCAGTCAGTGCTCTTAACTGCTGAGCCATCTCTCCAGCTCCTAAAACAATAATTTTATATCATTTGTCACACTTAATGTTATACTGTTTGATCTGGATTATATTTTTCCACAGCACTAAGCAACCCTTAATTCTAATTTTATTTATTTATTTTTATTTTATGTGTATTCATGTGTTGCCTGCATGTAGGTAAGTACACCCATGTCATGCAATGCCCACGGAGGTCAGAAGAGGCTGTCAGATGCCCTGGGACTGGAGTTACGGACCATTGTTAGCTGCCATGTGGGTGCTGGGATTCGAACCTAGGTCTTCCTCAAGAACAACCAGCGTTCTTAACCACTGAGCCATTTCTCCAGCCCCTATCCTTAATTCTAAATCTGTACTTTTTTTTTTTTTTGGTCTTTTATTGAGACAGGGTCTCCCTGTAGCACCAGCTGGGCTGAACTCACTATGCCTCCCAAGTGCTAGAATTAAAGGCTTGCAATACCACCCCCGGTAAAATGTGTACTTTTGAAAGTATGATTGGGGGGCGCAGGCCAGGTAAGGCAATGCATGCCTTTAATCCTAGCACTCAGGAGGCAGAGACAGGTGGATCTCTGTGAGTTTAAGGCCAGCCTGGTCTACATAGTGAGTTCCATGTCAGCCAGGACTACATAGTGAGACCCTGTCTCAAAAAGTAAAAAAAAAACAAAACAAAACTACTTTTCTTAGAAACAAGATAGAAGATGTACATCTCACAGACATAAACTTAACCTAATTATTGACTAAGACTCAAGTAGATGCTCAGTAAAAACAAAAAGTCAAAGCATGAAGCTAGTCATGCAGATTTGAGTAACATCTTCTGTTTTAAGAACTAAGGAACAGAGAGGAGATCCCCTAAGATATTGAAAATTCTTCCTTAATGTCATTTTAAGCACAAATGTTTTTGTTATTTTTGTTTGTTTGCTTATTTGATTTACTTTCTGAATTATAGTGAGGCTAAGGCATAATCCTTATACATGCTTGTGAATCTAAAAGAAAAAGGAAAGCGCTAAAAAGACGCATATATAGCATAGATATAGGATGAGTTTCCAACCTGAATCAAATACTATTGATCTATCCCATAAACCTCAGATACTCATGCTGAATCCCCTACCTGGATCAGACACCACTGGCCTGTCCCTTAAAACCTAGGCTAGACATCACTGGCCTGTCACATATTCCCTGGACTGGACATCAATAGCCTGTCCCTTACTCTCTGGATTACATATCTCTGTCCTGTCACGTTCCCCAGAGTAGATATCACATTGTTGGCCTATCCCACCTAGCTATTTACCTGGCATTTAATATTTCTGAAACTCCAGTGTCTATTTTCCTCCTCCTGGCTCCAGGAAACCCTAGAGATTGAAGTACACTTTATTGCATCTCTTTAGAGAAAGGCATAGTTAGATATACGGTACATATGGGTTTCAACCTCCCCTAATGTGAGAATGCATGGAGTCACCTATTTTGGCCTTGAAAGTTATGTAGGCCCTCTCTTCAAAACATCGTCTTGTGAAATCAATTCTTCTCTCAGTAGTCATCGGTTGCCAATAGTTTCTCATCTAAAGTTGAGGCTTCTTGCTCATTTACCCCCTCTACGCTGGATTTTTGTCTAGTTTGAGCTTGCATGGGTCTGCTGTATCCTGTCACCATTGCTCTAAGTTCATTTGAGTAACTTCCCAGGTGTCTGAACAATTCTTTTTTCTTATGGTCTTCTGCCATCCCTAGCTATTACAGTCTTTCTGTCTCCTTTTTTGCAATGGTCCCTGAGCCCTGGGTGGCAAAGTTTTGATATAGGTGCCCTACCCAGGGATAGGCACTCTGCAGTCTCTTATTCTCTGCACTTTGGTCAGTTGTGGTTTGCTGGATTAATCACCATCTGTTGCTGGAGGAAGTTTCACTGGTGAGAGTTGAGAGAGATGTAGAGGTTCCATTATAGATGTGTCACTTCGGACTGGGCTTCTCACAGGTACTTATTCTCTGTGTTTGATCAGTTGTAGAAGTCTAGAGTAGTCTCCATCTTACATCTGATAAGTGGTGAGGGGTACACTTGTCTATAAATATAAGGATATATATTTAGAATGCAGTAAGAAATTACATTGGTCTAGGGATGTGACAAAAGTAGGTTTTTCTTGGGGTTGGAGAGTTGGCTCAGTGGCTAAGACCATTTGCTGTTCTTCCAGAGGACCCAGCTTCAATTTCTAGCACCCACAGGGTGGCTAACAACCATCTGTAATTCCAGTTCCAGGAGATCTGACACCATTTTCTGGCCTCCTTGGGCATTGCACAACATAGGTATACTTATATACATGCAGGAAAAATACTCATACACATAAAATAAAATAAATATAATTTTTTTTTAATTTTTTTGAGACAGGATCTCCCTGTAGCCCCAGCTTACCTGAATTCACTGTGGAGACCAGGCTGGCCTTGAACTCACAGACATCTGCCTGCCTCTGCCTCCCAAGTTCTGGGTCTAAAGGAGTGTGCCACCACACTCAGCTAAATAAAATATTTTTTAAAAAGTAAGTTTTTCTCTAGGATCTATGGCCTCTCTAACCAGGTGTATGTGACTATGTTTACAGTGACACACATGAGTTCTTTCCTGTTGAGAAGGCCTTAAATTCAATTAGATACCCCCCAAATAAAAGTGCCACTACTGCACCAATAGAGATTTGGTGGGCCAGACATTGTTGTGTTTATTAGGCTTTACAGCTGGGTAGGACCATTGATTTCTTTTTTCCCTTGGCAGCTTGCATAATGTCATTTGATACTGTGAGAGCTCGACTTCAGTGGGGAGGCTTCTATGTCAGTTCCAGCTCGATTACTCCAAGTCCTGTGTCTGAAGTATGTTCTGTCTTCAGCAATAGGCGCTTATCTTCAAGTTCTAGAAGGCAATCAAGGGCTTTGGCAATAGCCTGTATTATTTGGGAATCTCTTGAACTACCCTGAAGGACGATTTCTTCTACTTGACACTTTTTTTTCTTGTATCATCATCAGCTACACACATGCACTTGTACATATTTTATATACGTGTATTTTCAGTAGGCCTTTGAACTAATACGTTTCCCTCTGGTTTTTCATATCCTCTAAGCATTATTTATCTCTCTTCTTTCTCCCTATATATAATTTTCCCTCCTCCCTCTCCAGTTAAAGTACCCCCACTTACCCCTTAATAACACCTATTTCCTACTATACCCTGCTCTCAAGTTCCTTGTCCCCTTTATTCCCAGAGGAATTCCTGGCTCCTGTGGTTACATGAGGATATATACTCACATCTAAAGATTTGGAGCTAAGATCCACAAATGAGATAGAATGTATGTCACTTGTTTTTCTGAGTATGTGTTACTTCACTTAGTATAACAGCTTTTAATTCCATCCATTTACCTGCAATTTTATCATTTAATTTTTCTTTACTGCCAAGTAGAACGCCATTGTGTAAAGTGGATGCACAAGTATCTCTGCAGTAGGATGAGTCCTTATATGCCAAGGAGTAGTATTACCAGATCATATGATAGATTATTTTTGGTTTTTTAAGACATCTCCACACTGATTTCCATAGTGGTTGTACCAGTCTGCAATGCCAGCAGCAGTGAATGAGGTTCCCCTTTCCCCACATCCTCACCAGCATTTGATGTCATTGTTCTCTTGGTTTTAGCCTAACTGGGATAAGATGAAATCTTAAAATAGTTTTGGTTTGCATTTCCCTAATTACTGAGGATGTTGAACATTTTAAGCTGTTTCTTAGCTAATTTTATTTCATCTTTTGAGAGCTCTCTGTTAAGAACCATATCATATTTTATAATTGGCTCATTTGTTTTCTTGATTCTTTGGTTTTTGATCAAGTTCCTTGTATATTCTGGATAATAATCCTCTGTTAGATGTATACCTGGTAAAGATTTTTCTCCTATTTCATGGGCTTCTTTTTCGCTTGATTGTTTCTTTGCTGTACAAAAGCTTTTTATTTTAAATAGGTCCCATTTGTCAATTGTTGATCTTAATTCCTGAACAACTGAAGTCCAATTTAGAAAGTCCTTTCCTGTACCTGTATCTTGTGGGGTCCTGCCTATGTTTTCTTCTAGCAGCTTCAGCATTTCAGGTTTCACATTGAGGTCATTGATCCATTTGGAGCTGATGTTTGCACAGTGCAATATTGGTCTGATTTCATTCTTCTATGTGTGGAGATCCAGTTTTGTCAGCACCATTTGCTGAAGATTCTATCTTTCCTCCTATGTATGTTCTTGGGACTTTGTCAAATATCAGGTGGCTGAAATTGTGTGGATTCATGTTTGGGTCTTCTATTTTGATGCATTGATATATATGTCTTCTTTTGTGCCAATATCATGCTGTAATATAGCTTGAGATGTGGTATGGAAACACCCCAGCATTATTCTTTATACTAAGGATTGAGTTGGCTATCGGGGTCTGTTGTGATTCCATATAAATTTTAGGATTTTTTTCTAAAATTTCTATGAAGGATGTCATGGGGATTTTGATTAGGATTGCATTGGATCTATAAATTGCTTTGGGAAGGATGGTCACTTTCACAATATTAATTCTACCAATCCATGAGCACTGGAGGTCCTTCTGTCTCCTTGTGTCTTCCTCAATCTCTTCGAAGATTTAAAGCTTTTGTTGTGAAGATCTTTAATATCTTTGTTACATTTATTCCTAGATATTTTTTGAGGCTATTGTCAATAGGAAGTTTTCCATGAACTCTTTCTCTGGTTGCTTGTTATTGGTAAATAGAAAGGGTATTCTTTTTTGTAAATTGATTTCATATCCTGCCACTTTGCTGAAAGTGTTAATCATTTCTAGAAGTTTTCAAGTGGAATTTTTGGTATTTCTTATACATAATATAATAAGAGATAATATTATA
Organism: Nannospalax galili; assembly: GCF_000622305.1. Classification (NCBI taxonomy): domain Eukaryota; kingdom Metazoa; phylum Chordata; class Mammalia; order Rodentia; family Spalacidae; genus Nannospalax; species Nannospalax galili. The sequence goes on from NW_008346989.1 coordinate 1,626,465, forward strand.
TATCTCTTATACATAATATGATATCAGCTGCAAATAGAGATAATTTGACCTCTTCTTTCCCAATTAGTACCCCTTTAACTTTCTTCTTAATTGCTTTAGTTAGAGTTTCAAGGACTATATTGAAAAGAAGTGGGGAGAGTGGACAAATTCCAATTTTTCTTCATTTAGAATGATGAAGAGATGGCTCATCAATTAAGAGCACTGGCTGCTCTTGCAGAGGACCTGGGTTTGGATCCCAGCACGCACATGGTGGCTAACAACCATCTATAACTCCAGTTCCAGGAGATCTGTCACCCTCTTCTGACCTCTGTAGGCATTGCATGACATGGGTACACTTACATACATGCAGACAGTACACTCATACACATAATATAAAAATAATAAAAGTAAAATATTTATAGAATAACATTGGTTATGGGTTTGTTGTATATAGCCTTAATTATAGTAAGGTATGTTCCCTCCTATCCAATTCCCCCTAGGGCTTTTATGATTAATGCATCTTGGATTTTTGGCAAAGATCTTTTCTTTTTCTGTTGGTCTTTTTGAGACAGGGTTTTCCTGCAGCCATAGCTGGCCTGGAACTCGCTTTGTGGCCAGTATGGCCTTGAACTCATAGATATCCGCCTGCCTCTGCCTCCCAAGTACTGAATTTAAAGACACACCACCATTCTGGTTTCAAAGACATTTTCTGTGTCTATTGAGCTGATCATGCGATTTTTTTTACTTTAAGACCATTTACATTGTTTATATTTATTGACTTCCGTATATTGAACCATCCCTTTCATCTCTGGAATAAAGTCAACTTAATCTTGGTGGGTGATCTTTTTGATGTGTGTCTGTATGTAATTTGCAAATATTTTGAGAATTTTTTCATCTATGTTACTTGAGAGATGGGCCTATAGTTTTCTTTTTTGAGTGTCTTTACCTGGTTTTGGTATTAGAGTAATACTGGTATCATATCTTTTTGAATAATTTAAGTAGTATTAGTTGTAGATCTTTGAAGGTCTGGTAAAAATGCTGTGAATCTATCTGGATGTGGGGTTTTTAGTCACCTTTATTTGTATTACTGTTTCAATTTCCTTCTTTGTTATGGGTCCGTTTAAGTTTTTTTTTTAATCTTTTCCTGGCTTAACTTTGATAGTTCCATTGAATTTAGAAATTTGCCCATTTCTTATAGAATATACTTTTTTTTTTTTGGTCTTTTTGAGACAGGGTCTCCCTGTAGCTCCAGCTATCTGGAACTTGCTCTGTAGACCAGGCTGGCCTCGAACTCACAGAGATCCACCTGCCCCTGCCTCCCAAGTGCTGGGATTAAAGGCATGCACCACCACGCCTGGCTAGAATATATGTTTTTAACATACTCCTTTTTAATGTTCTGGAACTTTTTGGTGTCTGTTGTGATGTTTCCCCTTTCATCTCTGATTTTCTTGATTTGAATTTGCTTCTTTTGGTTAGCCGGGCTAAGGGTCTGCTTATCTTGTCTATACAAAGAGCCAGCACTTATATTCATTGATTCTTTGAATTGTTTGTTTCTATTTCATTAATTTCTGTTCTGATTCTTGGTATTTCTTCTCATCTGTTGGGTTTGGGTTTTATTTATTCCAAGTTCTTGAGTTGTATCATTAATTTATTTATTTATACTCTCTGATTTTTTTTTAATGTAAGTGCTTAGAGCTATAAACTTCCCTCTCTTAGGACTGCTTTTAATGTGTTCCAGACATTTTGTTGTGCTGTATTATCATTTTAATTTAGTGTAATTCCTGAAGAAAACTCAAGAAGAGTTTTCTTCAATCTTTCTATCTCTTCCATAAATTCACTTTTCAAATTCTGAGCTGTCTTTATCACTTCATTTGTGTTTTCTTGAGCTGCAGTCAGTTTATTCCTGCCTTCTTGGAGTTCTTTGAGAAATTGTTTGATGTTCTTTAAAGTTGTTGAATTCTTTGGTCATGTTTATGATTATTCTTTTAAATTCTGTACTCTGGAGTTCTCTGACTAGTTCTCACTGTAGAATTCTTCTATAGTACTGGTAAGATTTGGTGGGTACCTATTGTCTTGGTTTTTCATAGTATTTGTGTTTTTGCACTGTGTCCTGGGCATACAGATTTCTTAGGTTGATTGTATATCCGATATGAAATTCTAGCCTTCTTTTGTTGAGTTGAAGTTTGGTTTTGTTTTTATTGTTCATGTAGCTTGGTTGCCTTCTGATCAGGTGTGAAAAGTTGAAGACCTGAAGGTCTGTGCTTCAGGTTCTCATTTTTATTTATTTTTATGTGTATGAGTGTATTGCTTGCATGTAAATAAGTGCACCCATGTCGTATAATGCCCACGGAGGTCAGAAGAGAGAGCCAGATCCCCTGGAACTGGAGTTATGGATCATTGTTAGCTATCCTGTGGGTTCTGGGAACAGAACCTGGGTCCTCTGCAAGAGCAGCCAGTGCTCTTAACTACTGAGCCATCTCTCCAGCCCCTCATTTTTTATCTTTTATTGGAGGGAACAGATGGTTCCAAAGTGGGTGAAGGGGCCTAGGCTCATAATAGCCAACCCAGCACCTGTCAGATTTCCTTTACCCACTGGGCCATTCAAAAAGTGAGGCCTCTGAATTTATCCCAGTTGTCAGAACAGATCATGATAGGCCAAGTCTCATGAGTTACTACTATCCATACACCTCTTAACTCAGCCCACTGGCTAATTAGTCCTTCTCCTTTCTCCAGCCACATGGTGGTTTTGTTCATTTGTATTGCTATAGCTATCCATTCCTGGTTGACATTTTTATTTGTGGTTCTAGTTTATTTCTCTATTGCTGTGATTTAAAAAAAAACACACACACACAAAACTCTGACCAAAAACAACTTGGTGAGGAAAGGGTTTATTACATCTTACACTTCCAAGTGGCAGTCCATCTTTGAGGGAAGTCAGGTAGGAACTCAGGGCAGGAATCTGAAGTCAGACTACAAAGGAAAGCTGCTTGCTTACTGGTTTGCTCCTCTGGCCTGTGCTGAGCCTTCTTTCTTATACAATCCAGGACCACCTGCCCAGGGGTAGCACAACACCCAGTGAGCTGGGCCCGCCCACATCACTCAATCAAGAAAATGTCCCCAAGAAAATGTCATACAGGCCGGTATGATAGAGGAAATTCCCCAACTGAGGTTCCTTCCCCTAGCTGTGTCAAGTTGACCACTGAAGCCATGACACTTGTACCATCCATGTACCAGACATCTACAGGGATGGAGGGTATCCCTTTTGACACTTTATCTTGCTTAGCTGCTGATTCAATTAGTGGAAGGGACTCAGCGGCTTGAAAGGACCATCTCCTAGGACAGCTTGCATGGAATTAGTGATGGGACTTGCAGACACAATATCACATTGCTGTAAATATGCATACCACATTTGTAGGGTTTGGTTTCGTGACATGACTCAAGTCAGAGGCTTTGACAAAAGGCTTTCAAGCCAACCCCTAATTGGATAAACTGTTTTTACTCTTACTAAGGCAGGACCAGTGAGGCATTCCACCTGTTATAATGCTTTAACTACAACCAGCATCTGGTGTTCTAATACTGCATACTCAGAGTCTTCCCCTTTCCAGGGCTGAGACCAAAACCCTATTGAAACTGCTTGCTTAGGCTATTTTTGCCATAGCCCCAGCTTAGGTCATTTGAGCTTCTGATAACGGCTAATAAAAAAGGACACTGAGGCAGTGGGGCACACAGCTCTATCAGGATCTTAGCCTACTCAGAAGCCTCTTAAATCTTTTATCCTAACCCCACAGGGCACCCCTGTTAATCAAGTTATACAGAGGATGGGCAACATGGGAAGGTGTGGTATGAAAATCCACCAATAGCCTCAGGAGCCCTATGAATACCTGTAGATCTTTTACATTTACAGGCACAGGCTGTTGTAGGATGTTGTTAATAACATTGTCAGGTAACATACATGTCTTATTGGACCATAATACTCCCAAGAATTTTACAGCTGTCCTGGCCCTTGCATCTTGTGTGACTTGACCTCCTATCCTTGTTCCTTTAGGCATACCTTAATGTCTTTTATATGCTTTTCTAAATCTGTAAAATACTCAGAGGTTAGCATTATGTCATCAATGTAATGAAAACTTTACAGAGTACAAGCAGGATAACAAAGGAAGGTATCAGGTTACCATCCTGTAACAAATAGTGGAACTGTCAAGGAATTTGGGGGCGTACTCTGAAGGTCCACTGTTGACTGTTTCAAATAGATGCAAATTGGTCTTTGGATCTAGCAGCTAAGAGAACACTAAAAGATCTAATACAGCATATAAAGACTGTAACTTGTATCTGTTGTTCAGTTGAAAGTGCAATGTTGGGCACAGCATCACGGGTAGGGGAAATACTTTATTTAGCTCTTTATAATCCATAATCATTCTCCAGGAGCCATCTGGCTTCTTCACAGGCTATATCAGTCTTTTGGAAAGGGCCTTTGGCTGGGCAAATAATCTCTACATTTTCTGCCTCCTTGATGGTTTCTGTAATTTTATCATAACCTCCAGGCAGTCTATACTTTTTGGTGTTCACCACCCTATTTGGGATAGGCAACTTTATAGGTTCCCATTTCACTCAACCACTGCCTTCACAATCTGAGTTCTCATACAAAACTCTCCAACAGTGGTATTCAAGATATGTGCTAGCAATATATCCATACCCATTTCTTTTGCACTGAAGAAATGCACACTGTATATTCCTAGGTGGGAGAAATATCTATCCATAAGGCAAGCTTGCTCTGTTGCAGGAACTTCTGGAAATCAGGAAGCCAACAGCCGGTCCAGGTGAAGGAGAGAGTGTTTATTCAAGCTGGCAGGCTGACACTCGGATCACCCCGTAATAGTGCCAACTCTCAGTTCAAGTTCATAAGGAAATTTATAGTGAATTCATATGTAAGCAGGGGGTTACACATAAGAAAGTGGTCACAGGAATGCAGCAGTTTGGCAAACAAAGATTTTAATGGTATGAAGACTGATACCAAACATCAGGGAGTGAGGGAAGACTCCTGTTTACTTTCCTCATTCTTTTCTTATTTCTTCCTATTTTGGGGGTTTTTCATGGTTCAAAGTTCTTTACAACTACTTCGTTGCCCAGGAAATTTCCGTTGCTACCCCAAGTCCTTTGTATCTGTATCGTTTTATCACCATATCCATCCACTGCTTCCCATTGTCCCTGATGGTTTTAGAGGTTGCCATGAATTAGGGTACAGTTGGTGCCAGTATCCACCAAATCTCAAGTATTTTGAAGCTGTGCCTGGCCCTGCACCTTGTGTGTTTTGATCTCCCATACCTGTTCCTTTAGGTGTACCTACAATTAATAGCAGACTAATTAATCCATGATTCTGAGGACAGTGACCTCTAGGGCTGCCCTGAGGGTTAAGGGGTCCAGATAATAGAAAGTTGATTCTATCAAGGTCTTATGGCCCTAGATCAGACAGTAGTAGTGGATTTGGAGAGTGGGATATGCCTGGGATCTTTTTAAGAAAGATTTGATGGCCCCAACAAAGCAGATAAAAGCGTGGGCCAAGTGTGGTGTTTAGTTGGCAGCCCAAAGGCTGGGTGTCCACAAGGCAGAATAAATGGGCAGGAAAATGGCCAACCAGGACTGGGAGGCAATGGCTTCTTTCCCATCTTCTCATGTTTATGTGAGTTATGGAGCAACTGGAGCCTCCTTAAGCAACAGAGACTTGGGGCCTGGGTCTGTTGTGGTGGTCTTTGGAGCCACAGTCACTATTGAAATGGCAACATGTAAATTTGAGGAGTGCTTATGGTGACCTGTGTCCTAGTCACACCTCATAACCTTTCAGTCTAACCAGACAGCATGACATTGCCTAATCTTAGGACCTCCTCTAGGACCCTACAGCTGCAGGATAGGGTCTACTTTTGACATAGCCCAGCGGGTGTGTTGGGTAGAGCTGGAAGGTTGCATCTTTCAGAGTTCTTGCTCTTCAAACAGACCAGAGCATCATTGCCTAGAGAGGCACCAATGTTTGTAATGTATAGAACCATTTGAAATTGCTTTGTGGGGAAGATAAGCACAGGGGAGTGGTGTTGACATAGGCACACGGAGAAAAGACAGCAAGTACTTGATTGGAGTATTCTGTAGACACAGTATTGCTGTAATAGATCATACTCCTCACTACAGGAGTCAGGATCCGTCCTGGTCTCCCAGCTCCACTGCCTTGTGTACTTCAGGTGCCAGATGCAGAGGAACCCAGACCAGCAACAGCTGCATAGGTCAGATGAGCCCTGACTTCCAGAGCAAAATTCAGGATATTCAGCCCCAGTAAGACGTCCAGCAACCCACCCTCTGGTTTTTGTACTCACACTGTGTGCTGATTAGTTTTTGTTAACTTGACATAAACTAGAGTAACCTGGGAAGAAGAAACCTCAATTGAGGACTTCCCCCCATCAAACTGACCTATGGGGATATCTGTGAGGCATTTTCTTATTTGCTAATTGATGTAGGAGGGCCCAGCCCACTGTGAGTGGTGCCATTCCTGGACAGGTGGCCTTGACTGTGTAAGAAAAGTAGCTGAAAAGGCCAGTAAACAGTGTTCTTCCATGGTCTGTCTCAGTTCCTGCCTCCGAGTTCCTGCCTTGAGTTTCTGCCCTGCTTCCCTTTATGATAGACTGTAAGCTGTAAGGTAAAATAAACACTTTCTTCCCCAAGTTATTTTTGGCCAGCATATTAGGTACTTTTCTGTTGCTGTGATAGAAACGCCATGACCAAGGGAGCTTATAAAAGGAAGAGTTTATTTGAGCTTGCGGTTCCAAAGGGGCAAGAGTCCATCATGGTGGGGAGGCATGGTGGCAGAGGTGGCTGGAAGAGGAGCAGAAGCTAAGTTCTGACATTTTCAAGCAGGCACAAGAAGCAAGAGAATGACTCCAGATTTGGCAAGGATTAAGAACTCTCTAAGCCCACCCCCAATATAGCCACATCTTCTAAGACCTCCCAAAATAGCATCATCAATTGGGGACAAAATGTCCAAATATTTGGAGCCTATGGGGGACAATCTTATTCAAATCATCACAGCCAGTATTTTATCACAGCTTTTCTTCTGCAAGAAAAGCCAGGCAGCTGTCTCTCTAGGCCTACTAAGAAGAAGTAGGAGGCCAGAATAAACACTGAAAGGCCTAAGACATTCTTCAAAGAAATCCAAAAGCAAGCTTGTAAGAGAGAGAAGTTTCTACATGAAACAGTCAATACTGAAGCATCCCAGGAGCTCTGGCTCTTGCCTACCTGCTCCTGGACAGAACCAATGGTTTACCAGTGCCTAACTCTCACCTCCAGGAGCAGCACCAGGGACTTCCCTGTATTTCATCCTCTTCTTTGTGAACAGAGGTGTTTGATAGAACTAAGCCATCCATACTTAGCTGAGAAGTGGAGCTGCCCCACCTCTGCTCACAAATGGCTCTGAGCACTGTTAGAGATCAAAGGATAGCCCAGTCTACCACCACCACCACCACCACCTCCAAGGTGGGGGAGGGGCCACACCCATCCCCATCCAGCAAGGAACTCACACCTGTGCAGGTGTTGGGGGTTCTTTGGCCGAGGCAGCCCTGCAAATGAGTGGGAAAGGTAGAAGGGAGGAATGGGGAGAGTTAGGTAGCCACCACGAAGGGGTAGCAAGATGAAAGACAGCATTCTTTCCACCTTAGGAAGATGGTTTGGGGAAGGCTAATTTCCAGAAAGCCTGTTTCCCACAAGCTGGCACTGGTATAAGTACAGGAGACCCACAGCACTCTCCACTTCACATTGTTCCTAGCCACAGCCTTAACAGAGCTTGGCTCTGGAGCTGGTGTGCAGAGCTCCCTTGCCATAGGGCCAGGACATAAAGAATAGAGAAGAGCATGACTTGGAGGGGAGGGAAGTGTGAGGAGGTTCATGTGTGGAAAACCTAATCCAGAAGCTCCAGTGGAAAACATGGATTTCTTTAGACAACCAATTTTCTTCACCCTTTCTCAAAGAATTGTTTTATTTTGACAAGAGCAAGTACGGGGGCTATTCGAGCAAGTAGCTGATGAAGGTATGTTTGCTCAGATCAATCTCTGAGATGGGTCAGGAGTGCGTGACTAGTGCCTGACCCTCCAGGGTCTGCCATTGTTCCCTCTGATAGTTCTCCTACCTTACTGAGTAAAAGATCTGCTGCTTGACAGACTGAATTCTGTAATTTAGCCACTGTCACAAAATAATTTACCTGAAACTCTTCAAATGATGCATTGCAGGGTTGGAGAAAAGGCTCAGCACTTAGGAACATTGGCTGCTCTTTCAGAGGACCCAGGTTCGATTCCCAGCACCCAGATGGCAGCTAACAACAATCTGTAACTCCAGTTCCAGGGGATCTGACACCATCTTCTGACCTCTGTGGGCATTGCACAACATGGATGCACTTACATATGTTGACACAAAAGCATAACTCTCACCTCAAAGGGGATGAGTTTATTCTGGAGCCAAATATGAGTGACCATGCCCCAGGAACACAGATTCAGTTTCCCCAAATTCCATGTTCTGGTGTGGTAACAGTTAACATTACATTCTTATAGTAACAGAACAAAGAAAGGTCATAAATCAAGACACCTTTCAGATACATTGGTGGAAATGGCAGGTCGTAGCAATGTAAGGGGTTTTCTACTGTAGGGTCTCAGATGCTATCTAATGACATTCTTAGCTTTTTGATTGGTGAGACGTGGTGGTCTGCCAAGTGCATTTTATTAGTCACAAGAATGTTAATTCAGAAACAGAGGTAGGCTATGTTTGGCTATTTATGGGGTTAAAGATATTCCCAGATAATCTGTGAATAGCCTCCAGATCTGCAACATTTCAGACTCTCCACACTCTCCGGAGTGCTGATCAGTTGGTGAGCCTTGCAGAAAATTCAGTCCAAGGTGCAGGAGTTCTTTCTGGGAACTTTCTTTCACACATACATGCAGGCAATATACTCATACACATAAAATAAAAATAAATAAAATATTTTATTTCTACTAATTTGGGGTGATATATTAATAATTTTGAATAACCGACTCTTTGGTTCATCTACAACTCTTTGGCTGTGGAAACTTCTGCTTCAGCCTTTAAACTATTGCCCTTGAGCAAGCAACTTTCAGATAGCTCTAGGCTACCAAGGCCTGTAGCCCATATCCTATAAGCAATACCATGTTAGAAACACCTGGAGTTTATCTACAAGTAATTATTTCAGTAACAGCTGATATGTCATGAACTACTGAGAGTTATCAATAGAAAACCCTTTTTCCACTTGGGAGGCTGAGGCAGGAAGATCTTGAGTTTGAGGCCAGACTGAAAAAATTCCATTTCCACTTAAAAAATTTTACAAAATGAACATTACTTTCCAGTCATCTGTTTCTCTTTTCTTTTTTCTCTTCCTTTTCCCTCCCATCTTTTTCTTTAATGGAATTGTAACCTAGTTACATTATGTAACCTAGGTTAGCCTTGAACTTGTGATCCTCCTGCCTCAGCCTCCCATGTTGCATGTTTAACAGGCTAAGGCCACTCCAGCCTCCAAGAGTCTTTTGAAAACCTGTTTGATACCAATGCTTTCATCTTTGCTTATCAAATACCATCTTAGTTGTCTAAGATTCATGGTGATGGGCTGGAGAGATGGCTCAGCGGTGAAGAGCACTGAATGCTCTTGTAGAGGACTGGAGCTTGATTCCCAGCACCCACATAATGGCTAACAAGCATCTGTAACTCCAGTTCCAGGGGAACTGCCCTCTTCTGACCTCTTTGAACATTGTACAACACAGGTCCACCCACCTACATGCAGGCAATACACTCAAACATACAAATATATATATATATATAATTTTTAAAGATTCGTGGCAATGAAACTTATAGCCTATTCTTTCACATTACACATATGACAATCATTCAGTAAACAGAAGAGATTACAGGGTCTACCTGCCTCAGAGCCAGGGCTAGGCTTCACTTTACAGGAAGGAAGCATGCATAATGAGTGGTATGTACCAGATGTTCCAGGGCAGCCTACAGCTCCTTCCTGCTATGCTTTGCAGAGTTGCAATAAAATTCCTCTCTTTGCTCCCTTGGCACCTAGCACAGTGCTTTACTCGGTATAGTTTCTCAGTAACTGTTCTTGTGGGAAAACCAATGAATGAATTAGTGAAGAATGACTACCCTAGGCTTGGGTCTCTTGATTGATTCTGTCAATGGAGGTTCTGTCTGAAGAGGGAGTTTTGATCAGGGAACATCTGTGCCTCTGAGTACTAAAATAAGATCTCCACTCATGTTATATCCCCTATGGAGTAGCTGTGAGGGAACAGTGACTTTTAGATCCTGTGCCTGGTGATCTGTGAGGTGAAGAGTTCCCTCTTTCCTTGATTGTTCCCAGTAGTATACAATTTCCCCTTCCATCATCTTGAACAGGCTTTACTTTGAATAGAAAGTCTTAATTGTGGTGTTTCTTTCCCTTCCTCTTGGGTTGTTCCACAGCCCATACGAAGATTCCAGATTTAAGCCAGGAGAGGAATCCCTTTGTGCTGATCCCCAGAAAGGCTTAGAGAAGGCCAAGAAAGTAATGGCAGCTACTGGTTCAGATATGCTATTTTGGTTACTGTTCTAATCACTGTGACAGAATACCCAGCAGAAGCAATTTAAAGGGGGAGAGGTTCATTTTGACCCATAATTCAAAGCAAGCTATTAATCATGGTAAAGAATGATGACTGGAGAGGCTCAATCTGTGGTAGTGGGAGTTTGAGATGTGGTTTGCTCACATCTCAAATGACAGACAAAAGGCAGAGACAGCTCAGGTGGGATCCAGAAGTGAATATCTTTCAAGGCCAGCCCATGGCAGCCTATATCTCCTAACTAGGCCCTGTGTCCCAAAGATTCCACAACTATCCCAAATCATGCCACCAGCTGGAAACCAAAATGCTCACATGTATGAACCTATGGGCAGCATTTCACATTCAAGCTGAAACATGACCATCTTTTCAAGCTCTGGTGTCTTTAGGAACTGAGACCTAAAGATGAGTATCAACTGCTTTGAGACTGTAGTCAGTGTGCTATGTGACACTATTTTTGGACTCACACTTTCTTCTGTACCAAGTACTATGTGTCTTATATTTATTTAAATGAATTAAACTAATTTTATTCCACTTTGAAGAAATTTTAACACAGACAAGACTACCAGAATTGGAAGAGAATATGGGGCCATCTGGTATCCCACTAGGGAGCCCAGATTGCCTCTGTACCCAAGAACATCTCTATGCCACAGCTGTTCGGGGCTGATGAGATATTTACCCACACTGAGACCCATTGTACAGATAGGAAAACAGAGCCCAGGAATTTGTCCAAGTGTGTTTTGTGAGGTTTTAGGTTAAGTCCTTGGGATAATGGAAGTCACCTGGGATCTAGGCCAATGGTTGCCTGGCCTCCATAAATAGAGGTAGAGTCATAGTCTCCTCTGCTGATTGTTCCTCAAATAAAGGGGACACATTTTGTTGTCTAACTTACTGACTGTTCAACATCACATAATAAATAAGAACATGTTAAGTAACTTTCATGTCAGGCACTTTGGAAAGGGGACACAGATTTCCTCAAGGCAGTGGGTAGAGAACAAGATAGTAATGATATCACAACAACCTCCATAGTATAGGCAAGGAGTTCAGGGACCAGAGACAATAACAGTTCTTGGAGAGGCCTTGAGATATCATGAACCTCCTTAACATCAAAATAACAATATTTACAACATGTACTGCAAATGTCAGTATGGAATCGGTGGAAGCATTAAGCCTTGAACACTATCAAATGTCAAACACAACCCAAATGTTGATGTTTGTGATGGCATCAACACCACGTGGTCTGAAGCCATGCAGTGCTTGCTGTTTAATATGTTAAAAATAACAATGTATTTCCCTGAAAACCTTAATTCAAGGAAATTTTTCTCATGGTTTTTAAGACATGGGAAGGAAATGACATTTATTTGACAACTTGAAAAGAAGGAAAGTAGATATTTGACATTGGATTTCACTTCTAAATTATGCCAGGTTTTGGGTATTGTTTTCTCAAAGAATAATGTCTGAATAAACTCTGACTTTCAGTAACAGAAGCCATCAGGGACCAAGAAGATCCCTCCTCCCCTATCTTCACCAATTAACCAGTCATGCCCAGAGCAGCCCGTCTCCATGACAAGGTGCTAGCATGAAGATTTGAAGATGATTTCAACCCTGTTCCCAGCACAGAATCACCCTCCCCTTCTCAACACCACCAGGAGCTTGGCAAATTCACCTTGTCATCAATGGCAGTTGCATAAGGCAGCAAAAACAAAGAGAATTTCCTTGGGCCCGGTATGATGGCTAATCTTAGTTATCAGCTTGACTGGATCTGGAATTAACTGAAATGAGAGAGACTTTTTTGATTGAATCATTTGAAACTAAAAGACCCATTGTAAATGGGGTGTTTCCTTCTGATGGCAGCTCATAGGCCATCAGAAGGCCATGGCCGAAGGAAGCTTTTGCTTTTTGCCTGCTTGCCTTCTCTCTCACTGGTGGTTTCATCTTGGTGCAGCATTCCTCGGTTGGTAGTAGAACCAACTTCTTTGGATTCCAATGTAGAATGAAGACTAGCAGACTTCCAGGAATCCTTCAGGCCTTCAGTGCCAGATTAGAATTGCTAAGATACCCAGTCTTGTGGACCAAGCAACTACTGGATTCTCAGCTTCTCCAGTGTGATGCAGCCATTGTTGGACTACTTGGACTGTATCCTGTAAGCCATAGATAGATAGATAGATAGATAGATAGATAGATAGATAGATAGATAGATTTTTAAAATCAGTTTTATCAGTTTTTATTAGTTCTGTTCCTTTAGAGAATCCTAATACACCTGTTATCATCCAGAAAGGTTCAGGGAAACTGATTTGAGCAGAGGTACTTTTGGGCTTTCTAGAAGACCACCCTGGCCAGAGAGAGGAAGTAGGATTCTTGAACTCATAACCCACTGCCCCTCTTTCAGATAGAGTCATATTGTTGGCCACAAACTACCCAGATATCAAAAAGATTGGAGGCCAGTGAGAGGCTGGATCTGGGGCTCCTAGGCAGGATCTGCCCTCAAGCCTGTGGCTAGATATGGTAACCCCATTATCAGTACTCAACAAGCTTGTGGAGAGTGGGGAAGAAAGGTCTTTACTGATGAACTTGGAAAACGTGGATTGCCTTGTACCACGCACTGCTCAGAGCCCACATGAGCTCTGCCTTCTCTTCATTTGTATTGGAAGATGATATTCATATACTTTTAAAATGGCCTTGGCATCCCCTCCTAATTCTTCTGAACAGCAGGCACACAACATCTGAACCCATTCTGTCCTCAACTGTCATAGCAATTTAGGGGGGAAAGGGGGAAGTGTGACAATTTTATTTGAGGCTGAATGAAATTCACTACAAATAGGCACATATAGAAAGTTCTGTGACCGAAATGGAACCCAGAAAAATCTCAAGCTGAGGGAGGGTTTGTACTGGATTTTCTGCTTCTTTGAGAAACAAGCACTGCCTGAGTTATACAGAAAATAGTTGATAAACCTTAAATGAATAGGAATTCAGCCAAACTTTCTCAATGACAGAGGCCATGACTTCAATGTAAGTTCAAGGTGGAAATCAACAGTATATGTGTGTGCATACATGTGCAAATGAACATGCCTATGTGTATACGGATGCAGGTGAGTGTGCCTATGTGCACATGTGTGTGTATGTGGGAGAGAGAAGTGAGTTCACACTCTGTACATGTATTTGTGTGGGCGATCTTGCCCCTTTGTGGTTGCCACCTACCCAGGCCTCTCTCTGTGTGGGGAGCCCTCAGGACCTCACCACATTATGTTGAGTGTGCTAGGATTCAATATACCCTCCTATCTAACAGTAGGGGGATCTGAGACCCTGAGAGAACTGCACATTTACATTTTATCTCATTTGTTCTTTACCAAAAGGCCATGGGATGCAGATCTATCATGAAGGAGTGATCTTTCCATCTTTCCTACAGGAATAAGTGAAAGGCATGGCTATGAGTTTAACTCAGACTGTGCACCTGGTACAATGCCAGGTGCTTGGCCAGGTACTCAGGAGGTGAGCTGTAGCCAGGGAGTGAGGAAGTAGAATGTGCCAGGATTTGGCCTGTAGTAGTAGTGCTGTGTAGTGAGCCTTAAACCTTCAAACAACATGAAATGGATGTTTTTGTTTTCTTGCACCATAAGAGAATTTTTAGAACTATGAGCCTTCTCCCATACTTTGAAATTGACACTGAAAAATTTTAGCATGTATCAAAATAATTACCAAGAATGTTGCTCTGGCCTGGTAGAGCACATTTTGAATCTCAGGTACTAGACAGACTGATCCAGGATGATCAAAAGTTCAAGGCCAGCTTGGGCAACTTAAGCAAGAACCTGTCTCAAAAATTTTTAAAGTTAGAAAAGGACCGGGAGCTGGGCATGGTGGCACATGCTTTTTGTCCCAGCACCAAGGAGGCAGGGGCAGGTGGATCTCTGTGAGTTCAAGGCCAGCCTGGTCTACATAGCGAGTTCCAGCTGGGGATACAGGGAGACCCTGTCTCAAAAAGATGAAAGAGAGAGAGAGAGAGAGAGAGAGAGAGAGAGAGAGAGAGAGAGAGAGAGAGAGAGAAATACATAAACTGGAGAGATGACTCGGTGGTTAAGAGCATATATTGCTCTTCCAGAGGACCCGAGTTTGGTTCCTAGAACCCACATCAGTGAGCTCACAACAGCCTGTAACTCTGTCTCTGGATTTGTTGGAGGTCTGAAAAAAGTGATTATTTTAAATCTACCAGAAACTTAATTATTCTTTTTCCCCTTGAATTCATATCCTTGGTGATTTTCTCCCACACTAATGTTTTTAAGATTTATTTTTTATTATTTTAAGATTATGTATATGTCTGTGTGGATATATGCATGTGAATGCAGGTGCTTATGGAGGGTAGAGGTATCAGATTCCCCTGAAGGTGGAGTAATGGGCAGTTGTGAGCCACTCATGTGGGTTCTGGGAACTGAACTTGAGTCCTCCATAAGAGCAGCAAGCACTCTTAACTGCTAAGCCATCTCTCCAACTTTTAAAGACTTATTTTTATTTATGTGTATCTGCCATATGTATGCCCGTGTTCTCAGAGGCCATATTTCCAGCACCCCCCCCCAAATTTTATCTTAAAATGATGTACGTAAAATGTTACAAGTTTCTTGGAACATCCCACCCTAGTTTCTACAATGAAGAAATACATATCTATCTATCTATCTATCATCTATCTATCTATCATCTATCTATCTATCATCTATCTATCTATCATCTATCATCTATCAAAGTTTAAAGACTTTATTGTCAGATTGATGAAAGTACTTTAAAACTAATTAGAAGTTGCAGTTTGGGGGATGGAGAGAGTGATGGCTCAGGAGTTAAGATGACCAGAGTTTAATTCTCAGCACCCATGTACCCATGGTAGGTGGCTCACAACTGCCGGTAACTCCGGCTCCAGGGTGTCTGATGTCCACTTCTGATCTCCTCAGGCACCTATGTGATTGTACACACACACACGTGCACAAAGGTAAATTAAAATAAAGAAGTTACAGTTATTCAGCACATTATATACATGTGTATTTATAAATGTATGCATGTATATGTAACAATAATAATCAAAGAAGAGGACATAAATTGAGAGGGAATGGGGGCATGGGAGGAGTTGAAGGGGACTGGGAGGGATAGAAATAATGCAAAGACAATACTTATGTATGAAATTCTCAAAAATTAAAAGTAAAAATAAAAAAATTGCAGTGGCATAATACTGTAAATGGCTAAAGTCATTGAATACATATACTTTAAAATGGCTAATGTATGTTACATGCATTTCACCTTGATTAAAACTAAACATTTAAAAATCTATTATCATAAGCTGCTAATTCAGAGGTTTTAAATCTTTTTTTTTTTTTTTTTTTTGGCCATGAACCCCTTTGGCATGCTGGTGAAACTAAAAATATAGGATTAAAAAGGAAACCAAGAGCCAGGTGTGGTGGCCCACGCCTTCAGTCCCAGCACACTGAAGGCAGAGGCAGGTGGATCTCTGTGAGTTCAAGGCCAGCCTGGTCTACATAGCAAGTTCCAGGCTAGGTTGGGCTACAGGGAGACCCTGTTTCAAAAAGATACACACACACACAAAAAAAAAAAAAAAAAAAAAAAAAAAAGAAAAAAGAAACCAAGTATATTGACACCCAGCTTTAATCACAATGTGGTTTGGAGGGCTTCATTCACACACTAACAAGATGGAGCTCCTTAACTTGGTGACAATATTGCAGATTCAGTTACAATGGCAACTTTGAAATCACTTGATGCAGAAACTGCAGTCTCCCTTATTTGTAGCAACTGTAAAGTGATGTGTTAGTCTCTTGATTCTCTGGCCAACAAAGTTGCACAGCTTGTAACATCCTCACATTTGTTGATTGCATGTATAATGAAAGGAAATACTATATTTTACTTAGAGATTAATAAAAAATATAGTTTATTTTCTTCTAAGTTCCCAAACAAGCTAAATTAAGATTCTCCCTTTTCTGAACATAAGAAATTTGCTTTAGATTGAGTTATTATCACATAACTATCAACCTGTTAGTAATTTAGCAGTGTCAACATGCTGTGAATTTTTTTTTTTTTTTTTTTTCTTTTTTTTTTTTTTTTTTTTGTCTTTTTGAGACAGGATCTCCCTGTAGCCCCAGCTAGCCTGGAACCCATTTTTTAGACCAGGCTGACCTCGAACTCACAAAGATCTGCCTGCCTCTGCCTCCCAAGTGCTGGAATTAAAGGCATGTGCCACCACACCCAGCGTGAATTTTTTTTTTTTTTTTTTTTTTTCCGAGACAGGGTCTGACCATGTAGCCCTGTCTAGCCTGAGACTCACTATGTAGACCAGGCTGGTCCCGAACTCACAGGGATTAAAGGTGTGCAACACCACATTTAAAACAAAAGTCCATTCATGAGGTAGATGAGGTTAATCTTTTTTTCAATTATTTTTTCCTTTGAGTAATGGATGCTTGTCGTTAGAATAATAAAGGCCCAATATTGTCATCTTGCACTCTCTTTCATGGGCGAAAGTGTAGGGGAGACTGTTCATAGGATGAACTTAAAGCATTCAAGGATTTGAGCTCCTCCAGAGTTCTATGTCAAAATTCAACGGTCAAGGGCTGGAGAGATGTCTCAGAGGTTAAGAGCACTGGCTGCTCTTTCAGAGGATCTAGGTTCAATTCCCAGCACAGCCATGGTGGCTAAAAACTGCCCATAGCTTGAGCTGGAGAGATGGCTCAGTGGTTAAGAGCGCTGACTGCCCTTGCGGAGGACCCGGGTTCGAGTCCCAGCACCCACATGGCGGCTCCGAACTGTCCTTAACTCCAGTTCCAGGGGAATGGGAATCCAACACCCTCTTCTGACCTCTGTGGCATTGCCCGACACGGGTGCACTCACATACATGCAGGCAATACACTTATACACATAAAAACAATAACAATATTTTTTAAATGAAAAATAAAATTTAAAAATCCAAATGCCTAATACATAGTTATGTTTATAGCCTAATGTAGACTGGGGGCTGAGCAGACTAAATATGACAAGAACTCAGGGTCTGTTTTTAGAATTTATGTCCATTTTAGCCTCAAACATTATGCCCAATTTTACTGTTTTGAACATCTGAGCATACCAGTAATAATACTAACAATAGAAATCACAAAGGAGGCCTGTGCTCCTAGAATAATGGCAATGCCTTCTAAATCAGTGTTCTCATGCACAAAGCAGCTCCAAATCCTCTGCACTGCACTAACCAAGAACAGCAAGGGCTCTGAGGGAAGGGGCCTCACAACACAGGCAGGAGTGACACAGCAGTGCTATAATATACAGAAATCAACCAGCAGAGCCAGGAGTCTTTGAAAAGTTGCCAGCCTTAGACCAGGCTGAAAATCTAAGAGCAGACTAGGAGGAACAAAGGGCAGAGAGACTACTTTTTTGTAGGTTCTTCTTCAGGTCTAGCAGGTGACATCCAACTGGTTTGGTCTTCCTTCCTTTAGACACTAAACTCTGTGGAAGGGTGTTACCTGGAAAAGCCTAAACCAGCAGCAGACACAGAGGAAGGAAGGAGTAAACCATGTGTAGATGGGACATTTAGAGAGAGCCATGTTGTTGCAATGTTAAAATTCCCACATATTCACTAGGCAATGGGATGGCCACAGGACCACTTTTCATGTGAGAAATGTTGATCGCAAGTGTTCTAGTTTGGTTCTCTATTGCTATAATAAAACACTCTGACCAAAACCAACTTGGAGAGGAAAGGATTTATGTCATCTTACACTTCCAAAGCAAAGTCCATCTTCGAGGGAAGTCAGGGCAGGAACTCAAGGCAGGAACCTGGAGGCAGGAGCTAACCAGAGACCATAGAAAAATACTGCTAACTGGCTTGCTCCTTTAGCCTCTGCTCACCGTTTTCTTATACAATCTAGGACCACCTGCCCAGGGGTGGCACTGCCCACAATGGACCAGGCCTTCTAGCATCTATTAGCAATTAAGAAAATGCCTCACAGACTTAGCCACAAGCCAGTATAATTTGGGAAATTCCTCAGCTGAGGTTCTCTTTTCCCAGATATGTCAAGTCCACAATTGAAGCTGTCCAGCACAATTGGCCTCTTGTCAACTTGACACACAAACACATCACTATTAAACCATAAGTTTACCATATCTTATCCCCAAGATCTCATGTTAATATCACAATATAAAATGTAATACAACTTTAAAAGTCCCACAACCCTTAAAAATTCCAATACTTTAAAAGCTTAATGTCTCTTTAAAATAATCTGGTCTTTTAACTATGGATCCCTGTAAAATAAAAAATAAGTTAAATGCTTCTTACTCCAAGAGGGAAGAACCAGGAATAATCAAATCAAATCAAACCCAAAATTTAACAGTGTGAATAGCTCAGTGTCCTATGCCTGGGATTCACTCATGACCTTCTAGGCTCCAAAAGGTTTTGGAAACTTCTCCAGCTTTGCTATCTGAAACACAAACAGATTGTCTCATCAGCTCAAGCTGGCTCTACTCTACACCTACCACTATCTTTGGTGGTCATCCAATGATCCTGCACCTCTAATATACCAAAGATCAAAGAAGGCAAACAAATTAACTCTCCACTGAATTTAGGTTCTTAAGGCAGAAGTGGGAAGGAACTGTTTAGTGTTGTATACCACATGAGTCACAGAGGAATGCCACATAGTGATGGTCGAATTAATAGTTCCTTAATTTGCCAGTGATTGAGAGCAGGCTTATGCCAGAAAGAACTCTCAGTCCAGAGGAGAAGCAGAGCAGAGTCTATAAAGCCAGAACCCACAATTATATCATGCCATGGGCAAGCCAAAGATCATAGTTACACCAAACCAGGGCAGGTTAGTAAACAAAGGTATTCATTAGACACAACTAAGTTTTCTCAATAAATTTCCCTGTACTTCAGAAACAATGGACTTTCTGAAACACAGCTGTAGCTGGATGAGAATGTTCTGCCTTGTTGGCTATGGTTAGCAGGATGGAGAGGGGGGCAGCTGAATGAAGCACAAAATGCAGCCAAGCACAAAATACAGTCAGCTAGAGCAAATTGGAGTCACTTGGGACAGCTCAGGTAGCACCTGGGTTTCTGCAGATAAAGGATACAGCCATAGGTAGCACCAACTCATGCTGAGGACAGGCATCTCATTGTGTCATTTCTGTCTGGTTCCAATGAGAAGTCTGTTGTTATCTAGGCCTTCATAGGTGTGGATGAGGCATGGGTGTCCCTGGGGCTGGAAATGTGACAGCCATGCATCCTTCCTGAAAAACATAAAATGGAGCTACAAAGCAATTCATAAATGAACCTAAACTCCCACAGCTGCATGTGGCTAAGTTAACAACAAAGTCAGGATCACCAAACCAAATGTATTAGGTAGCTTTTGGGCCAAGTCTTTATGTATCGTTAGACATACCCACCGCAATGACTTTTAAAAATGTTCATCAATTTCCTCATATTATGCTCTTCGAAAGGTAAAATCTGAAATGGGTGTAAGGTCACATACCCTAGCACACAAGAGACTAAGGCAGGAAGATCAAGGCCAGCATGAGCTACATAGTAGGACTCTGTCTCAAAAGAAGAAAATATGAAGCCTAATACTTCTCCCCATGGTGTGGCAAAAAGCAGCCAATTATTTCCTACAAATAGAATGTGAAAAGTAAACATATGCTCTTCACAAAGCATGTCATAAATGCAATATGGCATCTCCCTTGCTCATTTCCTGTAATCCCTCACTTGGAGGAAGCTGTGGCCATCTTGTGAGGGCATCCAAGCAACCTGGTGGAGCTCAGGTAAGAGACTGAGGCCCCGCCCAGAAGCCAGTGCCAGTTGGTCAGGCAAGGCATCTAGCCATTGGAGAAAGTGTGTCAGCCAAGTTCAAGGATAAGGGCAGGGCTCCATATAACCTCAGCCTCAGTGAACAGCTTGGCTAAAATCTTGTGAGACTCTGAGCTGGAGTCATCCAGGAAACACACATATGAAGATATGTCTGAAAATGGTCATTTAATGTTTTAAACCATTAAATTTGGAAGTAATCATCATGCACTGGTATAGAGAGCTAAGACATCTACCTCTACTAGCTGTAGCAGTCCGGAATCGCTAGAAGAACAAAACTGATGGAATATATATATATATATATATATTAAAAGGAAATTATTAGATTAGTTTACATGATATGGTCTGGGTAATCCAACAATGGCTGTTTAGAGAGGCTGAGGACCCAGTAGCTGCTCAGTCCATGAAGCAGGGTGTCTCAACAGTCCCAATATTATGCTAAAGGCCTGGAAGACTCCTGGAGAGTCTCTGATCTTCAGTCCAGGTTGTAACTCAATGTAGCTGGAGCCTGACGTCAGTGAAGGATGGCAGCAGCAGAGATGGGTGCGTGTACCAGCAAGAAGCAAAGGTAGGCAAGCAAGAAAGACAAGCAAAAAGCACCATTTTTTCCTCAGACCTCTTCTTAGGTGAGGAAAATCTAAGCTGATGCTGGAAGCTGTCACCCAGCCTGGGGAAGAGTCTTCTCCCCTCAGCTAATCTTTCCTTAAAGTTCCTTCATAGACTCACTCAGACGTCTGTCTCTCCCAGTTGACTCTAGATCCACTCAAGTTGGCAGTGAAGTGTAATCATTACATTAGCCCTACACCTAATGTAAAATGATTAATCACCGTGGCTGTAATTTCCATTAAATACCACTTTTTTTTTTTTTTTGGTCTTTTTGAAACAGGGTCTCCGTGTAGCCCCAGCTGGCCTGGAACTCACTATGTAGACCAAGCTGACCTGGGATTAAAGGCATGCACCACCATGCCTGGCTTCTTTTTTGAAAAAAATATTTTATTTCTTAGTTTTATTCTAAATGTATGAATGTATTACCTGCATGTATGTAAGTGCACCCATGTTATGCAATGCCTGTGGAGGTCAGAAGAGGGAGTCAGATCCCCTGGAACTGGAATTACAGACAGATTTTAGCCACTGTGATGGCTAATCCTGGGTGTCAACTTGATTTGATCTGAGATTAACGGAAATGAAAGAGAACTTCTTGATTGGATCATCTAAAGCCAGAAGACACACCCTAAATATGGGTGTTACCTTCTGATGGCAGCCCATATAAAAGGCCAAGGCAGATGAGAATGCCTGGCTTCTTGCTGCTTACCTTCTGTCTCACTGGTGAGTTCGTCTTGCTGTAGACGCAGCCATTGTTGGACTACTCGGACTCTATCCTGTGAGCTAAGCTGATAAATCTTTACACATATTCATTCTACTGATTCTGTTTCTTTGGAGAACCCTGACTAATACAGCCACCATGTGGGTGCTGGGAACCGAACCCAGGTCCTCTGTAAGAGCAGCCAGTGCTCTTAAATTCTGAGCCATCTCTCCAGCCTTCAGATCTACAGAAAGCCTTATGCCCCCCTTTTCATTTCCCGGAGGAGCCTTTGGCAGTCTTTCAGCTTAGTGCTGGGTTCATTTGAACCAGGCTTTATTCCAACACCTCTTCCTAACTGTAACTGGCCAACTATGACCTCTGGTCTGCCTATGGTAGGACAGGCATATCACTCACAAAAGGGCCCTGGAGGCCTCAGAGGGGACAGGCTAACTGCAGTGTCAAGGAAAATGGAACTGACTGCAAGGGCTCATGGGACACTCTTGTCTAGAGTTATTTATCCCTGGTCACATGCTGACCCTACACGAGTGTTCTTGCTTTGCTTCTGCCCTTTGGGAAGGAGAGGAAGAGGAGGATATTGGTGGAAGGTGTGAATCCATGGGCTGGGTTAGGTGTCGTCTTGGATTTATCTGGAAGATGAGATTCATGACTGATTCTCCCCAAATTTGTTAATCACCTCACCCAGCTTATCTGCCCTTAGAAACCCCTCAATCTATCTGTGCCACTAAGTTCTGTTAGAGCCCAGTCTTTGCTCTGGACTCTTCTTCCAGTTGAATCAGAACATCTGAGTGACCAATAAAAACCACAAATCTCAACACCACCTCCCACCCTGCCACCTACTACATTTGTTGGTTTCCCAGATTTTAGGGCATAGCTTGGGGCCTTCCTCACTAGGCTTCCTAGAGCAAGTAGACCTCAGCTTCCCACATGGAAGCAACATGCACTGTTGGACATGAGGACACAAAACAGGCAGCCATGTTCCTCACTGACTGCCCATCCCTGTTATTGCTCTGCAGTGTCCTCTGCAGAGCTCCGGAGTCTTTGCTCTTCACCTTTCTTCCCTGGGAATGTCACTCAGACCCATGCTTTAAACCCACAATTCCACACCTACATGGCTATTTTCCATCTGGTAATTTACATAGTCATTCATTGATTAAATTAATCACCAAACATCTAGAGTTCCTTGTAACCCAGGGAAAAAGAGAAAAGAAAGACATCTTATATGCCAAGTATGGACCAATACAATGAAGAAATGAGATCAGGCCCATAACCACACACACAAAAAGCAGAGTGCCAGAAGTAGGGCACAGATACGTCTGTGGAGCGGAGAGCTGACAGAAACCATATTTTACTGCTGGAAGGGTGTGAAACCAGGAATTTTGTTCACTCAGTAAAAACTTAATGAGTGTGGACCATGTGCCAGGCATAGGACATTGGGAAGGGCCTTGCAAGAAAGACAGATGTCTGATTAGGTTGGGGGTTGGAAGGGAAGTATGGGGAGGGCTGAGACGGGACACAGGCCAGTGTTGGCTCTCTCTGCTGACGACAGCCCTGATTGTCTCCTCAGTAGCAACTACTTCCTGGTTTCGTGATTGGCTAAAACCAACCTTTCCTTCCAGCTCCATAGGCAGGCTCCCATGAACCCACGTAAACAACATATGCCATCTTTCTGGCCAGAGCAATTTGCCCCAAGGATTGTCTTGCAATCTAAATTAGAACTGATGGGGCTGTAGTACATACAATAGCAAATACCACACAAAACAACAGAAATAAGGGAAAATTATTTGAGTGGTTGAATCAAGCTGTGCTGGGGACCCCTTTTACTATTTAAGTTAAGGGATTTCTATCACCTATAACCCAAGAAGTTGTATAGATACAGTTAATAAAGGTGTTGAGGTGGGGGCTGAAGAGATGGCTCAGCAATTAAGAGCACTGGCTGTTCTTGTAGAGGGCTGAGGTTTGGTTCCCAACATCTACATAGCAGTTAACAATCATCTGTAACTCCAGCTTCAGGGGATCTTATGGCCTCTTCTGGTCTCTGTTGGGGCATTGCAAGCACATGGTGCACTTACATCATGCAGGCAAAACGTTCATACACATGAAATAAAAATGTCTTTTTTTTAAAAAAAATTAGAAAGATATTGAGGGGCTAGAGATGACCCAGTGGTGAGGAACACGAACTGTTCTTGGAGAGAGCCTGGATTTGGTTCCCAGAACCCACACAGTCACTTATAACTATCTGTAATTCCATTTACAGGGGATCTGACCACCTCTTTTGGTCTCTGCAGGCACTGCACACACATAGTGCACATGCATACATGTGGGCAAAACACTCATAAACATGAAATGAAAATAAATACATTTTCTTTTAAAAAGATGTTGAGTGGTGCAGTGGAATGTCCAGCTGTTAACAAGAGAAACCATTTCAATAAAAGGTGATCTGACAAAAAAAAAAAAGATGTTGAGGGGCCGGAGAGATGGCTCAGCAGTTAAGAGCACTGGCTGCTGTTACAGAAGACCTGGGTCCGGTTCCCAGTACACATATTGTGGCTAACAACTGTCTGTAACTCTAGTTCCAGGGACTCTGACACACTTCTGGCCTCCACAGGTACTGCATGACATGGGTACACTTACATATATGCATACAAAACACTCATACACATAACATAAAAATAAATGAACAAATATCTTTTTAAAAGATGTTGAAGTATGAAAGCAGGCAAAAGTCAACCACAGATTGTTCTAGAAGATAAGTAATAGGAGATACACTGAAAAAATGGATTGTGATCCTCTCTAAATGAAATAAGATAGCTAATGTTTATCATGAGCATTTACTGTTTGGCAGGTGTTCTTTAAGTTTTGAAATATCAGATACAATCTGTTGCTAATCCCCATTTTTACGGATGGAGAAACTGAAGCATAGGTAGACTTCCCCAAAGTGGCAGGGAGCATATGACAGAGCCTGTGCTCCTGTTCTACGTTCTCATGTCAGAGCCATAATTCTGTAGTAGTTGGAATGTGCAGTTATCAGGGAGCCAGGATGCTAAGAGAAGGCTTTAGCGTTACATACAACCTTACCACTTTGTTTCTAATAAGACTTTAGGGAAAAAAAATACCTAACCCCTATACCCAGACTCCTCAGTGTGACAAAGTCAAGTTGCTGTCAGGAGGAAGCCAAGAAAACACCAAGCCTAACCTTTCAAGATTGCTCTCACTGTTGGCAGTAGGTGACCCAGGGCTCCAGGCCTTTGACTCATATGGACTTTCCTGTCCTTACATACCTTTGTAGGGCAATTCTTGCTCACAAAACTCAGTCGTATACCTGGGAGGAGCTAAAAGCACTTTCTATTCATGTCCACAGCTCTATGAGACTTCCTGCCTTGGAGTATCTCCCAGAGTGGGGCTGCCAGCTGTGGCCTTCCTCACAAGTCACTGCTCTGCTTGGATCTCTCTCACAGATACATGTCAGGGCTTTGTCTTCAAACATGTCTGCTTTTGAGTTGAATGCAACCATTGCGTGTTCCTGGTCTCAAGTAACTTACTGGTGGGGACAGACTGACAATGGCTCAGAATTCAAAGGCATTTTTCTAGTTAGCTGGTCATGGGCAGCTGAGGTGATCGGGGAACTGACCTGAGCTAATTCCCAAACTGCCCTCTTGTGAGAAGGTCACAGGTACTGTCCTTCACTTGGTATGAAGACCCTCCTGAACATACTGATGTTCAGAGGATGGACATAAGGTTGGGGAGTTGGCTCTGGTGCCTACAGTTGTATTTATTCATTTATTTATTTATTTATTTATTTATTTATTTATTTATTTATTATTTTTTAATGTGTATGAGTGTATTGCCTGCATGTATGTAAGTGCGCTTGTGTCGGGGAATGCCCAAGGGAGTCAGAAGATGGTGTCAGATCCCCTAGAGCTGGTGTTACACAGTTGCTAGCCACCATGTGGGTGCTCTTAACCACTGAGCCATCTCTTCAACCCCTACAGTTGTTTTCTGAAAGCTGAGGGTTAACACAAGCGAAGGCACCACTCACAATGTGGAATCCCAGATAGAAACTGGATGGAAGCTGGAGCCGGTCTGCGCATAGTGTAACAGCAGTCCAGGATCAAGGCACCATGATCCAACAGAGATGATGGTAGATGATTGATAGATAATAGATTAGATAGATAGATAGATAGATAGATAGATAGATGATAGATAGATGATAGATGATATAGATAGATAGATATAGATAGATAGATGATGGATAGATAGATAGATAGATGATAGATAGATAGATAGATAGATAGATAGATAGATAGATGATAGATAGATAGATAGATAGATAGAAGATGGAAGATGTTGATATTTGTTTGTGTGTATGTGTATTTATGTGCACAAATATGCATGCATGTGGAGGTCAGAGGACCAACTCAGGTGTCACTTCTCAGGTTGTGTGTGTGTGTGTGTATGTGTGTGTATGTGTGTGTATGCTGCTAGGGATGGAATCCATGGCCTTGCGCATGTGGTCAGGTACTTTATCATTGTGGTTTTTTTTTAATTTCTGTTTTCAAATAATTTTAGTTTTAGTTTTATAAAGAAGTTTATAAACATAGTACGGACCGTTCCCAGAGACCTCTTACCCAGCTTCCTCTAGTGTTAAAATCAATGTAGTGTGGTATACACACACACACACACACACACACACACACACACACACACACAAAAAAAAGTACATATGACTTCTGGCTTGCAGAGCAGAAGACATAGGATGCCTACCTGAGCCAGGCCCTGAGACCTAAGCTATTTACATCAGCATCAGGGGAAAAGTGTGCTACTATGGAACCGGAGTAGGGGCATGAGAGAGGTAAAATTGTGATCATGTTTTAGAAACAATTCATGTAAGAGAGAATAGTGTGACACCACAGAGAGGTGTATAGTCTGCTGCTGGAGCATCTTTTGAGTTACAGCACAAGCCCTACAGATCACAATGGACATAAGGTAGAAAGCACACACAGAGGGGTAGAAATTTCTTCCTTTAGGTTTTTTGTTATGTTTTTTGTTTTTATTTCTGTGTTTTTATTGTTCCTTCTTCTTTCCCTCTTCCTATTTATAAACTTCTGGATTGTCCTGGATTAGGTCTGTAGTCGTCAAATTCTTTAGGCAAAGAACTTTAAAACATCTAAGCCTAATAAAGAAGTTGAAAAATGATAGGCATAGCCAGGCGTGGTGGCACACACCTTTAATCCCAGCACTCAGGAGGCAGAGGCAGGCAAATCTCTGTGAGTTCAGTCCTGCCTGGTCTACATAGTGAGTTCCAGGCTAGCTGGGGCTACAAGGAGACCCTGTCTCAAAGACCAAAAGAGAGAAAAAGAAAAATGATAGGCAGTTCTGGAGACATGGCCTGCTAGGGCTGAAAGAGAGGAAGGTTTCCTCTACTGGAAATAGGACCACTAAATCAGAACTTTTGTAAAAGCTGTTTAAAGACTTTATCTCTATATTTTGCATGCTGACAGCTACTATTATGATTTGGATTTGAAGCCCCGCCTCCCCAGTTTTATATGTTGAAATCCTGGTCCCCAACTAGTAGTACTACTTAGAGATGATTGGATCATGAGGGCACTAACTTCATCAGTGGATTAATCTGTTGAAATTCATCCCGAATAGGCATACTTTTAAGAGTCTTGTCCCCAGAAACTTCCTCTCTGTCTCTGGCTTACCTTGAGGCAGGTATCTCTGCTCCATCACACACTTCATCTATGATGTTTCTGCCTCAAATTGGTTCCAAAGCAGTGGAGTAGGCCATGTATGACCAAAACCTTGACCCCAAAATAAATCCTTTCTCCTTTAAGTTAATTTACTCTGGCATTTTGTCACAGTGAGGACTGACTGTTGTGATGTGTTATGTTACCTTCTGTTTGCTTGGTTTTGTTTCTTGACATTCACTTCTCCTTAGCCACAGCCCCGTGAGGAATATACCAAGTTTCTGAGCTCTTTTCTAACTACCCTAGCATTATGCAGCCCAGGGATGGAAAGCATAATGGGACAGAAGCCAGAGACAATCTACATTGTTGATTGGCCCATTAGAAGCTAAAAGCAGAGTTTGTCCCCCTGCTAATGTAGCAGAGATTTCATTTCACCTTGTAGGGGCCAGCTGACAGGTTAGTAGGCTTGATATCATTCTGTGGAGATCCTGCCAGAGATGGGGTTTCCTCCCTCAAGAGAAATGAACTGATGTCTGAGGTTTCCAAACTCCTGCTGTGCCAGTTGACCACAGCCTAGTGTATGAGTTGTTTATGGACAGAGGAGCCGTCCTATGGGCAGGAGCTCCGGAGGACCAGATACCCTTCTTGGCAGGGTCAGAACCTGCTCTTCTGTTCTCTGTAGAGGCTTTCAAAAGCTGCTCCCACTGAAGTCTTATTTAAAGTATAAGCTTTAGTTTGTTCTTATGTGTGAACACTTGTTAAAAGATAAATTTAAAGAACAGATAAATTGTAACTATAGTAAAAGACTTACCCAGAAAGGGGCAGAGGAGTGATGATTCTTAGAGAAGTCAGGCCAGTGCTTACACAGAGAACCTATCATGGCACAGCAGCAAGAGCCTTTTAGTACTGCACAACATGCACCACGGTACTCCACAACCCACCATCTAGACTGACACGCAGCTGAAAAGAGGAGGAAAAGATGGAAGAGAAAAGGGTGGAATGGGCTGGCTAAGGTAGGGGATCTTTACTCAGTAGACAATGGATCAGTCCTGATTATTGATAATTTCATTAATCATAGTTCTCCGTAGGAACAAAATCGATAGAATGAATATATAATATATATTTAAAGAGGATTTATTAGATTGGTTTGCACAATATAGTCTGGATAGTCCAACAATGGCTATCTTCACACTGGAGAGGCTGAGAACCTGGTAGTTGCTCAGATCATAAGGCTGGATTCCTCAGCAGTCCCAACTGGCACTGAAGGCCTGAAAGATTCTTAGAGAGCCACTGGTCTTCAGACCATGTTGTAAGGCTGAAGAAGCTGGGTTCTGATATCGGTGAAGGATGGCAACACCAGTGGTGGCAGCAGCAACAGAGTAGATGAATGTGGCAGCACAAACAAAGCCTTTCCCTCTGATCTCCTTTTATTTGGCTGCCATCAGAAGGTGCTGCCCACAGTTACGGTGGACCTTCTCACTTCAAATAACTGATAAAAAAAAAATATCCTTTATAGGTATGCCCAGTGACTTATCTTGAAGTTGATTCTAGGTCCAGTCAGTTAACAACCAAGATTAGACGTCATAGTTAATTGACTGAAATGAAGAATAGGAAAAGTAGGAAGAAGAGACTTTAATCAGCTGCTGAAATTCAGTAATTCTATATGCTGTACAATACCTGAAAAACACCAGGTAAACCAAAAAGTCTAGATCTATAAATAGAAAAAATTAAGAAACACAGTTTAGTGTTGGGATACACCCCGAGAAACAGACATATAGACAACTGTCTTATATAAACACTACAGTGTGCATTTACCCAGATTTAGGCAGCACAGCACCCTCACTCAGTGTGGCCTATGATGCAACGAAGAGTCATGATATCTAGTTTCATTCTGTTGCTAAGATAAAACACTCTGACCAAAAGCAACTTAGGGGAGGAAACAGTTTATTTCAGCTTTATAGTCTATCATTGAGGGAAGTTAGGGCAGAAACACAAGCAGATACTTGGAGCAGAAACTTGGAGGAACATTGCTTCCTGGATTGCTAGTGTTTAGTTAGCTTTATTTTATTTATTTTATTTTGCCTTTTTGAGACAGGGTCTCCCTATAGCCCCAACTGGCCTGTAACTTACTATGTAGACCAGATTGGCCTTGAACTCACAAAGATCTGCATGCCTCTGCCTCCCAAGTGCTGGGATTAAAGGCGTGTGCCACCGTGCCTGGCTAATTAGCTTTCTTATATAGCCCAGGACCACCTGCTCAGGGAACAGCACTGCCTGTAGTGGGATGGGCTCTTTTACGACAATTAGTAATCAATTCCATACTCAGGTATGCTCACAGGGCAATATAATTTGAGAAATCCCTCAGTTGAGACTCCCTTCTCAGATGATTCTAGGTTGAGTCAAGTTAACAGTTAAAACTAAATAGGACACTCCATCCCTTGTCAACTTGATAAACAAGCACATAATTCTAAACCATAACCTTTCAATTCCTTATCCTTAATATCTCATGTTAATATATTTTTTAAATTTTTATTGAGCTTTTGAAATTTTATATCATTTTATTTGTACTAATTTTATATTAGTATAATATAAAACACTGTACAACTTTCAAAGTCCCATAATCTTTAAAAATTCCAATAAAGTTCAAGGTCTCTTTAAGAATCTGAAGTCTTTTGACTATGGGAAAAAACAAGTTACATACTTTCTTACCCCAAAAGGGAAGAACCAAGGCATAAAACAAATCAGATCAAAGAAAAACTAATTATCATGCCATGTAAACCTAAATCCTGTAGGTCAATGTCCAACATCTGGAACTCACTCTGTCACCTGGCTCCAAAAGGCTTGTACAGTCCCACTTCACAGCACACACAGCTTGTCTCATAGGCTCAGGCTGGCTCCACATCATATCTGTGGCTCTCCTTGGTGAGTGGCCTATGGTCCTACAATCTCCAAATCCTGGGGTTTCCACTGCAACTGAGGCTGCCCCTTCACCAATGGCCTCTTCTGGACTCTTGACAGGAACTCTGACCCTCAGCTTCTCTTCATGATCCCTTCATTACTTTAGCTTTCAGGCTTTCAAAATCAACACCATGTGAATAACTCTTACACATTGCTAAGTTTGGCAGTCAGCTTGAGATGCAGCCTTGGCCCCCTTGGGCCACAGCTTCTGTGTGCCGACCATGAGAGAACATGTTCTTAGTGTCCTAGCAAAGATAAAAGATTTCATCTCAGTGGTATTGATTTCTTATCAATCACAGGCGATTTTTTGCCCCCAGCCCAACCAGTACTTGATGGTGCAAAAAAGATTTTATTTTAGTGGTACAAATCCATTGTTAACCACATTTGATTCATCAGACTCAGATGATGAGCACACAGAGATTCATAATCCAAAAATCACACAAACAGCTGCTATTCCATGTTGTGACAGAATCTTTCCTTTCCTATGAAACCTCATAGGCATCCTATGAATGCCTCCACTGTCTGCATTTCTGTCAGCATTCTTATCTTTTAAGCTCCTATTAGAACAGCCCTTTAAGCTCTGAGCTCTCAACAATTTTTCCAGCTTAAAATTTCAAAATTCCCACAATCTCTGCCCCTGCAAAAACAGTCCAAGGCATAAGAAGCAACATGGGTTGGGATATCACAGCAATACCCTTCTTCTCTGGTACCAATTTCTGTTCTCATGCCTTTGAGTCCGCTGAGGGCTTCCCATGATGGGAGGATATGGAAAAGAAAATTGCTCATCTAATGAGCCAGGAAGGAAGATGGAGACAGGAACAGCTAGGATCTCATAAACCCATCAAGGGCATGTCCCTGCCTCCAACTGACCTAAGGACTTCCTACCAGGCCTCATCTATTAAGAGTTCTACCACCCTCCACCTTCCAGTAGGGCTATCTTCAACACATGTAGCTTTGTAGTATAGTCATCTATAACACAGTGCCTGGAACAGAATACATGGGTAAGAGCTAATATTTTTAAAGGCTTTTAGGGGCTGGAGGGATGGCTCAATGGTGAGAGCACTTTCCGCTCTTGCAGAGGACCTGGGTTCAGTTCCCAGCATCCACATGGCAGTTAACAACCATCTGTAATTTCAGTTCCTGTGCCCTCTTCTGACCTCTATGGTCACTGCATGACATGGGTACACATACATACATGCAGGCAATACACCCATACACATAAAATAAAAATAATATATTTTTTAAAAAAGGCTTTTAGTCATACTTGGTACTGTAAGCCTGGTCAAGAGCCCATGGCTGAAGAGGTCATATACACTAGGGGTGAACCTACTACTGTTGTTTTATTAAATGGGTATGTTGTGCCCATTAAACTGCCTTCCAAATATTTATATTCATATCCATGGATTAGAACTGCTCTCAGCTTTGGTCAGAGAAGCTTCTTCAGCAGTAGGCATTGATTACTGCAAAGAACCATAATTGGTCAAAGTGCTGAGAATAAGAGACTGTTAATGCTCAATCCTTGTCAGGTGTGATGGCACATGCCTCTAATCCTAGTACTCAGGAGGTAGAGGCAGGCAGATGTCTATGAGTTTGGGGGCAGTCTGGTCTACAAAGCAAGCTCTGGGCTAGCCAGGACTGTATAATGAGATCTTGTAATGCTAATAATCATGCTCAACCCTAAACAGGACATCTGTTTCACCTTCTCCAAAAGCTCAGAGAACACTGCAGAAGGGGTGGAAAGGATGTCAGAGCCAAAGGATGAGGAGGGGTGCTATGAAATGCTTCTGGATGTGATATGGCTGTTACACTCATGAACTCAGAGAAGCTGTGACTACCTGCACAAGACCAGCAGAAGTTTGGGCCTGTCAACATTCTGTCATGGGTCAGGGAGGGGCTCATGAGGCCCTACCCCTTGTTGAGGAGCTACAGGCAGTTAGTGCATGTTGGGGAAGGGAGAGATTTTCTTAAATGGGGCAGTCACTAGTAAGTTGCCTATGCACCTATAATTCCTCAAATATGCTCATGTAAGCAATCCTAGTCATTGAATCACCAAAACAAGCAAATAAGACATGAAAGTAGATCAAGCTCTACTGGGATGGGAAGACATGTCAGTGAGAAGCCTCGGATGTTCGTTATGAGAATTCTCCATCTCTTCCACCCCATGCCTATGGCATGTTTGAGAATGTTGTCCTGAAAAAAAAAATTCTTCAAGAATCAAAGACACAAGACGGAGAGATGACTCAGTAGTTAAGAGCACTGGCTGCTCCTCCAAAGGCCCCCAGGTTCTGTTCCCAGAACCCACATGGTGGCTAACGACTGACCTAACTCCAGTTCCAGGGGCTCCAACACCTTCTTCTGACTTTTGCAGGCATTGCATGACACAGGTGCACTTACGTACATGCAGACATAACACTCACACACATAAATTTAATAAATGAAATATTTTTTAAAATTTAAAAAAAGAATCAAAGACAATAATGATCAGTCTTAGTTTTACTCATACACAAAAAAATTAATTAAATCTTTTTTATTGTTGAGAGAGTCTTACTGTAGCCCAGGATGGCCTCAAATTTATGGTGATCCTTTTGCTTCAGTCCCCTGAATGCTGAGTTACAGGCATGAGCTACTATACCCTGCTTAATTAATTATTTAAAACAAATAATTATTAAGCAAAAATGGTAGCTATGGAGCTGGAGCTAGTGCAGAGTGCTTGAAGCACTGGCCTTTTAAGGACAGTATTACAGAGCAGACATAGAGTCTGGGGATCAGGACAGAAGCAGAAGGAGGAGGCAAGGAGTTGTTAGTACTTCACAGAGACACACAGTGACACACCAGCATTGATGATGACTGTGTTACAGGCAGATGGGATGGTGAGTTGTGGTCCTTCCAGAGAGCTGGAATACTGTGTGAGGTTTTACAGAAGCAACTGATTTTCTGAGGACCTTCTGTGTGTTGGCCCCTGAGAAACCCCACCCACATTTCCCGTGTTCTGTCCTTTGAGTCCTCCTCTGTCTGAGCCTAACAGGCAGGGAGCCAAACCCATGTAGGTAGGAGAAGATAAGTCCCCAGTATTATATGTGTTGGGTTCTAGATTCTACAGCCATAAACTACATTATCTTTAGTCAACAGTAAGCAGTAAGGTCTTGCTATAAGAGTGAGGGTCAGGGGCTGGAGAGATGGCTCAGAGGTTGAGAACACTGGTTGTTCTTGCAGAAGACCCAGGTTCGAATCCCAGCACTCACATGGCAGCTAACAACTGTCCGTAACTCCAGTCCCAGGGGATCCGACAGCTTCTGACCTCTGCCGGCATTGCACAACACGGGTGCGCTTAACTACATGCAGGCAATACACGCATACACACACAATGAAAATAATAAATAAAAATTTTTTAAAAAAGAGTGAGGGTCAGAAAAGGAGGAAAGAGTAAGTAACCAGTCCTGGATCACCATGATCCAAGTTTAACAGTATCTAGGGCCTGGAGAAACACAGTGCCCTGTGTAGCTTACCTTGAGAAGAGAGTCCTAGCTAAGAGGGCCAGCCACAGAGCTGAATGTCTCCTTCCCTGAGTGTTGCCCTTGGATGCCTTTTATTTTCTTCTCCCTGTTACCATGCAGTGGGTCCTGATGGAAGCTTCAGTTTCAGACCTATTTACTGTTCTCCCAGTATCCTAGACTGCTACTGTCTAGCTATATCACAATCCTGTAGATTGTCTTGCTTCTCCCACCGTAATAAGATGCAGATGGGAGCCTAGAAAGAGAGCCAGTCTCTCTCCATTTTGGTGACTACGATATCTGCAGTGCCTTACACAGAGCTGATGCCAAGAGCCACACTCCCATCCCTGGCTCTGTGTGGGTATTTAAGGCTCTCCAGTTGCTATATAGTCCCTCACCTAAAGACACATCTGTCTTTTGCATCTCACTGTCACTCTTCTTGGGTCCTTTCATGTTTCTGACATATTTGTCCAGTATCTACCTTGGGAGAGCAGAAATTTTAATCTCTCCTCACTGCTATGTCTACAGGACTTATTGAATAAAATATCCTAATATGAAAATTCTGATTTCTTTTAAATTTTTATTTATATTTTAAGTGTGTGAGCATTTTGCCTACATTGTATGTAGGTGCACCTCATGCATGCAGTGCCCATGGAGCCCAGAAGAAGGCATTGGATTCCCTATAATTAGAGTCGTAGACAGTTGTTAACTTCCATGTGGGTGCTGAGAAATGAACCTGGGTCCTCTGCAACAGTAGCCAGTGTTCTTAACTGCTGAGCCATCTCTCTAGCCCCAAATTCTGATTTCTTGAAAGGTACTTCAGGACCCAGTGCTCTCACAAAACAGTGATGCCAGCTTCATTACTTACATTTCCAGAGTCTCTGGAAAAGGCTATTGTGATCACACAACACTACTTTACAACCACTTCTCAGCACTCGTTCCTAGTCTCTGCTCCTTCGTCTGTATCATACGGGTTCCTGGGGGAGTCACTGCAAACAGGAAGCATTTTCATTGGGGGTTTCACAAAGAAACAACTTCTAGGGGATGCTTCATGATGTTTAAGAATTTTCAGAC
Source organism: Nannospalax galili (assembly GCF_000622305.1). NCBI lineage: Eukaryota > Metazoa > Chordata > Mammalia > Rodentia > Spalacidae > Nannospalax > Nannospalax galili. Next base: position 1,661,432 of record NW_008346989.1, read on the forward strand.
TTTTCTGGAATCCAGGTATAAAATACCAACAGGTCTTCTGCAGGCCTTACCAAGACCTGAGAAAATTCCAGAGAATGTTTAAGTATCCCTCCTAGCAGCAAAGAGAATAAGCTGGTACAACAGGTGGGGCTAGCCCATATTTGAGATCTGTAGATGTGTGTTTCCAGCATTCTAAAGGAGGGGAAATGCCAAGACTATCACAGAGCAGCAGTGCCCTTGCCTTCTAGGTCCAAGTTGATTCTAAATGATTTGTTCTAAAAAGCAGATAAAAATACCAATATGAGAAATGAGAATGTAGAAGAAAACAGGATCCAACTATCACTTTTGAAATAATTAAAATTAAAAAATTTAAAGATAGCCAGGCGTGATGGCACACGCCTTTAATTCCAGCACTTAAGAGGCAGAGGCAGGTAGATCTCTGTGAGTTCAAGGCCAGCCTGGTCTACATAATGAATCCAGGCCACCTGGGGCTACAGGGAGATCCTGTCTCAAAAAGACCCCCCCCAAAAAAATTAAAGAGAAAAAATTGCTGGGCATGGTGGTACATGCCTTTAGTCCTAGCACTTGGGAGGCAGGATCTCTGTGAATCTGAGGCCAACCCAGTCTACACTGTGAGTTCCAGACCAGTCATGGCTATATAGTGATGAGACCCTGTCAAGAAGAAGAAGAGGAGGAGGAGGAAGAGGAGGAGGAGGAGGAGGAGGAGGAGGGGGAGGAGGAGGAGGAGGGGGGGGAGGAGGAGGAGGAGGGGTGGGAGGAGGAGGAATTGGGCAGCAAGCCCCAACTTATTAAACAACTATTTTTAATTTTTATTTTTATTTTATGTGTTTGAGTATTTTGCCTGCATGTAGGTGTAGTGAACCTGTAGGAATGACGTTTATAAAACGAACAGAATCTAAATTAATGATTTTTAATTAACCTTGCAACTAAAAAGCTACTGTAAACAAATTCACTGAGCCATGTGCTCTTGTGACCTGGCACCTGACCTTGATTCCCCAGAACCTTAATTTGCTGCACCACCCAAGATAGTGAATGAATGTGGGTATGCTTGAGAATTAACAAACCAAAGCACTGAAAGGCAGCTCATCTTCATTAAAAACAATGAAGACTGTGAAGAATGCTTAACATTGTGTATATATGAGATGTTTTAAGCATAGAGCAGGATTTTCTAGAGAAGGGTGGATCCAAGCTTGTAGTTGCCCAAAACTGATGCTGGGGAAATGATTTTGAATAAAAGTATGGATGAGGCCTGACTGAGCAACACAGTTCTAGCAGATATCTGATGAACAGGTGCCCTCCAAGTTAGGGCCAGGGACCATTGCAGAAGATGGGGCAGAAAGACTGTAAGAGGTGTATGATCATAAGGAAATAGAGTCTTCCAGGCCTCTGGAAACTTTGCTCATATGAACTGACAGCAATGGTGTCAGCATGCATAAGACCCATGCAAACTTAATCAGACAAAAACCCAGCATAGAACTGGGGAAATGGGCAGCAAGCCCCAACTTTAGCCAAAGAACTATTGGCAGTTGATTACTACTGGGTGAGGGAGAGCTGATCTTTTTTTTAAATATTTTGTTTATTATTTTTTATTTTATGTGTATGAGTATTTTGTCTGCAGGTATGTAAGTGAACCCATGTTGTGCAATGCCTGAGGAGGTCATAAGAGGGTGTTGAATTGCCCTGGAACTGGAGTTATAGATGGTTGTTAGCTGCCATATGGATGCTGGGAATTGAACAACCAGATCCTCTGCAAGAGCAATCTGTGCTCTTAACTGCTAAGCCATCTCTCCAGCCCTGAGAAAGAGCTGATCTTCTTTAAGGAAGGGACTCTAGATAGAATGACTAGACTCCAGTGCATGAACTTGCACTGGGGGACATCTGGGTATACAAATTTGACTCAATAGACCTTAACAAATATGATAGACTATATGAAATCTGGTGGATATAGAGGATGCAGATGGGGGAGGAGGTATAAAGATGAAGATGTTTTGTACAAAGTGCACAAAACTCAATCAAAATATACATTGAAAAAATAGTCAAGCTGTTTATTCAGGTACAAATATAATGCTGGCATGGTAATGCTGCATGCACCCTTGTTATACAGGGCCCACAGAGGCCAACAGAGGGTGTTGGATCACCTGGAACAAGAGTTATGGATGGTTATTAGCCAAGATGTGGGTGCTGGGAACTAAATCTGGATCCTCTATAAGAGCAAGCAGTTCTGTTAACCACTGAACCATCTCTCCAGCCCCTTTAAACAGAGCTCTTAAACAAGTCTATTACAAGTGTTGGTCTTTTAGAGGCAGCCTTGAGCTCAAATAATTGGTCAACACTATGATCAAGTTGGTCTCATTCCAGAGATTTGGGAATGGTTCAATATTTATAAATCCATAAATGTAATCCACTACATAAATAATCTCAAGAATATAAACCACACATTTCATTAGGTACAGAAAGTACCTTTGGCAAAGTCCCTTTATGATAAAAGTAATAGAGAATCTAGGGATACAGGGGACGTCCCAACATAATAAAGGCAATATACAAGTCCACAGTCAGCATCCTACTAGATGGTGAAAAACTTAAGGCATTTCCATTAAAATCAGGAACTAGACAAGGATGTGTACTCTTTCCCTTCCTACTCATTACAGTGCTTGAACTATTAGCTAGAGCAATAAGACAAGTGAAGGAGATAAAGAGGACACACATCAGAAAGAAAGAAGTCAAAACATCTCTATTTGCAGATGATATGATTCTATATATAAAAGATCCTAATGATTTCAGCAGAAAACTTCTTGAGCTAATAAACACATTCAGCAAGGTAGCAAGATACAAAATTAGCACACAAAAATCTGTGGCCTTCCTATACACCATGAGCAAATATACTGAGAAAGAAACCAGGGAAACAATTCTATTCACAATAGCCTCAAAAATATAAATATCTTGGAATAACATATAACCAGAGAAGTGAAATACTTCTATAATAAAAGCTTTAAGATACCGAAGAAAGAAATTGAAGAAGATACCAGAAGATGTAAAAACTTCCCATGCTCATGGATCAGTAGGATTAATATTATGAAAATGGCCATCTTATCAAAAGAAATATACAGATTCAATGCAATCCCCATTAAGGTTCCAACACAATTCTCCACAGAAATTGGAAAAAATTCTCAAATTTCATATGGAAACCCCCCCCAAAAAAAACCTAGTATAGCCAAAACAATCCTGAACAATAAAAGAAAAGCTGGAGACATCCATCACTGATTTCAAATCATATTACAGAGCTATAATAATAAAAAAGGAGACTGTCTGAAAGTGCCTGATTCCAGCCTCCACATGGTGGTGAGCTTCCCTAAATTGTTCTGTGCCCAACCCTCTGCATTGGGACCACGTAAGGCCCTTCCCACTTTGCCGGAGCTAGACTTCTCTACCCTACAGTAGGGGCTGAGAACTTAGAAGACTACCTGAGAGTGCCTAAGTCAGGCCTTTCCTTAGCAAACTTCCCAAATGGTGCTATGAGTACCCGATAGTAGGAGTCCATACATTAGAAGGAAGTCTGAGTGTATCTGACTGGAGACTGACTTGGGCCTCTGTGGGAGCTACTGATTAGATGATACGAAGCCCTCAGTTCCCTCCAATATAAAATCTGAAAGTACTTGAAACCTATATCAACCAGCTTTATATACCCAATAAGAAAACAACCAAGGCACACCAATAATACAAATAGAAGCAGACTTCAGCTCAACAAAGGGAGGCTTGAGTTTCACACCAGAAATCACAAACAACAACAAAAAAATCCACATGCCAAAATTACAATGGAAAAATAATAATATGGAAAACCAAAACTGTAAGTTCCCATCAAACTCCACCAGTCCTGTAGATGAATTCTACAAGGAGAACCCCTAGAGATAACCCAGAACACAGAATTTAAAAGAACAGTCATAAACATGATCAAGGAATCCAACAAATTTAAAGAACACACAAACAAATCAAAGAACTAAAAGAAGATAGGGATAAACTTCTGAATGAATTCACAAAAGAGATAGAAATATTGAAGAAAACTCAGGCTGAAATGAAGAAGGAAGTGAAAAATTCAATAAGCCAATTTGAAACAACAGGGGAAAGCCTCACCAATAGGATGAATGAAATGGAAAACAGAATATCGAGACTGGAAGATATAGTGGATGAATCAGACCACTCAGGCAAAGATTATGGAAAATTTAAGAAAACACAAGAATGGAATATGCAGGAATTGTGTGATACCATAAAAAGACCAAACTTGTGAATCACAGGCATACAAGATCATCATAGCCATAGAGCAAGGAGAAGAATTTCAGGTTAATGGTATTTATCAGATCTTTAACAGGATTGTAGAAAGAATTTTCCAAAATTAAGGAAAGACATCCCCATACGAATACAAGAAGCACATAGAACACTAAATAGACAGGATCAGAAAAGAAACTCCCCACAACATACCATAGTAAAAACACTAAATGTACAGAACATAGAATACTCAAAGCACCCAAAGAAAAACAAGTCACATACAAAGGAAAGCCCATCAGAATTACAGCAGGCTTATCAATAAAACTATGAAAGCCAGAAAAGCCTGGACCAAGGTATTTCCAGTCCAATCCAGATTCCTTTACCCAGCAAAAATGTCTATTATAGTCAAAGGGGAAAGAAAAATCTTCCAAGACACGAATAGGCTGAAAGAATTCGTGTCCACAAAACTAGCCCTTAGGAATACTTGAAGCAATACAAAGAATGGAGAAAGGAACAACTGTACCCCAGGGGCAACAGAAAGAAACTAAATGAAGGGATAATTGTGGAAACACAAAAATTAGACAAAGATTGCAAAGAGTAATAAAAATGATGGCAACCAGTACACATCTTTCAATAATAACTTTAAAAATATCAATGGACTGAATTCCCTAATCAAAAGACACAGGCTAGTTGAACAGATTAAGAAACAAAATCCATCCTTTTGTGGTTTACAAGAAATCCCTCTCACCTTCAAGGACAGGTACTACCTTAAGGTGAAAGGATGGAAGAGAATAGTCTAAGCAAATGGCACTAAGAAACAAGCAGGGGGCCAGCTTCTTTCCTGGATAAGTTCAGCCATGCCCACTGTGTCTTGACTCCCCCAGCCTCGTTCAATCTCCCAGCTCCCCCATCCCATCTGTCTTCCCCAGCATGGGCACTGGCCCATTTCTTCTCTTGGCACCCCAGACCTCTGGACTGCCCTCTTGGCCCAGGCTCCCCACTGCTTCCTGACTCTTTGCATCCAGACCAACTCAGTTCCTAGGTCTAGTCCCCGGGAGCCCTTGGGGCCTGTTCCCTCCTCCACCATACCTTTGCATGCCTGAGACAGGCCCTGGTCCCAGACTAGCCCTATCCCCAACTTCCTGAGTCCAGCATCTTTTCTGGAGGGATACAGACCTTAGGAGAAAGCCTGAAAACATCTGATCCTCATCTGACTTGGGGCTCTGTGGGAACTCCTGAGCAGCAGCATGAAAGCCATCTGGCCCCTCCAATATAAAATCAAAGGGGAGAACCTGAAGCCTAGACCAACCAGCTCTTCATGCCCAACAAGTAAACCACAAAGGCACATAAAGTTTACAAAAAGAAGCAGACCTAAACTCAACAAAGGCTTGAAGCCAGGTGTGGTTGTGCACACCTTAATCCCAGCATTCGTGAGGCAGATGCAGGTGGAGCTCTTATGAGTTCAAGGCCAGCCTGGTCTACATAGTGAGTTCCAGGCCAGCTGGGGCTACTGGGAGACCTGTCTCAAAAATACCAAAAAAAAAAAAACAAAAAACAAAGAAAGGCTTGAGTCTCACACAAGAATCAGAAACTACAAAAGAAATCCACATGTCAAAGTCACAGCGAAAGAATAATAGCATGAAAAACCCAAATAATATATACCCACCAAGTACCAACAGGCCTGTGGAGGAGTACAATGAGAACCCCCTAGAGATAACACAGGACACGGAATTAAAAAGAACAATTATAAACATGATAAAAGAATTCAGTGAATTTAAAGAACACACAAAGAAATCAAAGAACTGAAAGAAGATAAGGACAAACTTCTGAATGAATTCAGAAAAGAGTTAGAAATATTGAGGAACACTCAGGCTGAAATGAAGAAGGAAGTGAAACTCAATAGGCCAATTAGAAATGACTGGAGAAAACCTCACCAATAGGATGAATGAAATGGAAAACAGAGTATCAAGACTGGAAGACAAAGTGGACGAATTAAGACCACTCAAGCAAAGATTATAAAAAATTTACACAAGAATGGAATATGCAGGAATTATGTGACACCATAAAAAGACAAAACTTATGCACCATAGGTATAGAGGAAAGAGAAGAATCTCAGGATAATGGTACGGACCAGATCTTCAACAAGATTGTAGAAGAAAGTTTCCCCAAATTAAAGAAAGACATGCCCATACAAATACAAGAAGCACATAGAACACCAAATAGACAGGAACAGAAAAAACCTCTCAATGGCACATCATAGTAAAACCACTTAACGGACAGAATAAAGAGAGAATAAATGAAAGCTGCAAAAGAAAAACGAGTCACATATAAAGGAAAACCCATCAGAATTGCAGAGGACTTTTCAGTGCAAACTATGAAAACCAGAAGAGCCTGGACCAAAATATTCCCAGTTCTAAATGACCACAGATGCCAACCCAGATTGCGTTATCCAGTCAAAATGTCTATTATAGTTGAAGGGGAAAGAAAAATCTTCTACGACATAAAAATGCTGAGAGAATTCATGTCCACAAAACCAGCCCTTCAGAGTTCTTGAAGCAATACGAAGAGCTGAAGAAAGGAACGACTATACCAAAGGGGTAACAGAAACTTAATGAAGGTATAACTGGAAATGCACAGCTACACCAAGAATGCGAACAGAAATCAAAATGACAGGAGTCAATACACATCTTTTGTTACTAACTTTAAGTATCAATGGACTGAACTCCCCAGTCAAAAGACACAGACCAGTTAAATTGATTAAGAAACAAAACCCATCTTTTTGTTGTCTATAAGAAACCCATCTCACTTTCAAGGACAGGCACTACCTTAAGGTGAAAGGATGGAAAAAAATATTCCAAGAAAATGGTACTAAGAAAAAAGCAGGAGTTTCAATTCTAATATCTGACAAAATGGACTCCAAAGTAAAACTAATTAGAAGAGATAAAGAGGGCCACTTCATTCTGATCAAAGGAACAAAGGCCCAGATTAATCCCAAAGCATTAAGAGTAGGGGACTTGGCCGGGCGTGGTGGCGCACGCCTTTAATCCCAGCACTTGGGAGGCAGAGGCAGGCAGATCTCTGTGAGTTCAAGGCCAGCCTGGTCTACATAGTGAGTTCCAGGACAGCTGGGGCTACAGGGAGACCCTCTCTCAAAAAGACCAAAAAAAAAAAAAAAAGAGTAGGGGACTTAAATACACCATTGTCTCCATTAGACAGGTCAACAGTACAGAGAATCAACAGAGAGACATCTGAATTAAATAGTACCATACATCAAATGAACCTAACAGACATCTATTGAATATTCCACCCAAGCACCAAAGAATATACTTTCTATTCAGCACCCTATGGAACTTTCTCCAAAATTGACCACATACTGGGGCACAAAACAAGCTTCAACAAATACAAAAAGATTGAAATAATTCCATACATCCTACCAGACCACAATGCAATGAAGCTTAAAATCAACACCAGAAGAAACCCTAGTCACTACGTGAACACATGGAGATTAAACAACACATTCCTGAATGATGAATGGGTCAAAGGAGAAATTAAGAAAGAAATAAAAGTATTCCTGGAACTAAAGGAAAAGGACAATACAACACAACAAAACCTCTGGGACACATTGAAAGCAGTTCTTACAGGGAAGTTTGTAGCTCTAAGTGCCTACATTAAAAAATCAGAAAGAACACAAATAAATGACTTAACATTGTAACTCAAGACACTTGAAAAGCAACAACAAATGAAACCCAAATCCAGCAGACAAGAAGAAATAACAAACCAGAGAAGATAGAAACAAAGAAAACAATACAAAGAATCAATGAATCCAAGAGCTGGTT
>NW_008346989.1:1669750-1673383 GCF_000622305.1 Nannospalax galili
TAAGATAAATTAGCCCAGTTAACCAAAAGAAAGAAAGAGCACCTCCAAATCAACAAAATCAGAGATGAAAGGGGAAACATCACAACAGACACCAAAAAGATCCAGAACATTATAAAAGAATACTTTAAAAACCTATATGTGAGCCAGAGAGATGGCTCTGCAGCTAAGAACACTGGTTGTTTTGCCAAAGACCTGGGATCGAATTCCAACACCCACATGGCAACTAACAACTGTCCATAACTCCAGTTCCAGGGGATCTGACAGCCTCTTCTGTCCTCTGCGGCACTGCACAACACAGGTACACTTACCTACTTGCAGGCAATACATGCATACACATCAAGTAAAAATAATAAATAAATAAATAATTTTTTTTTAAAAAAAACCTATGTTTTTTAATGAAATTTGAAAACCTAAAAGAAGTGGATGGGTATCTAAAAGCATGGGAGCCACCAAAACTTAACTAAGAAGAGACCAACAGCTTAAACAGACCCATAACACATAAGGAAGTTGAAACAACAATACAAACCCTACCAACTAAAAAAAGCCCAGGACAAAAAAAAAAAAAAATTAACCTTAAAAAATTTCCACCAAGGCAAAAACCCAGCATAGAACTGGGGAAATGGACAACTGAACCCAATCTTAGGTGAAGAACTATTGGCAGCTGATTACTGCTGGTTGAGGAAAAACTGGTCTTCTTAAAGCAAGGGACTCTAGATAAGCTGACTAGACCTCAGTAGATGAACTTGCACTGAGGAACATCTGGGGACGCTAACTTGACACAATAGGCCTTAACACAAATGGCAGAATTCCAGTGTGGGGGGGGTGCTATGGGAGGGTGCTAGTGGGGAAGGGGGTATAAAGATGATTAAGATTGAGATGTTCTGTATGAAATATACAAAAATTCAATAAAATTTTTTTAAATGTCTAAAAAAAAAGCCCAGGACCAGATGGATTTACAGCAGAATTTTACCAGACATTTAAAGAAGATCTAAATCCAATACTACTAATTTATTCAAAAAGATAGAAATGGAGGGAGAACATCCAAATTTCTTCTATGAAGCCAGCATCACTCTAAATACCAAAACCAAGTAAAGATACAACCAAAAAAGAAAACTATATACCCATATCCTTAATGAACATAGATGAAAAATTCTCAAAAACATAGTTGCAAAACCGCATACAGACACACATCTAAAAGATCATCCACCATGATCAAGTTGGCTTTATTCCAGAGATGCAGGGATGGTTCAATATATGTAAGTCAATAAACATCATAAATCATATAAATGGACTCAAAGACAAGAACCACATGGTCATCTCAATAGATGCAAAGAAGGCCTTTGAGAAAATTCAACATGAATTTATGTTCAAAGTCCTAGAGGGAATTGGACTAGAGGGAACATACCTCAACATAATTAAAGCCATATACCATAAACCCACTGCCAACATCATTCTAAATGGAGAAAAATTGGAAGCATTCCCCACGAAAATCAGGAACCAGACAAGGCTGTCCACTAGCTCCACTCCTCTTTAACAAAGTGCTCGAAACTCTTGCAAGAGCAATAAGACAAGAGAAGGAAATTATAGGACTAAAAATTGGAAAAGAAGAGATCAAAGTATCCCTTTTTGCAGATGATATGATTTTATATCTAAGAGACGCCAAACATTCCACCAGAAAACTCCTAGAAATGATTAACACTTTCAGTAAAGTGGCAGGTTACAAAATTAATCTACAAGTCTGTAGCCTTTCTATATACCAATAACAAGCAATCAGAGAAACAGCACATGGAAACATTCCCATTCACAATCGCTGCAAAAAAATTAAAATATCTCAGAATAAACCTGACCAAAGACATTAAAGAGCTCTACAATGAAAAATTTAAATCTTTAAAGAAAGAGATTGAGGAAGACATCAGAAGACAGAACTTCCATGCTCATGGATTGGAAGAATTAATATTGTGAAAATGATTATCCTACCAAAAACCATTTATTATTTGCTTGTTTGGGGGAAGGAAACGGTTTATTTGGCTTTCATCTCCCAGGTCACTGTTATCACTGAGGGAGCCCAAGGTAGGAACTGAGGACAGGAACCTGGGGGCAGAATCTGAAGCACAGGACATGGAAGAACGCTGCTTACTGGCAAAAGCCATTTATAGATTCAATGCAGTGCCAATCAAAATCCCCATGACATTCTTCAGAATTGGAAAAAAACATCCTAAGATCCATATGGAAGCACAAAAGACCTTGGATAACAAAAGCAACCCTGAGCATTAAGAGCAATGCTGGGGGGATTACTATACCAGATTTTAAACTGTATTACAGAGCTACAGTCATAGAAACAACATGGTACTGGCACAAAAATAAACCCATAGATCAATGAAGAAAACTGAAGACCCAAATATGAGTATATGTAATTTCAACCACCTGATATTTGACAAAGGGGCCAAGAACATTCACTGGAGGAAAGACAGCATGTTCAGCAAATGGTGCTGGCAGAACTGGATCTCCATCTGTAGAAGAATGAAACTAAACCCCTATCATTCACCTTGCACAAAAGTCAACTCCAAATGGATCAAAGACCTCAATGTGAAGCCTGAAACTCTGAAACTGTTAGAAGAAAACATTGGCAATAACCTACAAGATACAGGTGTAGGAAAGGATTTTCTAAACTGGACATCTATTGCTCAGGAAACAAGGTCAAGAATCGACAAATGGGACCTCATTAAACTAAAAAGCTTCTGTACATCAAAGGAGACAACCAAGGAAGTGAAGAGAAAACCCACAGAATGGGAGAAAATCTTCATCAGCAACACATCTGACAGAGGTTTAACATCCAGAATATATAAAGAACTCAAAAAACAAAGACTCAAGAGAGGAAATATCCCAATTAAAAGATGGGCTAAGGAGCTGAACAAAGAGTTCTCAAAAGAAAAAGTAAAGATAGAGCTAAGAAGCATCTTAAAAGGCATTCAACAGGGGCTGGAGAGATAGCTCAGCAGTTAAGAACACTGGTTGTTCTTGCAGAAGATCCAGGTTCGAATCCCAGCACCCACATGGCAGCTAACAACTGTCTATAACTCCAGTTCCAGAGGATCCAACGGCCTCTTCTGTCCTCCATGGACATTGCATGACACAGGTGCACTTATCTACATGCAGGCAATATGCACATACACATAAAATAAATATAATAAATAAAATATAAAAAAAGGCATTCAACATCATTAATAATTAGGAAAACGCAAATTAAACCACTTTAAGATTTCATCTTACCCCAATCAGACTGGCTACGATCAAGAGAACAAATGATACCAAATGTGGGGATAGGGAAACGCTTATCCACTGTTGGTGGGATTGCAAACTTGTTCAATCCCTACCCCTATAGAAAGCAGTGTGGAGAACTCTTAAAAAACTACAAATGAACTTACCATTTGACCCAGTTATACCACTCCTTGGCATATACCCAAAGAACTCATCCTATTGCTGAGACACTTGTACATCCATCTTTGTTGCTGCTCTTTTCACGATAGCTAAGAGATGGAAGCAACCTAAGTGTCCCTCAATTGATGAGTGGATAATGAAAATGTGGTTCATATATACGATGGAGTTTTACTCAGCAGTAAAGAAAGATGAAAT
>NW_008346989.1:1673931-1686335 GCF_000622305.1 Nannospalax galili
GTTTATTGGAGAATGTTTGGTTTTTGCCTAAGTTATATCTACATAGCACATGGTAATTAAAAGTCCAAGACTGGTAGAACTAACCTTCTTGGATGTTTAACAGCCATACTTAGAGGCCTATATTAATCTTGTCAGAGGGACTTAAAGGACAGTTTTTGTTCCTTGGCCTCCAAGGTTGACTAAGTTCCAGGGGACTATGGATCATCTCTCAAAATGTCCTTTAACTGTGAGCCACCTGTCCTCTTGATCAAGGAGGCCATGGAGACCCCACCAGATGGACTTGAACCAGTGTCCAGTCTACAAAGAGGGGGGGTCAACACAGAGGAAACATTTCCTCCATGCTTCCAAGTGAAGCCAGCCATGGACAAGCAGGACCTTTGACTTATCTTCACATAGATGGAACAGGCATAAGAAAGGAGCTCGGGGCTCCACCCAAGTCCATGTGACCACTGAAGAACAGATCCTCAAATGACATGAAGAGTCAAAATAAATTGGTTTATCTGGGCCAATTATATGGTCTTAAACACCCAAAAGGAAAGTATAACCAAAGATTAAAGTGATCAGTATAATTCTTTAAGAGTCCATGTGTCCTTAGGCTATGTAGTCCTATGTAGTCCATGTAGTCCTAAAGGCTACATAACAAGAAACAATGCCAGATAGGATATACCTAGAAGACATTACAATCATAAACATATGCACCAAACTCTGGTGCATCCAAATTCATGAAAACAACACTACAGGCCTTTAAGACACAGATTACTCCCAATTCAGTAATAGTAGGTGACTTCAGTACCCCACTGTCTCCATTAGACAGATCAACTGGACAGCAAATAAACAGATACATCTGAATTAAATGATACCATACATCAAACAGACCTAACAGACATCTACTGAGTATTCTACTTAAACACCAAAGAATACATTTTCTATTCAGCACTCCATGGAACTTTCTCTAAAACTGACCACATACTGGGGCACAAAACAAACTGGAATGAATACCAAAAAATTGAAATAATTTTGTGCATTCTATCAGACCACAATGCAATAAAGCTAAAATCAACACCAGAAGTAACTACACAAACTACCTAGTAACTACACAAACTCATGGAGATGAAACAACATTCTCCTGAATGATGAGTGGGTCAAAGAAGAAATTAAGAAAGAAATAAAAATATTCCTGGAATTCAACAGAAAGGCCAATATAACACAACAACACCCCTGGGACACTTTAAAAGCAATCCTAAGAGGGAAGTTTATATCTCTAAGTGCCTACACTAAAAAAATCAGAAAGAGCCCAAATAAATGACCCAACACTGCAAATCAAGACACTGGGAAGGCAAGAGCAAATGAAACCCAAACCCAGCAGACAAGAAGAAATAACAAAAATCAGGGCAGAATTTAATGAAATTTAAACAAAGAAAACGATACAAAGAATCAACGAATCCAAGAGCTGGTTCTTTGAAAAGCTAAACAAGATAGACAGACCCTTAGCTCAGTTAACCAAAAGAAAGAAAGAACAAATGCAAATCAACAGAATCAGAGATGAAAGGGGAAACCTCACAACAGACACCCGAAAGATCTAGAAGATTGTAAGGGAATACCTTAAAAACCTATACTCTACTAAATCTGAAAATCTAAAAGAAATGGATGGATATCTAAAATCATGGGAACCACGAAAGCTAAACCAAGAAGAGATAAACAGTTTAAACAGACTCATAACATATAAGGAAATTGAAATAATAATACAAAACCCCCTGACTTAAAAAACCCCAGGCCCAGATTGATTTACAGCAGAATTCTACCAGACATTTAAAGAAGATTTGCAACCAATACTACTTTAATTATTCAAAAAGATAATAGCAGAGAGAGAACTCCCAAATTCCTTCTATGAAGCCAGCATCACTCTAATACCAAAACCAGGGAAAGATACACCAAAAAAGAAAACTATAGACCCATATCCTTAATTAACATAGATGCAAAAATTCTCAAAAAAATACTTGCAAACTGCATACAGATACACATCAAAAAGATCATCCATCATAATCAAGTAGGATTTATTCCAGAGATGTAGGGATAGTTCAATATGTGCAAGTCAATAAACATTATAAATCATATAAATTGACTCAAAGACAAAAATCACATGGTCATCTCAATAGATGCCCAAAAGATTTCTGACAAAATTCAGCATGCATTCATGATAAAAGTCCTAAAGGGAACTGAACTGGAGGGAACATACCTCAACATAATCAAAGGTATATGTAACAAACCCACAACCAACATCAGTCTAAATGAAAAAACAAAACAAAACTAGAAGCATTCCCATTAAAATCAGGAACCAGACAAGGATGTCCACTATCACCACTCCTTTTCGATATAGTGCTTGAAACTCTTGCTAGAGCAATAAGACAAGAGAACAAAATTAAAGGAGTATGAATTGGAAAAGTAGAGGTCAAATTATCCCTTTTTGCAGACAATATGATACTATACCTAAAAGATCCCAAAAATTCCACCAGAAAACTAGAACTGATTCACACTTTCAGTAAAGTGGCAGGTTACAAAATTAACCTACAAACATCTGTAGCCTTTCTATATACCAATAACAAGCAATTGGAGAAAGAATACAGGGAAACCCTCCCATTCACAATAGCCTCAAAACAAATATCTTGGAATAAACCTTACCAAAAACATCAAAGATCTCTACAATAATTTTTTTTTAATCTTTAAAGAAAGAGTTTGAGGAAGACATCAGAAGATGGAAGGAATTCCCATGCTCATGGATTGGAAGAATTAATATTGTGAAAATGACCATCCTATCAAAAGCAATATTCAGATACAATGCAATCCCAATCAAAATCTCCATGGCATACTTCGCAGAATTAGAAAAAAGAATCTTTAAATTCATATTGAAGCACAAAACACCCCAGATAGCCAAAGCAACCTGAGCACAAAGAGCAACACGGTGGGGAGGGGATTACTATACCAGATCTCAAACTATACTACAGAGCTATAGTAATAAAAACAGCATGGTACTGGCACAAAAATAGACACATAGATCAATGGAACATAATTGAAGACTCAAACCTGAGTACATGCAATTTCAGCCACCTGATATTTGAAAAAGGTGTCAAGGACATACAATGGAGGAAAGACAGCATCTTCAACAAATAGTGCTGGCAAAACTGGATCTCCACCTATAGAAGAATTAAACTAGAGCTTTATCTTTCACCTTGCACAAAAGTCAACTCCAAATAGATCAAAGACCTCAATGTAAAACTCAGAACACTGAAACTGTTAGAACATTGGCAGTAACCTACAAGATATAGGTTAGGAAATAACTTTCTAAATTGGACACTAGTTGCTCAGAAATTAAGGTCAACAATCAACAGGTAGACCTTATTAAACTAAAAAGCTTCTGTACAGCAAAAGAAACAATCAAGAAAATGAAGCGAAAACCCACAGAGTAGGAAAAATTCTTCACCAGTGACACATCTGACATAGAGGTTTAACATTCAGAATATATAAAGAACTCAAGAAACAAAGAATAAAGAAAACAAATGACATAATTAAGAGGTGGACTAAAGATCTGAGCAGAGAGTGCTCAAAAGAAGAACTAAAGATGGCTAAGAAACATCTTAGAAAATTTTTAACACTATCTATTTAGGGAAAAGCAAGCTAAAAGCACCTTAAAATTTCATCTTACCACAGTCAGACTGCCTATAATCAAGAGAACAAATTATACCAAATGCTGGCGCAGATGTGGAGAAAGGGGAACACTCATTTGCTGCTGGTGGAATTGCAAACTCATGCAACCCCTATGGAAAGAAGTGTGGAAAACTCTTGAAAATCTTAAAAGGAACCTACCATATGACCCGATTATACCACTCCTTGGTATATACCCAAAGGATTCATCCTATTGCAGAGATACTTGTACAACCTGTTTGTTGCTGCTCTTTTCACAATAGCTAAGAGACAGAAGTAACCTAAGCGCCCTTCAACAAATGGGATGAGTGGTTAATGAAAATGTGGTATATTTAAACAGTGGAGTTCTACTCAGCAGTAAAGAAAGATAAAATAATGAAATTTGCAGGTAAATGGATGAATCTAGAAAATGTTACATTGAATAAAGTAACACAGACTCAGAAAAACAAAAAACATATATTATCCCTCATTTGTGTATCCTAGCACCAATTCCTTATGAGTGAGTACATATCCTGATATAACTGCAGGAATCAGGAAAATGGAAGAGAACCAGGGAGGTAAAGGGAAAGAAGGAACCCGAGAGAGAATAGTAGGGGATGGGTGTTACTTAGAAATGTGTAAAAACGGGGTTGGTAAAGGGAAGGGGGAGAAGGAGGACTATACAAAGAACTATGGGAATAACGGGGAAGAAGGAGCTCAAGAAAGGTGGGACCAGAGCAGACAGAAATTATCAAGGGAGAAATGGGGAAAATGGTAACACTTTAAATGGGGAGGGTGGGGAGGGAGGATAAGGCAGGGAGAGAAAAGGGAGAGAGAAACAGAAATTGTATTAGTCTAAAAAACCTATTGAAAAATTACACATACAGTAGCTCTCCATGAGTCCAACCCCAGCTTCAAGGCCTAAAATCTACATCAATGACCAGCACAGAAAATGACACTGGTGCACTAGTGGTTCTTTTATCTTGGCAGTAACCAACAGCTACCTAATTGGACTTAAAGGTCACTCAGTGGAAGGAAACTCATGTGTGGTACTGTAAACCTAGCCAAATACACATAGCTGGAGAGGTCATAGAGCTTAGAGAAAACTCCAAGGCTGTCACATCCCTAGACAAATATAATTTTTTACTATGTGAAAAATATGGATCCTTATACTGACAGCCAAGTATCCCAGTCACCATCCATCAAAAAAGTTTCTTTTTCAAGAGACAGAGATAATTATAGAGTTCCACAATTGGTCACACACAGAGATTGTCTGTGAGTTGCCCAAGTCTAAGCAGCACATCTAGGCTGCAACCTCTCCACCTAAGGCCCACAGAACATAAAACAAGGGAGGAAGAGAACACTAATGCATCTTTGAACTCTCATCAATGAAGCTCCCTCATGCAACAGAGGGCCAGGAATGCAAAATGCCACAAATGACCAAAACACAGAGAATTAGAGTCTGCAGAGTGTGGACCCTTGTACAGGACTCCTATAGCAAAATCCACCCACTCAGGACTCAGGGAGCATTGCAGAAGAGGGGCCAGAAAGATTGTAAGAGCCAGAGAGGAGGGGCAGGACCATATGGAAACAGTCCTACAGGCTCCTGGGACCCTTCTCATACAAACCTACAGCAATGGTATCAGCATACACAAGACCCATGCAAATTTAAGCAGACAAAAACCCAGCACAGAACTGTAGAAATGAACAGCAAGCCCCAATCTTAGTCGAAGAATTATTGGCAGATGATTACTTCTGGGTGAGGAAGAACTGATCTTCTTAAAAGGAGGGAGTCTAGATAGGCTAACTAGATCCCAGTGGATAAACTTGCACTGAGGGACTCTGGGGACACTAACTTTACATGATGGGCCTTAACACAGATGACAGAATATATGAACTCCGGTGGGGGTCGGGGGGCTATGGGAGGGTGGCAAAGGGGAAGAGGGTATAAAGATGATTTTTTGTATGAAGTACACAAAAATTCAATAAAAAATTTAAAAAGAAAAAATAAAAACAGCATGATACTCACATAGAAACAGACACATGGGTCAATGGAATAGAATTGAGGACCCAGGTTTAAGCCCTCACACTTTCAGTCAGTCAATTTTTTACAAAGGGACTAAAAATATACATTGGTGAAAAGACAGACTCTTTAACAAATGGTGCTGGTCAAACTGGATAGCTGTATGTAGAAGAATGAAACTAGATCCTTATCTCTCACCATACACAACACTCAACTCCAAATGGATCAAGGATCACAACATAAGACCTGATATGCTGAATCTGATAGAGGAGAAAGTAAGAATACACTGGAGGGGCTGGAGAGATGGCTCAGTGGTTAAGAGCACTGACTGCTCTTGCAGAGGACCTGGGTTTGATTCCCAGCACCTAAATGGCAGCTACGAACCATCCTTAACTCCAGTTCCAGGGGAATCTGAAGCCCTCTTCTGACTTCTGCAGCATTGCACAACATGGGTGCACTCACATACACGCAGGCAATATACTCATACACATAAAATAAAAATAATAAATAAAATATTTTTTAAAAAAGAATACACTGGAACTTATAGGCACAGAAACAGACTTTCTGAACATGACCCCAATAGCGCATGCATTAAGTTCAACAATTAACAAATGGGACCTTATGAAACTAAAAAGTTCCTGTGCAGCAAAGAACACCATCATTTGAGTGAAAAGACAATGTACAGAATGGGAAAGATATCTACTAGCTATACACCTGACAGACAGAGGCTTAGTATCTAAAATATACAAAGAACTAAAAAAAAAAAAACCAAAAAACTAAACATAAAAAAAAATTAAAAATTGAGACAAGAGTATCAGAATGGTGGGATCGTTCAGAGGGTAAAGGCACTTGCCGGCAAGCCTGATGACCTGAGTTCAATCCCAGGATTCATAGGGTGGAAGGAGAGAACTGACTCTCAAAAGTTGTCTTCTACCCTCCACACATGTGTAATGACATGTGCATACCAACACAAAGACACACACACACACACTCACAAATATGCAAAGTAAATAAATGTGATTTTTTTAAATTGGGACAAGAAACTAAACGGAGCCTTCTGAAGAGATGAATGGCAAATGGCTGAGACGTATTTTTTTTTTAATTTTCTCCATCTTTAACTATCAAGGAAATGCAAATTAAAACTACTTTGAGATTTCATCCTACTTAGTCAGAATGACCAAGATCCAAAGAACAAACACTAACAAACACTGATGAGGATGTGAAGAAAGGCGAACACTCATTTACTGCTGGTGGGAGTGTGAACTAGTGCAGCCACTATGGAAATCAGTGTGGAGATCCTCAAAATTCTGAAAATACATCTACCACATGATCTAGCCATATCACTCTTGGGCATGCCAAAGGACTCTATATCCACCTAAAGAGATAACTGTTCATCCAAATTCATTGCTGACCTATTCACAATAGTGAGGAAATGGAAAGAACCTAGATGTCCATCAACTGACAAATGAATACTGAAAGTATGGTACATTTACACAATGGAATATTATTCAGCTCTTAAGAAAAAGGAAATTATGGTCTGGGTGTGGTGGCATACATCTTTAATCCCAGCACTCAGGAGGTAGAGGCAGGTGGATTTCTGTGAGTTCAAAATCAGCCTGATCTACATACTGAGCTCCATTCAGGTCAGCTGGGTCTACAGGGAGACCCTGTCAAAAAGACTGAAAAAAAAAAAACCCAAAACCAAAAAAACCCCAAAACAAAACAAAACAAAACAAAAAGCTGAAATTATGACGCTCATAGGTAAATGGATGGAACTGGAAACGATCGTCCTGAGTGGGCAACCCAAATCCAGAAAGACAAATGTTGTATGTTTTCTCTCGTAAGTTGATTCTAGACTTTAATCTCTAACTATGTGTATTTCAATTGGAAACCCATAGAGGTCAGGAAACTATTAAGAGGCCACAGGGGGCAGGGGGCCTGGAGAGATGGCTCAGCAGTTAAGAGCACTGACTGTTCTTGCAGAGGACCCAGGTTCAATTCCCAGCACCCACATGGTGGCTACAAACCGTCCTTAACTCCAGTTGCAGGGGAATCTGAAGCCCTCTTCTGACCTCCACAGCATTGCACAGCATGGGTGAACTCACATACATGCAGGCAATACACTCATACACATAAAATAATAAAAATAATAAATAAAATATTTTTTAAAACAGAGGCCACAGTGGAAGTGGGTTTCATGGGAGGAGAGATAGAATGCAGTGATATAAGAAAGGGGAATAGGGCTGGAGAGATGGCTCAGCGGTTAAGAGCACTGATTATTCTTGCAGAGGACCCAGGTTCGATTCCCAGCACCCACATGGCAGCTACAAACTGTCCTTAACTCCAGTTCCAGGGGAATCTGAAGCCCTCTTCTGACCTCCATGGCATTGCACAACATGGGTTCACCCACATACATGCAGCCAATACACTTATACACATAAAATAAAAATAATAAAACATTTTTTAAAGAAAGGGGAATAATGGAATAATAAAGGGTAAATGGGGTGGGGAATTGGAGGACAGGGTAGAGGAGGGAATAAGGGGAGGGATTACTAATATTAGGGCCCTTTTGAAAAAGTCATATGGAAACCTATTACTATAGAAGCTTCTTAAAATATATACATATACATGCCAGGTGTGGTGGCGCACACTTTTAATCCCAGCACTCAGGAGGCAGAGGCAAGCAGATCTCTGTGAGTTCAAGACCAGCCTGGTCTACATAGTGAGTTACAGGACAGCTGGGGCTACAGGGAGACCCTGTCTCAAAAAGTCCAAAATACATACATACATATATATATATAATATATAAAAAGTGCTTAAATGGAGTTAACCCATATGGGGGAAGGGGGAAGACAACAGCCTTACCAGACACTACAGGCTAGCAAATAAAAATCCCAGTGCTAGGAATGGACCTCCTCTTTTGGAATTTTTGACCAGGAGTTCCCATTAATTCTCAAGCAATACTGACTATTGCCATTGCTCTTGGTTACCCACTAGCACTTGATAATAAGACCTTGTTACTGAAAAAGTACATATGTGAATTGTAGAACAAAGAGAAATCAAGCTTGCACTGACCTTGAAGCTTCATCTCTACTGGCTAGCTTTCAGAGTGCTGGAAGGTGCCATTCATGCTACTGGAAGAGAAAAGTAATCATCAACCTTACCCAGCTTTAAACCTCGAGAACTACAATAACAAGTGGCCTGGCAAGATTGCCTACTAATGCAATTGTGGCACTAATGTTGAGGGAGTAACCAACCACTCTCTGATTGGATTTAAGGTCTTCTTCACAAGATGGAGCTCATATTTGGCACTGGGCCAAGAACCGGTGGCTAGAGAGGTCACAGACCACAGGGGAGAACCAGTACTATTATCCTGCTAAATGCACATAGTATTAACTGACTCCTAATGACTTATTGTTATACCCATAGACTAGTGCATCTCTCAACTCTCACCAGAGAAGCTTCTTGCAGCAGGTGGAGATTAATAGAGACCCACAACTGGTCAACACACAGAGAATAAGAGAGTGCAGAGTACTCAGTCTTAAATGGAACACCTATATCACACCCTGTCCTCTCAGGGTTCAGGGATCATTGTGGAAGAGGAGTTGGAAAGATTGTAATAACCAGAGATGGTTATTAAGTTAAAAAGTTTTCCAGACAACAGGAGTGTTGCATATATGAACCCACAGTGCTTGTGATAGCACGAATAGCACCTTTGCAAGCTCAAGCCAAACAAAATCCTAGTATAGAGGTAGAGAAGGTGCGTAAGAACTCAAACTCTCATTAAGAAACAATTGGCAATTGATAGCTTCTGGGAGAGGGAGAGTCAGTTTTCCATAAGGTGTGATGCCAGGTAGGTTCACAAGGCTCCAGGGAATGGGCCCATATAAAGAGCATTTGGAGAAAAAAATTAGACTTGATAGGTCTTAAAAAATAATAGCACACATAAAAGGGAGGTTGGAAAGGTAGGAATGGAGATGGGAAGGGGGCCTGAATATGATCAAAAGACATTGTATGAAATTCTCAAAGAATCAGTAAAAATATTAGTTAATAAATTTTAAAAAAGAAAAAAGAAAGTAAAGAAAAATTAAACAAAAACTCTTAAACAAGTCTATTACATGTGTTGGTATTTCAGAATCAACCTTGAGCTCAAATATTTGGTTAGTACTATTTTAGAGGGCATTTGAAATAATTAAAATTAAAATTTTATAGAAGTTAAACAGGAACTCTTTAAAACATTTTAAATTACATTTTCTCTCTCTCTGTCTCTGTCTCTGTGTGTGTGTGTGTGCATGCGTGCACACACATGCGTGCACACATGTGTGTATGGAGGTAAAAGGACAACCTGTAGGAGTCACTTATCTCCTTCTACCATGTGTGTCCTGGGGATAAAACTCAGATTGTCAGGTTTGGTGGCAAGTACCATTACCCACTGAGCCATCTTACCAGCCCATAAATATGAATTTTAAAATAAGTCTATCACAAATGCTGATATTTCAGAGACAGCTTTGAGTTTAAGTATTTGGTCAACCTTATTCTATAGGGCTTATATTTTGACCTTCGGTTTGGGAAATGGTGTTATTATGATATTGTGGCAAATTTGCCTTCAATTTGATGTCTTTTCTGAGCAAAAAGAAAAAAGGCAAAAGTTCATGTGATACCCACAGAGATCCAACTTTCTGGGGCAGTGGCAACCAGGTTATCTCCTGAAAGCCAACAGCATTAAGTTAAATGTGGAGAAAACAAATCTCTTGCATTTTCTTGAATTTGACCACCACTTAAAATACCAGCACAGTTGGTAGAGTGTTTGTCTAACATGCACAAAGTCCTCAGTTCAATCCCCAGTGTTGCATAAAACTGGACAAGGTGGCACATACGTGTAAATCCATCACTGAGGAGATGGAGGCAAGAGGATCAGAAGTTCAAAGTCATCCTTGACTATATAGAAAATTCCAAAGCTAGCCTGGGATACATGAGATACAATCTTAAAAACAAAACATAAAAAAGAAACAGTGGTCCCTCCTCCTAGCCTGGGCTGTGTCCCATTCCTTGTCTTGGTGCCCCAGACACCTGGGGAACCACCACTGCTTCTTCCTGATCCTGTGCATCCAGGGCAACTCAGTTCTTTCTCAGGTCCCCAGGAGCACTGCTTCTGGGCCTGGCCCGGCCCTTACCTCCTTCTGCCTCCCAGGGCCTGTAGGACAAGCAGGCCTCTTTTCTGGACACGGGGGCTGACCTTTCCTCTTCCTGGTCCTTTGCATCCAGACCAACCTAGCTCCTCAGTGCAGTCCCCAGGGGCCCTTGGGGCCACCTCCCGGCCCCATCTTTCTTTGCATCTCTGGGTGGCATGACCACCAGCTGCCCTAAACCAACATCTTTCCTGGGCCCAGCTCCCAGGCCAGTCCAACCCCAAATTCCTGAGGCCAAAATATATCTTGGAGGGATCCAGACCTTAGGAGAAAGACTGAGAGCATCTGATCCTCATCTGACTTGGGCCTCTGTGGGAACTCCGGAAGACAAAAGCAATCTGGCCACTCCAATATAAAATCAAGAGAGAAATGGAAGCTTAGAGAAAGAGTCTTTCATGCTCAAAAAGTAAACCACAAAGGCACATAAAGTTCACAAAAAAAAGCAGACCCAACTTGAAGGCTTGAGTCTCACATAAGAATCAGAAACTACAAAAGAAATTCACATGTCAAAATCACAGAGAAAAACACAACATGAAAAGCCAAAACACCATATCACCACCAAATACCAATAGTCCTCTAGAGGAGTACAATGAGAACCCCCTAGAGATAATGCAGGACATGGAACTCAAAAGAACAATTATAAACATGACAAAAGAATTCAGTGAATTTAAAGAACACACAAAGAAATCAAAGAACTGAAGGAAGATAGGGATAAAATTCCAAATGAATTCATTAAAGAGAAATATTGAAGACTACTCAGGCTGAAATGAAGAAGGAAGTGAAAAACTCAGTAAGCCAATTAGAAATGACAAGAGAAAGCCTCACCAATAGGATGAATGAAATGGAAAACAGAGTTTCAAGACTGGAAGATAAAGTAGACAAACTAGACCACTCAAGCAAAGAGTATGAAAAATTTAAGAAAGCACAAGAATGGAATATGCAGGAATTGTGTGACACCATAAAAAGACCAAATTTACAAATCATAGGCATACAGGAAGGAGAAGAATCCCAAGATAATGGCATGGACCAGATATTCAACAGAATTGTGGAAGAAAATTTTCCAAAATTAAAGAAAGACATGAGCAAACAAATACAAGAAGCATATAGAACACCAAACAGGCAAGACCAGAAAAGAAACTCCACAGCACATCATAGTAAAAACACTAAACGTACTAAACAAGGAGACAATACTGAAAGCTGCAAAAGAGAAACAACAAGTCACATATCAAGAAAAACCCTTTAGGATTACAGCTGACTTTTCAGTGCAAACTATGAAAGCCAGAAGAGCCTGGACCAAAGTATTCCCAGTTTTAAATGACCACAGATGCCAACCCAGATTACTATACCCAGCACAAATGTCTATTATAGTCAAAGGGGAAAGAAAAATCTTCCATGACACAAATAGGCTGAAGGAATTCATATCCACAAAACCAGCCCTTCGAGAGTCTGGAAGCAATATAAAGAGCTGAAGAAAGGAATGACTATACCCAAGGGATTGCAGAAAGAAATTCAAT
>NW_008346989.1:1687150-1687457 GCF_000622305.1 Nannospalax galili
TACAACACAACAAAACCTCTGGGACATGCTGAAAGCAGTCCTTAGAGGGAAGTTTATAGCTCTAAGTGCCTACATCAAAAAATCAGAAAGAACACAAATAAATGACTTAACGTTGCAACTCAACACTTGAAAAGCAACAGCAAACGAAACCCAAAGCCAGCAGAGAAGAAGAAATAACAGCATTCAGGGCAGAAATTAATGAAATTGACACAAAGAAAACAATGCAAAGAATCAACAAATCCAAGAGCTGGTTCTTTGAAAAGATAAATAAGATTGACAGACTGCTAGCCCAGTTAACCACAAGAAA
>NW_008346989.1:1687893-1688405 GCF_000622305.1 Nannospalax galili
AAAAAAGAAAACTATAGACCCATATCCTTATTGAACACAGATGCAAAATTTTTCAACAAGATCCTTGCAAATCGCATACAGACACATATCTAAAAGATCATCCACCATGATCAAGTTGGCTTTATCCCAGAGATGCAGGGATGGTTCAATATACATAAGTCAATAAACATCATAAACCATATAAATGGGCTCAAAGATAAGAACCACATTGTCATCTCAATAGATGCAGAGAAGGCCTTTGACAAAATTCAGCATGCATTTATGTTCAAAGTCCTAGAGAGAACTGGACTACAGGGAACATACCTCAACATAATTAAAATCATTTATAACAAACCCACATCCAACATCATTCTAAATGGAGTAAAACTGGAAGCATTCCCATTGAAATCAGGAACCAGACAAGGCTGTCCACTATCTCCACTTCTCTTCAACATAGTGCTTGAAACTCTTGCAAGAACAATAAGACAAGAGCAGGAAATTAAAGGGGTAATAATTGGAAAAGAAGAGATCAA
>NW_008346989.1:1688516-1688995 GCF_000622305.1 Nannospalax galili
TCCAACCTCATGAGAAATAGCCATAGTTCCAGTTCATAGGAAGGGATCCCAGCTTCAGGAAGACATCAGGAGATGGAAGGACCTCCCATGCTCATGGATTGGAAGAATTAATATTGTGAAAACGGCCATTCTACCAAAAGTCATTTATAAATTCAATGCAATGCCAATCAAAATCCCCATGACATTTTTCACAGAACTGGAAAAAACTATCCTAAGATTCATATGGAAGCACAAAAGACCTCAGATAGCCAAAACAACCCTGAGCACTAAGCAATGCCGGGGGAGGGGGATTACTATACCAGATTTTAAGCTGTATTACAGAGCTGTAGTCATAAAAACAACATGGTACTGGCACAAAAATAGACCCATAGATCAATGGAACAAAATCAAAGACCCAATATGAGTAAATGTGATTTCAGCCACCTGATATTTGACGAAGGGTCCAAGAATATTCACTGGAGGAAAGACAGCATGTTCAG
>NW_008346989.1:1689327-1689895 GCF_000622305.1 Nannospalax galili
AATTGCTCAGGAAACAAGGGCAAGAATTAACAAATGGGACCTCATTAAACTAATAAGCTTCTGTACATCAAAGAAGGCAACCAGGGAAGCAAATAGAATACCCACAGAATGGGAGACAATCTTCACCAGCGACACTTCTGACAGAGGCTTAATATCCAGATTATATAATGAACTCAAAAACAGAGAATCAAGACAAGAAGCAACCCAATTAAAAGATGAGCTAAGGAGTTGAACAGTGTCCTCAAAAGAAGTAAAGATGGCTATGAAACATCTTAAAAGATGTTCAGCATAACTAATAATTAGGGAAATGCAAATTAAAACCACTTTAAGATTTCATCTTACCCCAGTCAGACTGGCTAAGATCAAGAGAATAAATGATACCAAATGTTGGAGAAGAACTGGGGAAAGGGGAACACTCATCCACTGCTGGTGGGGCTGCAAATTTTTTCAACCCCTATGGAAAACAGTATGAAGAACTCTTAAAAAACTATAAATGAACTTACCATTTGACCCAGTTATACCACTCCTTGGCATATACCCAAAGAACTCATCCTATTGCAGAGACACT
>NW_008346989.1:1690078-1691141 GCF_000622305.1 Nannospalax galili
GTAACACAGACTCAGAAAAAAATCAACATATGTTCTCCCTCCTAAGTGGATCCTAGAACCAAACCCTGATAAGTGAGTGTGTATCCAGACATAACTACAGGAACCAGGATAATGGAAAGGAACCAGGGAGGTAAAGGAAAAGAAAGAACCTGAAAGAGAAGAACAATAGGAAACCGGCCTTAATAAGGGAGATAGAGACAAAAATTGGGTTAGTTTAAGGGAGGGGGGAGCAAAGGGTATACAAGGAACCTAGGGGATAGGGGGAAAGAAGGAGCTTAAGAGAGGTAGGACCATAGGAGAAGGGTATTATTAAGGGAGAAAGGGGGGAAATGGGGGCACCTTAAGTGGGAAAACTATGGTGGAAGGGTGAGACAATGTGAGAGATAAACAATGCCTAGCTAGTTTTGAAAACCAGAGGGAACCATATTACTCCTACAACCTACTGACAAATTATACATAGAAGATCAAGAAATATATGTCTAGGTAAGGTTTATCTGAGAACAACTGGTCTTTACCCAAGATTTATCTACATTGCACACTGTAATTAAAAGTACCAAACTGGTGGAACTAACCTTCTTGGACGTTTAACAGACATATTGTGAGGCCCATACTAATTTGGTAAGAGGGACTTAAAGGACAGTTTTTTCTCCTTGCCCTCCTAGGTCAATTAGTTCCAGGGGACTATGAGCATCTCTCAAAATGTCCTGTAATGGTGGTGGGTCACCTGTCCTCTTGATCAAGGAGGCTGAGGAGACCCCACCAGATGGACTTGAACCAGTGTCCAGTCTACAAAGAGGAGGGTCAACACAGAGGAATCACTTCCTCCATGCTTCCAAGCAAAGCCAACAATTGTCGAGCATGACCTTTGACTTATCTTCACATAGGTGGAACTGGTAAAAGAAAGGAGCCAGGGGCTCCTCCCAAGTCCATGTGACCCCTGAGGAACAGGTCCTCAAACAACCTTAAGGGTAAAATAAATTGATTTATCAGGGCCAACTGTATGGACTTGAATATCCAAAAGGAAAGTATAACCAAAGATTAAAGGGGTCAGTATAATTTCTTA
>NW_008346989.1:1691296-1692051 GCF_000622305.1 Nannospalax galili
TCTTATCTAAAGGAATATTGACAACTGATTGCTGCTAGATGAGGAACAGCTGACCCTCCTAAAACAAAGACCTCTAGATAGGCTGACTAGATTCACCGGAAGGGCAATAGTGGGGAATGGCTGGGGGTGCCAACAACACAGCAGACAGTAGCAGGGATATTGGAGTATAAGGGCTCTAGTGGGGGGAGGGAGGCAATGGGAGGGTGCCATCTGGGAAGTGGGTGTATAGTCGAATAAGATGGTTTGGGATGTTCTGTGTGATATACATACATACAAAAAAATCAAATTTTTAAAAAATGTATTATATTTGAGGAGGAAGCATGGAAATTTACATCATGCTAATTAGTAGACATGATAAACATTACCACTGAAATCCACCCGATGACTTCATAGACATACACAGGTGCCAAGGGTCCAAGTGCAACCGATTATTAGTAATAATCAGATGCATACAGATTAGAGATTCATGTCCCAATATCTCAGTGTTAGTAGCAAAAACAATGAGTCTTTCTGCAATGAACATTAGATTCTAAAATGAAATGGGGATCTTTTTTTTAAAGGTTAAAAAACTCATTCAATTTTATGTCTTACAGGGCTTATACTGAGTTCAATGATGTATAACTATATTAACTGTGAACTTAGAAACTTGCATCCACTTGTGAAAGAGATGTACTCTTGCTCTGGAGCGCGTTACTGAATATGTTAAATCTGTAGTGAAATGCTTCTTCTAATCATGTAGTTATTAAAAAAATTTT
>NW_008346989.1:1692106-1745035 GCF_000622305.1 Nannospalax galili
AAAACATTACCATTGAAATCTACTTGATGACTTTATATCCATGCTCAGATGCCAAGGAGCTCAGAAAGCAGCCGATTGTCACTAGTAATAATCAGATATATAGAGACTAGAAACACATGTGCAAACATCTTCATGTCAATTGCATTGAAAATGAATTTTTCTGTATGAAACTGTGTATTTTAATAATGAAATGGAGATCTTTTTTAAAGGTTAAAACCTCATTTAATTTTATGTTTCATAGGGTTTATACTGAGTACAATATTGTATAACTGTAACAATTCAACTGTAAACTTAAAAAATTTACAGCCAATTTTGAAAAAGATGCATCTTATCTCAGAAAACTGTTATTGAATATGTCAATGCTGTTGTAATGAAATGCTTCTTCTAAGTATGTGGTCATTAAATAAATAATTAGCTGGAAAAAGAACAAAACAAAACAAACAAAAAGAAACAAAACCCCAAAATCAAAAAATAACCACAGCAACAAAGCAAACAACAAGAACAACGAACAGCCTATGCACTGGAACCTAGAGTTTTGCTGATCATAGATTTTGTTCTATGACTTTATGGATATTTTCTATTACCACCTAAACAAAATTCTCAGCTGCAAATTTCAGTGGTATTTACAGACTTGGGGCCTTTACCTGTTAGAGCATCAAGGTTCTGAACGGAATTTACTGAAGTACAATAAACAACAACAAAAAAGAGCTGCTGATATAGCTCAGTTGTAGAGCACTTGTCTAACATGCATTAGGCCATAGGTGTAACTCACAGCACAGCCAAAAAAATAAAAGGATTTCATAGCACAAAACAAAGAAAGGGATGGGGGTGGGGGGAGGAAATAATGTCAATTTATGAATCTTTGTCCTTCCACTACTCAGCTGCCTGGACACAGCATTTCTGCATTTGATAAAAGTATATGGCTCCAGGACTGGGCATGGTAGCACGAGCCTTCAATTCCAGCACTTGGGAGGCAGAGACAGGTGGATCACTGTGAGTTCTGGGCTAGCCAGGTCTATATAGCATATTCCATACCAGCCAGGGTGACATAGTGAGATCCTGTCAAAAAAAAGCCCCCCCCCCCCCAAATCCTGTGCTTAGATTTGGGGAGGGGGGTGTTTTGTGAAATCATTTTTTTTTTTCCAAAGACTTGAGAGTGGGGAGGGCCTGACAAGGTCCATGGGATGGGATGTCCTCAGCCGGGAAGATCAATTACCTTCCTGGCAGTCTTGTCATTAAAAGCATTTTTTGTCTTTTTATGTCATAGTCAATTGCCTTCTTCCTTCCTCTGCTTCCAGTCTATAAAGAAAACCAACACACCTCCAATACAGTTATTGACAGTTTTGTTGAGTTTATCTTCTGTTCTTTGTATTTTGATATATGGATGAACTGTGATTAAAAACATCAACAGGGCTGTTTTTCCAAGTTATGAACAGGATTTACAATTAGGCTCAAGCTCCCCCACTTCCTGGCCACTACAGAAACTAAGCTAAGTCCTAGGGAATGCCTGCGACATACTGGGGGCCTCAGAGGCAAGTCTACAATGCCATCTGGTGGCCTCTGGGAGAGTGACATGGAGCCTGGCATTCGTGAAAGAGTAGGGGGTTGTCTCCATACTTCAGACTTAAGCCAACTTTGTATGTAGCACATCTCAAGGCAGAGGAGGTCAGGTCATGGGACTACTTGAGGTCACAGTGGAGGCAACACTTCAGAACAGCTATTCTTACTAAATATTCTGCCTTGTGGACATCATCTTACATTCCATACCCATACTTTAGATATTTTCCTTTACTCAAGAAATATTTTCCAAAGATGATTCACAAGGTGTAAGGAGCCATTCAAGAGCAAAAGGCAGTTCTAAGAGGAAAGTGTATAGTTCTAGTGTCTAGTCTAAAAAACCAGAGAGGACTCATGTAAATAGCAATGCACCTTACAGCCTTGGAAAAACACGAACAAATCAAACCCCAAAGCAGTAGCATACTTATGATAAGGGCAGAAATTCATGAAATAGACACAACAACAACAACCAAATAACACAAAGAATCAATGCAATGAAGAGTTAGTTCTTTGAAAAGCTAAATTAACCAAAAGAAAAAGAGAAAAAACCCAAATATTAAGATTAAAGATGAGAAAAGGGAGACATTATAGCAGATACCATTGAAATTCAAAAAAATCATAAAGATATTCCTTAAAAACCTGTATTCCACTAAACTTGAAAAATCTAAAAGAAATGGTCTACTTTCTAGATGCATATACCTGCAAAAATTAAATTAAGAAGAAATAAATAATTTAAATAGACATAACCAGCAACAAGATTGGAGCAATAATAAAAACGTCCCAAATGAAAAACTCAGGTCCAGGCTTGGCGTGGTGGTGCATGCCTTTAATTCCAGTAATTGGGAGATAGAGGTAGGCTATCTCTGTGAGTTTGAGCCCAGCCTGGTATACAAAGTGAGTTCCAAGCCAGCTGGAGCTACAGGGAGCCCCTGTAAAGACAAACAAACAAACAAACAAACAAACAAAACAAAACAAAACAAAACAAAACAAAAACCCAACCCAGGTCCAGATGAATTCACTATAGAATTCTACCAGACCTCCAAAGAAGAGCTCATAACAATATCTCAATTCCATAAAGTAGAAAAGGAAGGAACACTTTCAAACTCCTTTTACAAAGTCAGTATTGTGTTGATACCAAAACCAGAAAAAGATTGGGGCTGGAGAGATGGCTCAGTGGTTAAGAACACTGGTTGTTCTTGCAGAAGACCCGGGTTCGAATCCCAGCACCCACATGGCAGCTAACAACTGTCTGTTAACTCCAGTCCCAGGGGATCCAACAGCCTCTTCTGACCTCTGCCTGCATTGCAGGACATGGGTGCACTTACTTACAAGCAGGCAATATATGCATACACATAAAAAATAAAAATAAATTAAAAAAAAACAGAAAAAGAGACAAGAACAAAAAATTATAGATTGATCTTCCTGATGAACAGGGATGTAAAAATTCCCAATAAAATACATAAAAAACAAATTCAAGATCACATCTAAAAGATCACTCACCATGATAAAGTTCACTTTATTTCAGAGATGTTTCAATATACATAAGTCAATAAATGCAGTTCATCACATAAATGGACTCAAAGACAGAAATCACATGATCATCTCAATGGATACTGAAAAAGCTTTAACAAAATCCAACACCCCTTCTTGATAAAAGTTCTAAAGAGGCTAGGGATGGAGGGAGCAAAGCTCAATATAATAAAGACTATATACAATAAATCTGTAGCCAGTGTCATGCAAAAGCTTGAAGTGTTCCTGCTAAAACCAGAAACAAGATAAGTGTCTACTTTCTACATCCCTGTTCAATATGGTGCTTGAGGTCTTAGCTAAAGCTGTAAGACAAATGAAAAAAATAAAATGGATGCCAATAGGAAAGAAGCCGAAATTTCCCTGTTTGCAGATAATATGACAATATGTAAGAGATCCTTATAGAGTCTACCAGGAAATATTGATTTAAAAAAGCTGATAAATAGTTCCAAAGTAACAGAATACAAAAGTAAAATATGAAAATCAGTAGTCTTTCTGTGTACCAATGACAAGCATACTGAGAAAGATACCAGGGAAAGAATCCCATTCACAACACACACACACACACACACACACACACACACACACACACACACACACACGCTACCTTAGAATAAACCTAACCAAGAAAATGAAAGACTTCTACAGCAAAACTTTTAAGAGATTAAACAGGAGCTGGAGAGATGGCTTAATGTTTAAGAGTAATGACTGCTCTTGCAGAGGGCCCAAGTTCGATTCCCAGCACACATATGGCAGCTAACAACCATCCGTAACTACAGTTCCAGAGGATCTGACACTTTCTTTCTGACCTCTGTGGGCATTGCATGACACAGGTGCACTTACATACATGCAGGCAATATACTTGTACACAAAAAATAAAAATAATAAAAATTTTAAAAAGGGAGATTGAAGGAGGAAATTGAGGAAGACAGAAGATGGAAAGACCTTACGTGTTCGTGGACTGGAAGAATATATATTATTAAAATGGCCATCTTCAGGGCTGGAGAGAGGACTCAGTAGTTAAGAGTACTTGCTGCTCTTTCAGAGGATCTGAGTTCAGTTCCCAGCATCTATGTCAGGTCGTCCACAACCACCTGTAACTCCAGCTCCAAGGGATCCAATTCTCTCTTCTGGTTTTCTTGGGCACCCACACAAGTCATGCCCATACACACATTAAAAAATAAAATAAAAATTTCTTCAAAAGGTCATCTTACCAAAAGCAATGTACAGATTCAATGAAATTCTAATAAAAATTTCAGGGCCATTCTTCAGAGACATAAAAAAAATCTTTAAAATTTTTATTATTGGGGGCTGAAGAGAAGGCTCAGTGGTTAAGAGCACTTGGTGCTCTTGCAGAGGACCCAGGTTCAGTTCCCAGCATCCACATGGTGGCTAACAACCACCTGTAATTCCAATTCCAGGGGATCTGACACCCTCTTCTGACCTCCATGGGTGTACCTACCTATATGCAGGCAATATACTCATACACATAAAATAAAAATAAGAAATGAGATACATTTTTAAAAATTATTGTTTTGACAGCCAGCCTGGAACTCCCTATGTAAAACAGGCTGGCCTTAATCTCATAGTGATCTACCTGCCTCTGCCTCGCTAATGCTGGGATCAAAGGTGTGTGCCACCACACCTGGCAGGAAAAAAAAAATCTTAGAATTAATTTATAAACACAGAAGACCAAGGATTGACAAAATAACCCTGATTTTTCAGCCCCAGCTAACCAGCATCAATCATCCCAGTAAAGCAAAGGTTTCACTTCAGTAGTGCTGGTTTCACTGCTGTGATTAATAAGAATCAGCATCATTGAGGTGAAATCTTCAATATTTCCTCAGGGTCAGCTCACAGAAGCTGTGGTCCAAGGCTGCCACTCAAGTTGGAAGCTGAACTTGATAATGTGCAAGAGTTTCCCACGGGTACTGGTTTTGGTGGCATGAAGTCTCCAGAATTGAAGGAGTCATGAAGAGAAGCTGAGGCTTGGCACCATGAGAGGTCATTGCTGAAGGTGCAGCTTCAACTGGAGTCCCCAGGATATTCCAGAAATGTGAGTCATCCACGAAGAATAGCAGCACATGTAACGTGGAGTCTATCTGAGCCTATGAGACAAGCTGTGTGCTGTGGTTGGTAGAGATAGAGAAGTGGTACTACCCAAGCCTTTTGATGTCAGGCATTGAGATTTTGACTTTGGAGCTACACTGCTGGACTTTGATTTTTGCTTAAGTTTGATTTGTTTTGTTTTCTTGTTTTTTTTTTTTTTGGTCTTTTTAAGACAGCTGTCCTGGAACTCACTATGTAGACCAGGCTGGCCTTGAACTCACAGAGATCTCAGAGATCCGCCTTCCTCTGCCTCCCCGAGTGCTGGGATCAAAGGTGTGCGCCACCACACCGGGCTTGTTTTTTGCTTTTTAAAACTTTTTTATTTCATTTTGAGTGTTTTGCCTGAATGTAAGTGCATCACAGGCATGCAGTGCCTGAGGAGGCTAGAAGAGGACATCAGACCCTTTGGAACTGGAGTTACAGATGGTTGTGAGTTGCCATATGAATGCTGGGAATGGAACCTGGGTCCTCTGCAAGAACACCAAGTGCTCTTAACCACTAAACCATCTCTCCAGCCCCCAAGTGTGATTGTTTTTATGCCCTGGTTTAAACCCTTTTGGAATAACAAATATTTAACTTGTTTTTTGTAAGAGCTCACAGTTAAAAGACTTTTAATTATTTTAAAGTTGTTTTTTTTTTAGTTTCCCTAGCCCCAGCCCACCTGGAACTAAGATCAGGTTAGCCTGTATCTCACAGATATGCCTGTCTCTGCCTCCCAAGTGCTGAGATTAAAGGTGTGTGCCACCATGCTTGGCATGAGACACTGACATGCTTGGTAGTGGACTTTTTAGACTGTCGAACTTTAAGTTGGACTGTGTTTAAATTATATTAGCACAAGATTTGGGGGATAAACAAGAAAGGTTATGGTTTAATAGTGATGTATCTGGGGCTGGAGAGATGGCTCAGTGGTTAAGAACACTGGCTGTTCTTGCAGAAGACCTGGGTTTGAATCCCAGCATCCACATGGCAGCTAAAAACTGTCCATAACTCCAGTTCCAGGGGATCCGACGGCCTCTTCTGTCCTCCATGGGCATTCCACAACATGGGTGCACTTACCTACATGCAGGCAATACACGCAACACATAAAATAAAAATTAAAAAAAAATAGTGATGTATCTGTGTCAAGCTGACAAAGGGTCAATTATACTGGTTTTTGTCAGCTTGACACAAACTAGTCACCTGGGAATTGAGGAATTTTATGTGTATGAGGAATTTCCTCTATCAGACTGGCCTGAGGTGTATCTGTGGGGTCATTTTCTTGATTGCTAGTTGAAGGAGGGCCCAGCCTACTGTAAGGCAGCACTATCCTTGGGCTGGTGGGCCTAGCCTGGGTAAGTAGCTGCAACCCAGGGGAACCAAGCCAGTAAGTAGCTTTCCTCTAAGGTTTCTGTTCCTCACCCCACACGTTTTCCCACTTCACACCACCATCCTCCACTGGCTATCACTGCTCTCCCCACTCTACTGTCTTCAGTGTGACCACTGCTCTCCCAACTCTGCACAGCCTTTCCCACCCCACTGCCCACCACTAGCCATTCCTAACTACTTGTGCCATGTACTTCAGTCTCTAGCAACAGAAATAAACAGCCGCACACAGATTAACACAGCTCCTGTATGTGAGATCAATTCCCTAATAAATCCCATCTTATGTTTCCTAAGGGTTTGCTAGTTAAACCAGCCTGCTGAGTAGCTGAGAGTTCTCAAGTTGTGTATACACAGCAAGCACATGGGTATTTTAAATATGCAGATTTTCATGACCATGACCTGAGACTGGGACAGCAGGTCTGGGTTAGCCCCAGGAGACACTCCTGGACAAATGCCATGTAATTCTGATGTAAATCTAGGGATGTCCCAGTGTCCGATAGTATATCAATGTACACATAATCTTGGGCTGTGGATGGCTCATCTAGGTAACAAGTACAGAAAATCATGAAAGGAACCCTTTCAGGGTAATAACTAAGACATTTGTTTATGTGTAGAGGTCAGAGGACAACTTGTACAACTCAGTTCTCTACCATCTACCAGGTGGGTTCTGGGAATCAAAACCACATCAGGCTTGGCCGCAAGTGCCTTTATACCCACTGAGCCATCACTGGCCCCATTTTTTTTTTTTTTTCTTTTTTGGCCTTTTTGAGAGAGGGTCTCTCCAGCTGGCCTGGAACTTGATCTGTAGACCAGGCTGGCAGCAATCTCACAGAGATCAGCTTGCCTCTACCTCCCGCCTCATTCTTAAGATACAAAAATATAGGGTGCAGAGACAGGACAACAGGTAAGAGCACGTCTTGCTCTTCCAGCATACTGGGGTTCAGATCTCAGCACACACATAAGGTGGGTCTCAACTGCCTGCAACTCCAGCTGCAGAAGAATGAAAACCCTTTTCTGCCTCCATGAGTACCTGCACACATGACATACATTCACACATTAAAAAGAAAAATTTTTTGGCTCAATTGTTTAAGTACTTGCTGTTTTCCAGAGGATGAGAATTCAATTCCTGGCACTACATGGCAGCTAGCAACCATCTTTAACTCTAGTTCCAGGGGATCCAATGTCCTTTTCTGGCCTCTACAGGCACTGCAAGTACATGATGTACTACTTATATACATGTAGGCAAAATATTCATATACATATTTTTTATGCCCAGATAAGGAAATTATACTTAATATTTTACCTATTAATTTTATTTTGTATATTGAGGGTTTTGCCTGCATGTATGAAAGTCCACCACTGCCCACAGAGGCCAGTGTCAGATCCCCTGGAACTGGAGCTTTGGATGGTTGTTAGTTGCTATGTGGGTCCTGGGAATTGAACCTAGGTCCTCTGGAAGAACAGCAAGTGTTCTTAACCACTGAGCCATCTCTCCAGCCCCAGGAAAAAATTTTTATTAAAGATTTTATTTTTCATTGTGTGTATATATATGTGTGCATTTCTGTGTGGGTATGTGCATTTGAGTGCAGGTGCCTGCAGAGGCCAAAAGAAGGCATCAGATACCAGATATCCTGGAATTGGAGTCACAGGCAGTTGTAAGCCACTTAACATGGGTGCTGAGAACCAAACTTGGGTCCCTCTGTAAGAGTAGTATGCTCTTGTAACTGCTGAGCCATCTCTCCAGTCCCCAAAGGAAGATATTGTTTCTATATCTATCATGCTTAAAGAAGACATATACATTATAAGAAAATGAGTATTTCAGGTTTCTTTTAATAAACAAACTTGTGCAACAATGCCAATGTATGGCCCACACATTAGTCTTTCCGCAGGGGAATGGTCTCCTCTTTGATGCCTTCTTTGGTCACAATGCAGATCCTGAGTGCATCCCCTGTATACACGTCTCTCTCAGCTGCAGAAACAAAGACGTCTTTCACCAGCCTCATGGCTCTGTCCAAAGACAATGGGACATGCTCCACGTTCTGCATGTTTTTGAAACCAACCTGGAAAGAGAGGCTCATATGAGGAGTCATGTGACTGTAAGACCTAAGGTAGGTCCCAATTTCCCACAGTCCCTCTCATGTCTGAGGATTTATAGTGGATACATCAGGCCACACTAGGAGTCCTTCAGACTAATGATCTTCTAGTCCTGGCTGAAACGCAACAGAAATCTGGAAAAGCTCTCGACTCTGAAGAAGCATAAGCACACTGAGGTAGACACAGGTACTCCAAGAGATGAAAGTGTCATAGCTAAGAAGAAAAAGCCAGGACAGCCCCAAACAGCCCATCAACTAAGTATGCTAGAAGGCAGCTCCAGCAAAGGGCCTTGGGCAGGTGAGTGCTAAAGAGCATTAGAACTGAAGAACATCAAACATTTCTGACTAAGATGTGGGATCAGAGAGGAGAAGACATTATTTTAGGGAAAAGCAAGGTCTGGTAGTGTGTGGGAGTTGAGGTAGACGAACAAGAAGCAGATATTTATCACATACACACACACACACACACACACACACACACACACACACACATATATAGCTTAGTGACAGAGCTCTTCCCTAGTAACATGCGAGACATTCAGGTCAATTCCCAGCACCAGGAAAAATAGAATAAAACACCAGGCAGATGGGGCTAGAGAGAGAGTTCAGAGGTTAAGAGCACTGGCTGTTCTTGCAGAGGACCCAGATTTGCACACACACACACACTTGGGAGATAAAGAAATGGTAAGGGTAATAAAAAGGCAGTTATGTAAGCTCAAGTAACTCAGAGAATGAAAACTGGAGGGAAGAATAGAGGTCTCTGAGTCACCACAGCCATGTGGGCTGCCACAGGCAGAGGCTCAGGTATATTACCTGGTTGTCAAGCAGGGGCTGCAGCATGGCACTTGCTGAGCCTCCAGCCTTGAAGGAGTCTCTCTGGTAGGAGCCCACTGGGTCAAAGCTATACACAGCTCCCTTTCCTTAAAGAAGAAAAAGAGTCTACATAAGAACACTGTGAAAAGAAATAAGCAAAGCATGATGCATTGTTGTACTAGCAAACATGGCTAAAACTTTAGGCAGAGGTCAGAATACTGTTGTGCAGCTCATCCCAGCAGATTGCTTTTGATGGAAGAGAGTCAGAGCCAAGAGGTGTACATCTTAATGTGATAACACTATATCCAACTTGGCCTAGAACAATGCCACTGGCAACCATCCTGTGGCCCTGAACATGCAGGCAGTTCAGATGCACTGGGTAATGGTCATGGGCCCCAAAGTCCTCATGATATTCCTAAAACATGAGCTAGTTTTAGCATAGACCTGATAGTTAAAAAATTTCCTAGTGTTAAATGTGGGTGATAATACAGAAAACTTACTGTGTATGTCTTTTTACTATTAAGTAAGCATACTCTTTTATGACATACTATAAAAATCATGGTTAAGGCTGAGGCAGAAGGGTGTAAGTTCAAGGCCAGCCTCAGCTAAGTGAAAACCTTTCTCAAACATACTCCACCACCACCACCGAATCAAATTTAATTTTAATAATTATTTAATAAAAGGATTTCAGAACAACACAAATGATACCTATAAGAAATTCTATTTAATCCCAGCATTCAAATCTCCGTGAGATAGAGGCCAGCCTGGTCTACATAGAGTTCCAGGCAATTGGGGCTATACAGAGACCCTGTCTCAACAAACAAAGATTCAGTTTGCCCCAAATGTTTATAGCTTGCTTTGACTTATTGGAATGATAAGGAATAACTTAAAAAAAAAAGATTAATCATTTTTTATTCATGTGTATATATCTGTATCTGTGAATGAGTGAGAGGTGTGTGTACGGGTGCCCCCAGAGGCGAGAAGGTGTCAGATACCTTGATGCTGAAGCCACGGGCAGTTGTGAGCCATCCAACATGTATGCTGGGATCTGAACATGGGTTCTCACAAAGAGCAGCAAGTGATCTTAAGAGTGAGCCATCTCTCTCCAGGACCAGGACCAGAATGTCTTTTTTTTTTTTTTTGTAAGAAAAAACCAATATGGGTGCTGGAGAGATGGCTCAGCAGTTAGGAGCACTGGCTGCTCTTGCAGAGGATCAAGGTTCAAATCCAAGTACATGGTGGCTAACAACTGTCTGTTAATTCCAGTTCCAGATGATTTGATGCCCTCTTCTGTCCTCTGTGGGCACTGCACAACATGGGTGCAACTTTCATAGATGCAGCATAACTCATACACATAAAATAAAAATAACAAATTAAGCCGGGCATGGTGGCACACACCTTTAATCCCAGCACTCGGGAGGCAGAAGCAGGAGGATCCTGTGAGTTCAAGGCCAGCCTGGTCTACATAGTGAGTTTCAGGTCAACTGGGGCTACAGGGAGACCCTGTCTCAAAAAGACCAAAAAAAAAAAAAATTAATAAAAAAGAAAACCCCAATCTGTAACAACTACTCAACACAAGAGACCAGTGGTCCTTGGAGACTTCACTAAAGCCATCAAATGATGTCTTCTGGTAAAGCAATTTGGCATCAATCTAAGACTCAGCAATAATTTCACTTGCAGAACAGGACTTACCCCAAAAAATGTTTTTGCAAGTACATGTGGAAATGTAAGCAAAGTAGACATATCTGTATTATTTAAAAGAACAAAAAATTACAGGCAAGTGGGGCTGGAGAGATGGCTCAGCAGTTAAGAACACTGTTCTTGCAGAAGACCCGGGTTCGAATCCCAGCACCCACATGGCAGCTAACAACTGTCCTTAACTCCAGTTCCAGGGGATCTGACAACCTCTTCTGTCCTCCGCGGGCATTGCATGACACGGGTGCACTTATCTGCGTGCAAACAATATATGCACACACATAAAAATTTTTTTTAAATGTATTAAAAAAAAAATTACAGGCAACTTAAAAATCTTTAGAAAAACAGGACTTT
This sequence comes from Nannospalax galili, assembly GCF_000622305.1. NCBI lineage: Eukaryota > Metazoa > Chordata > Mammalia > Rodentia > Spalacidae > Nannospalax > Nannospalax galili. Next base: position 1,703,617 of record NW_008346989.1, read on the forward strand.
TCCAGGAGTGGTGGTGCACGCCTTTAATCCCAGCACATGGGAAGCAGAGGCAGGTGGATCTCTGTGAGTTCAAGGCCAGCCTGGTCTACATTGCAAGTTCCAGGTCAGGTGGGGCCACAGGGAGACTGTGTCTTAAAAAGAAAAAAAAGAAAAGAAAAATAGAACTTACAACAAAAGCTATTGCCTAAAAGTCAGAGAGCAAACCCTGGAGCCAGGTTGCAGAAGTACAAGTCTTGCCTCTACTTTGTCAAAACTGACCTGAACAGGCTGCTAGTTTCAGTTACTGAACAGGTGAATATTTTCTTTTCTCTTTTTTTTTTTGTCTTTTTGAGACAGGGTCTCCCTGTAGTCCCAGCTGTCCTGGAACTCACTATGTAGACCAGGCTGGCCTTGAACTCACAGAGATCCGCCTGCCTCTGCCTCCCTAGTGCTGGATTAAAGGCGAGCGCCACCACACCTGGCCTCAGGTTAATATTTTCAACATCCTCTGAGTAATGAGAATGAGTTAACATGCTCTTAAGACTGGGGTCAGGGTTGTTGAGAAAAGGCCTTTTTAAAACAACTGTAAAGCCAAGTGTGGTGATCCCAGCCTGAGAGGCTGAGGCAGGAGGGTCATCACAAATTCATTATCAACCTAGGTTACAAAGTGAAACCATCTTAAAAACACAAACAAAACGAAACCCAACCAAAAATGACCTCATATTTTGGATGTAAAAAAAAAAAGAAAAAATCATGGCTCATTCACAAGACATGACTTAAAAATGATAATGCAGCCAGGCGTGGAGGCACATGCCTTTGATCCCAGCACTAGAGAGGCAGAGGCAGGCAGTTCTCTGTGGGTTCAAGGCCAACCTAGTCTACATAGTGAGTTCCAGGCCAGCTGGGGCTACTGGGGAGACCCTGTCTCAAAAAGAACAACAACAAAAAAAAAGACACCAGAAATAAAAGATGCAATCTTCAAAAAGTAGAACAAGAAGATGGTATGGAGGGCAAAAATAAGACTAGGTAATAAAGTTATAGTTGTGGAGATAATAGGGAGGAACAGAAGAGAATGAGTGGGAGGAGAAAAGGTAGAGAAAATGATCACTGTGAAATGCCAAAACACCAAGCTGAAGATCTAACAAAGATCCAAAATGGTACTCTCATTTTTTCCCCTAGAACTATCCAAGAGATGTATGCCTCCAAAACAAAGAAATAAACCAAGAAGAAAGCATGAAGAACAAACCCAAAACCAGGGATAAGGCAAAGAATTCCCATGGTGATGATCAAAGAAATCCAGGAAGGCAGCATGCATCAGGCCTATAGGAGCTAGTGTACCCTGGAGGGAGGGGCTGGTCATGTGGCAAACCATGAGCCAAACTTCTCACAATTTCACCTATACTCCATCTCCAAGACCCCTTGCTGTGATTGAGTTAGGGAAAGACAGGTCAGGTCACAAGACTTGATTTTTCTTAAGACATTCCAATCTTAAAACAACAATGGGAGCTGAAGAGATGGCTCAGCAGTTAAGAGCACTTGATGCTCTTTAAAAGAATCCAGGTTTGGTTCCCAATACCTACATGGTAGCTCACGACTTTCTGTAACTCCACTTCCAGGGAATGTAAAGCCTTCTTCTGACCTCCATGAGCACAGACACATGGGCAGTGCACACACATACATGCAGGCAAAACATTCAAACACATAAATCATTAAAAAAACAAAATTGCGTGGGCTGGAGAGATGGCTCAGCAGTTAAGAGCATGTATTCATATTGTAGAAGACCCAAGTTCAATTCCCAGCACTCACTTGGGCAGCCCACAACTGCCTGTAATACCAGCTCCAGGGGATCTGACACCTCTGGCCTCTGCAAGCACCTGAACTCATGTGCATATACCCCTGACACATACACATACATACTCACAATGAAAAAAAAAAAAAATCTAAAAAAAAAGAAAAAAAAAATCAAAGAGGTATTCTAAGAACACTATGGCAAGTATAGGTATTTATATAGGAAGTATGGATATTAATTATCCCAAATCACCTTTTTTTGAGACAAGGTCTTGGTGTATAGTCCATGCTGGTCATAATTCTTCTTCCTGAGCCCTAAGTGCTGGGTTATAGGCATGTATTACCATGCTGAGCTCCAAATGACTTCTAAGAAATTAATCTTAAGAATTTTTTGAACCAACTGTTTGTTATACAACCATAGGTGAAACCTCTGTAGGTCAGATCTGTAGCTAAATGCTAATAAGTACCAACACATACCAAATCCTGAGAAAACAGAAATAACCGTCAGCTCACCAAGTACCATATATAGTACTTGCTGTGTGCTTATGTCATTTATCACTCTTAGCTTCAGTTTCTTCTACTTTTATAATCAAAGAGTGAAGCTGCTGGGCTAGATGGCTCAACTCCAGGCAGAAATGTACACATTTAGGAAATACCATTCCTGAGCTTGTTAGAAAGCAAAACTCTACTACCTTCTTCATCAAGTCCACCGATGATGTTGTAAACATAGTAAGGGAAGAAGCGCCTTGAGTACAGGATGGTAGACAGCATCGCAGCAATTGCCCCCGTCGTCATGGCCTTGTTATTGGAATGCTTGTACATCTGCACGGTTTGAAAAAACAGTAAGTAAGTAGAGGCAGAACCTGTCAAATTTCAACGTCAATCAGTACAGAGTTAAGACATGCCTCAGTGAAACAGGAAATTTTATTTCTTTCATGACCAAGTAACACAATAATATTAACATAAAATGATAGTATATCATTTGATCCTGTTATCATGTTGCAATTTTCTCAGAATATTAACAGTCCCTCCTAGAAAGAGGCAGAAGGCTTAACAAGACTCAGTATATAAATAAACCCCACAAGTTCTAGGAAAACTTAAACAAGATTCTAGAGGGTTCTCTCCAAGGTTATAGAAACAGTAAATGACTGCTGAGAAGAGACTCCCACCACTGAGCTACCAGTACGTCATGTAGAGGGCTCCGGGGAAGCAGCTTTCCTGAGTTGTCAACTATACTGGGGTGAGCTTTTTGGTAACACAACTGCTTTTCAGTCATTTATGCTCTTGTAACTAATCCCTCAACCCATTCTTCTGTAAATAATACCAATAAACTCTTTGGTTTGTAAAGGAGGATTGACAGAATCGTTATTCTGGTCTGTTAGTCCCATATCTCAGGTGAAGAGATGGTTGTGTTGAGTCTCCTTGAGAAAAATCTCACGTGTCCTTGGGCCTTGGCTCCATCCTGCTGAGGCTGTGGGAGAGTGCCTGACTAGTCAGGACTCCTTTGCCTTCTTAGAGAACTCCTGACTAGACTGCCTGGATCCATGCAGTCCCTCCAATATAAAATAAAAACAGAGAAGTTGGGTGTGGTGGCACACGCTTTTAATCCCAGCACTCAGGAGGCAGAGGCAGACAAAACTCTGAGAGAGTTCCAGGCAAGCCTGTTCTACACAGTTCCAGGTCAAGAAAAGAATATGAGAAATCAAAAAAAAAAATGGGAATGGACCATGCAAGAAGTGTGGGCATCATGAAAAGATCAAATTTATGCATCATAGGAACAGAGGAAGAAGAGCCCAAAGTCAATAGCATTAACCAGATCTTCAACAGGACTATAGAAGATAATTTCCCTAAATTAATAAAGGACATACCCATACAGATGCAAGAAGGATACAGAATACCAAATAGGACCAGAACAGAAACTCCCCATGGCATATCACAGTAAAAGCACTAAATGTACAAAACAAAGAGAACACACTGAAAGCTGCAAGAGAACAAGTAACATATAAAGGAAAATCCATCTGATTATAGCTGACTTTTCAATGCAAACTATAAAAGTCAGAAGAGCCTAGAACAAAGTATTCCAAGTTCTAAATGATCATAAATGCCAACCCAGAATACTTTACTCAGCCAACTGTCTATCTTCATTGGAGGAGAAAGAAAAATCTTCCATGACACGAATAGGCTGAAAGAATTAATGTCCACCAAACCAGCCCTACAGAGAATAGTCAAAGCAATACAAAGAACTGAAGGAATGACCATATCCAAGAGGCTACAGAAAGAAAATAAATGGAGTATAATTAAGGAAACACAAAACCGTATCAAGAATACAAACAGAGGGGCTGGAGAGATGGCTCAGCAGTTAAGAACACTTGCTGTTCTTGCAGAAGACCCAGGTTTGAATCCCAGCACCCACATGGTAGCTAACAACTGTCTGTAACTCCAGTTCCAGGGGATCTGACAGCCTTTTCTGTCCTTGCAGGCACTGCATGACATGGGTGCCTTACATACATGCAGGCAATACATTCATACACATGAATACAAACAGAAGCCAGGCGTGGTGGCGCACACCTGTAGTCCCAGCACTTGGGAGGCAGAGGCAGGCAGATCTCTGTGAGTTCAAGGCCAGCCTGGTCTACATAGTGAGTTCCAGGACAGCTGGGGCTACAGGGAGACCCTGCTTCAAAAAAAAAAAAAAAATACAAACAGAAATTAAAATGACAGTAATGGGGACTGGAGAGATGGCTCAGCAGTTAAGGGCACTGACTGCTCTTGTAGAGAACCTGAGTTCAATTCCCAGCACCCACATGGTGGTTAACAACCATCTGTAGCTCCAGTTCCAGGGAATCTGACGCCTTATTCTGACCTCAGTGGGCACTGCACAACATGGGTACTTACACACATACAGGTAATACACTCATACGCATAAAATAAGTAAAATGTTAAAAAAGAATAAAATAAAATGACAATAACCAATATACATCTTTCAATAATAACTTTAAATATCAAAGGCCTCAACTCGCAGTGAAAAGACACAGGCTAGTTGAATGAATTAAGAAACAAAAATTCATCCTTCTGTTGTCTACAAGAAACTCTTGGGGCTGGAGAGATGGCTCAGCAGTTAAGAGCACTGGCTGTTCTTGCAGAAGACCCGGGTTTGAATCACAGCACCCACACTGCAGCTAACAACTCTCTGTAACTCCAGTATCAGGGGATCCAATGACCTCTTCTGTCCTCCACAGGAACTACATAACACGGGCGCACTTAACAAACATGCAGGCATTAACACTCATACACATAAAAATCATTAAAAAAAAAACTCCCTTAGATGAAAGGACGGAAAAAAAATATTGTAAGCAAATGGCACTAAGAAATAAGCAGGCATTTCTAATATTTAATGCAATTCTAATATCTGACAAGACAGACTTCAAGTTAAAATTAATCAGAAGACGTAAGGGGCTAGAGAGATGGCTCTGTGATTAAGAGCACTGTCTGCTCTGGCAGAGGACCCAGGTTTGATTCCCAACACCTAAATGGCGGTTAACAACCATCTGGAACTCCAGTTCCAGAGGATCTGATGCCCTCTTCAGACCTCTGTGGGGACTGCACAAAACTTACATACATGCAGGCAATACACTCACACATAAATTAAAAAAATAAATGAATTTTTAAAAAAGAGAGAGATAAAGAAAGTCACTTCATTCTGATCAAGGGAACAATCAACCAAGAAGACTATACATATCATGAATATGTATGTGCCAACTCTCCTGTACCCCATTTCATAAAAACAGTACTACTGGACTTCAAGAGATTAACTACAACTCAGTAATAGTAGGTGACTTCGGTACCCCTCTCTCTCCAATACACAGGTCAACTGGACAAAGACTAAACAGAGAAACATCTGAACTAAATGATACCATATATCAAATGGACCTAACAAACATCTGCAGAATATTCCACCCAAGCACCAAAGAATACACTTTCTACTCAGCAGCCCATAGACGTTTCTCTAAAATTAACCACATACTGGGACACAAAACAAACCTCAACAAATACAAAAATATTGAAATAATTCCATGAATTCTATCAGACCACAACGCAACAAAGCTTAAAATCAATAGCAAAAATAAATAAATAAATAAAAACAACACACTCCTAAATGATGAATAGCTCAAAGAAGAAATCAAGAAAGGAAAAATATTCCTGGAACCAAATGAAAGTGATACTACAACTCAACAAACCCTCTGGGACACATTAAAAGCAGTCCTAATAGGGACACTCGTAGCTCTAAGTGCCTACTTTAAGAAATCCGAAAAGAGCCGGGCCTGGTGGTACATGCCTTTAGTCCCAGCACCTGCAGAGGTAGGTGGATCTCTGTGAATTAAAGACCAGCCTGGACTATATAGTGAGCTCCAGGCCATCTGAGGCTACAGGAAAACTGTCTCAAAAAGACAAAAAAACAGAAAAAAGAAATCAGAAAGAGCACAGATGGTACAACTCAAGAATCCAGAAAGGCTAGAACAAACCAAACCCAAACCCAGCAGATGTGAAGAAATAACAAAAATCAGAGCAGAAATTAATGAAATAGCAACAAAGAATCAGTGAATCTAAGAGCTGGTTCTTTGTAAAGAAAAGCAAGATAGATAGACCCTTAGCCCAGTTAATGAAACAAAAGAGCAAATCCAAATCAACAAAATCAGAGACGAAAGGGGAAATATTACAACAGATACCAAAAAGATCAGACTGTGTTAAAAACCTATATCCTTTAAATTAAAAAAAATATATTATTTTTTAATTTTATGTGAATGAGCGTGTTACTTGCATGTGCGTAAGTGCCCCTGTGCTGTGCAATGCCCTCAGGTCAGAAGGCGGCATCAGATTCCCCTGGAACTTGAATTATGGACGGTTGTTAGCCATCATGTGGGTGCTGGAAATCGAACCCAGGTCTTCTGCAAGAGCAGTCAGTGCTCTTAACCGCTAAGCCATCTCTCCAGTCCCTATCCTTTAAAAATTTTAAATCTAAAAGAAATAGATGTATTTCTAAATTCATGGAACCACCAAAGTTAAACCGAGAGCAACAGCTTAAACAGAAACTAGAAACTGTTATACTAAGTAAAGTAACAGACGCAGAAAAACAAGTGACATACATTCGCTCTCATTTGTGGATCTTAGCTCCAAATTCCTAGATATGAGTATATTTCCTGATATAACCACGGGAGCGAGAAAAATGGAAAGGAACCAAGGGGGTGAAAGGGAAGAAGGAGCTCAAGAGAGGGGGACAGTAGGAGAGAGGTGTTATTGAATGAAAATGGGGTAGGGGGCACTTTAACTGGGGAGAAAGTAGAGGGTTATACAGGGGGGATAAGAGGAGAGAGAAATAAATGTTTAGATGGTATGAAAAACCAGAGGAAAATTTATTAGTTCAAAGTCCTACTAAAAATAAATATATAAAAACATTAAATATATGAGTGCTTGTATATAGCTGAAAGCTATATAACAACAAAAAAAAATAGTTCCAGTCAGAAGAAACCTCCCTTCAAGCTGCTGGTCAGGATAGTCTAAGAGACTCCCAAAATAACACAGGCTATTGCCACAGATCTTGATTGCCTCCCAGAACTTGAAGGTAAGCCCCTACTGCTGAAGACAGAACATCCTTTGGACACAGGACATGTAGTAATCTAGCTGGAACTGACCTGGAAGCCTCCTCCCTGAAGACTAGGTCTCATGGTATCAGGATACTATATAAGCTGCCAAGGGAGAAAACCTACCCTTACAGCTGGTCCTACCCAGGTGTAAAGTCTAATAAACATAACAATGACTGGTCCAGCAAACTATTGTTTTGTGCAGTAATGGCACTTTAATTTTGGGGGTAATCAACGGCTCTCTAATTGGAATTAAGGCTCACTCAATGGAAGGGAACACGTGTGACACTGTAAACATAGCCAAATACACATGGATTGGAGGCCATATATCCTAGAGAAAAACCCACTTTTGCCACATCCCTAGACCAATGTGATTTCTTTATTCTAGATATGCATTCTCATAATTTACAGACAAATGTACCTTTTACCCCTCAATCAAAGAAGCTTCTTTTTGTAACACATGGAGATTATTACAGAGTTCCAGAACTGGTCAAATGCACAACATAAGTTGTTTGTGAAACACTTAACCTTAAGTGACACATCTTCAATGCAACCTCTACATATAGGATGAATACATCTCTCAACTCTGGACAATGAAGTTTCCTTATGCAGCAGATGGTGACTGACACAGAAACCTACAATTGGCCAATGTGCAGAGAACAAGAGGCCACAGAGTACTTATCCCTGAATAGGACACCTATTTCCAAAGTCTGCCTCTCAAGGCTCAGGAATCATTGCAAGAGAGGCAGAAAGAGTGTAAGAGCCAGAGGGAGTGGACGACCACTAGAAAAGTCTTCAAGACAGTTGGTCACTTACTCATATGAACTCACAGCAATGGTGACATCATGTACAAGTCCTACGCAAGCTCAAATCAGAAAAAATTCAAGTATATTCATGGGGAAGTGGGTAAAAAATCCAAACTCAGGCTGGAGAGATGACTCAGCAGTTAAGAGAAAGCTGCTCTTGAAAAGGATCTGGGTTTGATTCCCAGCACCCACATGGCAACCAACAACTGTTTATAACTACAGTTCCAGGGGCTCTGACACCCTCTTCTGATCTCTGCAGGCATTGCATGACAAAGGTGTACTTACACACATGCAGGCAATACACTCATATACATAAAATAAAATAATACATTAAAAAAAAAAAAAAGAAATCCCAAATCCCAACTTAAGGAATTGTTGGCAGTTGATGGCTGGTGTGTGTGTAGAGTAGATAGCGTCTTACAGCGATGGGTCTCTAGCTGGGCCCAGTGGATTGACCCACATGAAGGACACTTGGGGACACGAATCAGACTCTATAGGCCATATTATGTATATATAAGAGTACACAAGACAAAACAAAACAAAACCAAAACTGAGTACATTAGCTGGGCGTGGTGGCATATACCTTAATCCCAGTACTTGGGAGGCAGAGGCAGGTGGATCTCTATGAGTTAAAGGCCAGCCGGGTCTACATAGTGAGTTCTAGGCCAGCTGGGGCTACAGGGAGACCCTGTTTCAAAAAAGACCAAAAAAAGAGGAGGAACACATTAAATTAGGAGGAAGTGGGGAGAAGGGCAAAGAGGGGAGGGGATCTAAATACCATCAAATTATATCATATGACAATCACAAAAATTCAATAAAAAAATTAAAAAGTCTCATAGAACAGCTCTAAGAATTTTAAGGGGAATGAGCCTACAAGATGCCTCAATGGGTAAAGATGCTTGAATCCAAGTCTGATGACCGGCGTTTGAACCCTGGGCCCCACAAGGTGGAAAGAGATACCCAACTCCCACAAGTTGTCTCTTGACCTCCACATTATGTTGTGGCACATGCACACATACACATAAACAAATATATACACAATGTGATTTTTCTGCACATACATGGTGCACATACATATTCTCAGACACACATACACATAAAATATATCTTTAAAAAATCTGGGGGCTGGAGAGATGGCTCAACGGTTGAGAACACCTGTTGTTCTTGCAGAAGACCCTGGTTCAAATTCCAGCACGCACATGGCAGCTAATAACTGTCTGTAACTCCAGTTTCAGGGAACAGCCTCTTTTGTCCTCTGTGGACATTGCACGACAGGGGTGCACTTACCTACATGCAGGCAATACATGCATACACATAAAATAAAAAAAATATTTAAAAATATATTTATCTTTAAAAAATTTTAAGAAAAAGAATTGTAAATTTACCATTTACTGAGCTCATTTTCCCTGCCTCCTTCATTTCAGGCACTACTTATTCAAGAATAATGTGCACAAGCAGGATATGTTAAATGACCTGGGGAAGACATTCCAAATGCATCTCTTCCCTGCACTATGCATCCTGAAGAATGCCAACAAACCATAGCCCAGAAGCCAAATCTGACCTACAGACTCCTTCTGTGAATGAAAATTTCCTGGAACGTAGCCATGTTGTCTATGGCTGCTTCCTCATTACAACAGCAAAATTGGGTAGTTGTGAGAAAAACTGAATAGCCATTGAAAATATTTAATATCTGGTCTTTGACAGATGAAAGCCATTTCGGCTCCCTCTTGTAAACTCCTATATGATCTGATCATCCACCTTCATTCCACAGGATTCTAATACACAGCAGTAGTCTTGTTTCTCAAATTGTCTACAAGGGAAAACACCAGATCTTAAGCTGGGTGTGGTGGTGCATGCCTCTAATCTCAGCACTCTGGAGGTAGAGGCAGGTGGATCTCTGTGAGATTGAGGCAAGCTAGGGCTACAGGGAGACCCTGTCTTCGAAAGAAAAACAAAACAACACCCTCCCCCCAAATCAAAACAAAACAAAACAAACCCCAGGAGATCTTAGCCTGGCAAATAGAAATTTCATAATCCTCATATACCAAATCCTTAGGATCCTTAAATTATCAAAAAAATAAAAAGAAAATTCTGAACATAAAATGAATTTAGGTTCACCAATTTGTTAGTCACATAGCAAGCATTTCTAAATTTCTAGGAAATACTTTTAAATAAGGGTCAAAATACTTAAAAATTAACACTGGGCTTAGTGGCGCACACCTTTAATCCCAGGCCTCAGGAGTCAGAAGCAGGTGGTTCTCTGTGAGACAGAGGCCAGTCTAGTCTACATAGTCAGTTCCAGGGGGGCTAGGACTAGGGAGACCCTGTTAAAAAAAAAAACAAAAAACAAAAAAAACACGGAGCAGCAGGATGGCTCAGTCAGTAAAGATACCTGCCAGCAAGCTAGACAGCCTGAGTTCAATCCCAGGGCCCATATGGTAGAAAGAACTGACTCCTAAAAGTTGGTCTCTGACCTTCACATATGTAGTGGCACATGCATGCCAACAAACACACAAACTCACAAAATAAATAAAGAAAATAAAAAAACTGAAAATTACAAATAAGCTATACTACATGAAACAGGTAAATTAATTACAGAAGAATTTCTTTCCAAGCTTAAGTATAATAAAATATGAATTAGAAGTCATGGTATATATATCTGCTAATCAATGTAAATTTCTGAAATTTTCAACATAACTAAAGGTTTTTTAAAAATACAACAAATAGAGTAAAATCATTCTATAAAGCCCAAAGCAAAGTGTCAGTTAAGTAAATGTCTATCTATTCCAGTGACAATGTACCTTAAGTGATACAATCAGGCAACACAGAATGTGACCACCCTCTTAAGACACTCCTATCACATCATCTCTCAGGTGGCTATTGAAGAAGCCTGCCATATGACAGGCTATCCCCTTCACCCATGGTCCAAACTTGTTTCTTCCCATTCCTGTGCTCTTTCTACTGCAAGTATAAGGGTGTGAAGAGGGAGAGTCAGCAGGTAGCATTCCAAATCATGTTCCTGTCTACAGGTTGCCTGAGCTATCTCCTGCCATAGCCTGACTTAATAATACTTCAGAAAGAGAAGTTTCAGAAGAATCCCCAGACTACCTTTCTACAAGGTAGAAAATCCTTACCGAGTATTAAGGTTTTAGAAGACAGAATGTGTTGTGGTTTCCTGCTTCCTGTTACGTGACTGAAGGTCCAGTGTTGGTATTACTTTATTTCTAGGTTATGTTAGCTCCACCAGCTAACTTGCTTTCTCTCTAGCTACAATAGTTGCGTTGCAGCTTAGAAGAGTCTTGTGAATTGTTTGAACAGGGTAAACATGTACAAAAGCACCTACCTTTAATCTTGCTTCAATAATCTTTGTCAGAGTGAGACAATCTCCATGAAAACCACTGCAACCAATGACCGTTTTGTCTGTTCTGTAAAAAATATATTTCAGGAAACTGACTTGATTAGACTGAAAAAGCAAAACCATCTTGGCAGTTCCCTAACCTGAACTTCTGCAGTACACATGCAACAGATGCTACCATGATGAGCCAGCATTCACCCAAGGATGGCCATCATGCTTTAAATTTTTTCTGGTGGCTCAGTAGTTAATAGAACTGGCTACTCTTGCAGAGGACCGAGGTTCCACTTCCAGTACCCAGATGGTAGCTTACAACTGTCTGTAACTCCAATTCCAGGGAAATTTGACTCCCTTTTCTGGCTTCTGCAGGCAAAACACTCATATACATAAAAAAATTTTTTTTTAATTTACTGTGCTCAAATTCTAAAAGGTATTAAAAAGGTAATAAGGGAAGCTTTTTGTAGAGAGGAGAAAGGAGCATCCAATTATGGAAAAACTGGGTACGAGGGAACTGGAAAGATGAAGACAACCTTGACTGTCTCTGGTGGTGAGAGATGGGCCATGCCTAGGACTAGGAAACATGACAAAGCTGCCTTCCTAACCCTTTCCCCACATCACTTTAAAGCCCTATGCAAAGAATCCAGGCCCTCTTGGTCCCCATTTCCACTTTAATTCAATTTTAACAGGGTTTTGTGATTATTTCCAAAACTGTCAAATACAAACAACTGTTAATCTGAAGGCTATATTTAGACTATGCACACAGATAGGGCACATATGGTCTTATTTGCCTACCTTTTAGATGAAAAAAATACTATGAAGCTCATTAAAACTATGAGCACTGGGGAGTGGTAGCACATGCCTATAATCCCAATACTTTTATAATCCCAACACTTGGGAGACAGAGCAAAATTCAGTTTGAGGCCAGCCTAGGCCACCTAGTGAGAGTGTTTCAAAACCAAAATAAATAGGATAAAAAAAGAACAACTCTGTAAGCAATGGAATATAACTGTTTAGGATACATCTAAATTCAAGGGTTTTTTTTTTTGGTGGGGAGGGGCAGGGAAGGACGACGATGGACGACAACATCAACACGACGAAACTTAACAGATAATACTGCTAATGCTCTGAATGTCCCTTCCAAAACTCAGGCTAAGGATGTGAGGGCAATCCGGCTGGCTATGATAAATGCTACCCTACTGATATCTGGGAATGCTGGCTGGTCAGGCTGACAAGACAGGTGCCTACTTCACAATTCCATGTACATCCCTTCTGAGCTAAGCATTTGGTTGAATAGGATGACCTTCTTCTGTAAGTAGGACTGTTTCTTAGCCAAGGGTATATGAGTAGTTGTACTCTTTTGCTACTGCCAAATTCCTAAAACCCACTCTGAAATTTACTTGCCATGGTGATGGTACTGGGAAGTGGCAATTATGAGACAGAACCTCCATGGATGCTATTACTGGGAAAGTGGGTTCATTAGGAAAAACGGTGGGCTCAGTGCATACACACACTTGAACTGATAAAATGATGATAAAGTGCTGGGGTACAAACTTTGAGGATACCAGAAATCTTGGAGATAGGTACCTAGATATGGTAAATATAGACTGCACATTCAATTTTTAGTAAACACTTAAAAAATGTTTCCTAGGGGCTAGAGAGATGGCTCAGAGGTTAAGAACACTGACTGTTCTTGCAGAAGACCCAGGTTCGAATCCCAGCACCTACATGGCAGCTAACAACTGTCTGTAACTCCAGTTCTAGGGGATCTGACAGCCTCTTCTGTCCTCCGCGCGCATTGCATGACATGGGTGCGCTTACATACACGCAGGCATAACACTCATACATATAAATATTTTAAAAAATGTTTTCTAGTACAATGCACAATAAGCTTCAAAGAGGCAACCTAAAACCTCACTAAATAAACTGCTTCAACAAATGGAATCTCATGCTGCAGTTAAGTCATCCCAAAAGCAAGTGAAATGTATCTTTAGAAAGATTTACTTACAATTTGTAACATTTGGGGCTGTCTCTGGTGTGAATTGAAAACCCTTCACTCAATCGAGTATCAGAAGCAACAATTGAAAAATCTTCTCCAGCAATTGCCAGTACAGTACTAAGGAACAAAAAAGAAAAAAATTTAATTAGTTCTTCAGGGTGACAATCCTGTCTCTTTAAATGAGTGTGCTCCACAGGACATACTGGGTAGTCTACTAGATGTAACAGTGGGACTCAAATGGAAGAGGAAAGTGGGGGGTGGGGGTTGCACAGGGAGGATCCCTGACTACAAGTCATCTTAAAAAATCCCTAACCTGGATCATAATGCTGCTCCCCTAGTTAGCATGAGGCTACCCACAAGTTACTTAACTTCTGAAGGCTTCAATTTCCTCAAATACACAATAGAGACTATAACAATAACTATTTCATATTAGGGTGCTATAAGGATTAAATTAGTACAACTGTAAAGTCTTCATGACATCTGCCTCGTGTATAACTGGTCTTCTGGTGAGTGAGCAATGATTGTTGAGAGTAGGAAGTACTATGTGATGACAAAATATGTGGGCTCTTGAATTATCTGAGGCAGAAACCAACTCCTACCACTTAGTTGTGTGACAGAGTGAGCATGAGAATTAAACACAATTCACACAAAGTACCTAGTACAGTTCCTCACAGAATATAAACATTCAGAAAACATTAGCTACTATTCTTACTGAGACAAGATTTGTACTAAAGCTAGACAGCAGAAAAGAATGGTATTCCAAATACTATGAACAGCAACGAAAGTTTTGAAAAATTACAATACATTTAAGCAACTTAATTCAGACAGTTCTGTTTGTGTAAAGAGAGATAAACTCCTTATGTGATGGACAGGAACTTTGTTGTAAAAAATCCCAAATGCCAAAGTAGATTTAGAATTTTGGCAAGCAGTACTGAAAAGCTATAGAAGAATGAGAAAAGTTCCATTTGCAAAATGAAGTTTTAAGACAATCTGACAATATGTGAAATCCTGCCATTTTGTTAAATGTGGCATAAATACTGTTCCAGTAAGACTCATGTAACAGAAAGGAGGCATGATACAGAGAAAAAAAGGACACACTCAAAAAAAAAAAAAAAAAAAAAAAAAAAAAAAAAAAAAAGTATAAAAACGAACAAGCTTTCCCAAGTATCTAAATGTGTTAAGTGGAAAAAACTAATACAACATTTCTGACTTTAAACTGAGATAAGCAGAATGATGACCTAATTACATGAAATATTTTTTTAAGGACCAAAAATGACTGAGAGAAATAATCGGCTTCCTTGTTTTGTTTACTAACATGAGCTATGGTAAGAACAGAAAATCCAGTTGTAAATATTTTGTTGAAGAATTCAGAACTGAGGGGACTTATAGGAGCTAAAATTGGAAAAACAGACTTAGGAATTATGCTCCCAGGGATGAGACATGTAAGGGCCCTATGACAAAACCTGAAAGCTACAGACTAAGAGAAATGAATTTCATTTTGTAGAAGCAGAGGCTGCTGGAAAGCCAGCCAGTTGCAATAAATGCTAAAAAGAGCAAAAAGAACAGAGAAAGGGTAATTTAATAATTGGAGGACTGAGGCTGGAGAGAGGCTCAGTGGTTAAGAGCACTGACTGCTCTTGCAGAGGACCTGGGTTCAAGTCCCAGCACCCATATGGCAGCTAACAACTGTCCATAACTCCAGTCCCAGGGGATCCAATGCCCTCTTCTGACTTCGGAGGACACTGCACAACATGGGAGTACTTACATATATGCAGGCAATACACTCATACACATAGAATATTTTTCAAAAATTGGAGGGCTGTAAGTAATATGATGACAGTAATATCTTAAATAAAAAGTGAGTAATGAGTACCGCATACTGAACAGCACATTGTACAATGTACTTAGTTATCACAATGTTAAGAAGTACAAACAGAAACTCAAGGCTGAAGGGATATTAATTTAAATACTGGTTCTAATTCACACCGGTTATGTGACCAGGGCTGTTGGAATACCATGAGTCCCATGCGGCTAAGACAGGAAAGGAAACATTCACTTAACTGTACAGTTAAATAAGGTAACTGCTTACAGCATACAAAATGTAACTCTCTTGACTCTTCCCCAAACTAAGAGCTCAAGAAACTGAGAGGAACCCAAATGTTTGCTCTTCAAATGGCACAATCAAGATTAAAATCAATCTGTATACCCAATATTCAATATTCACAAAGATATAATTAAATGGTTTTCTTAAGAAGCAACATTTTTTTAGAATTGGCAGTGTATGCTTTAATGCATAAAGTTTGATGAACTATAACAGCTGTATCCGTTTACAGCTCTTCATTAACAAAAGTCCTAAATTCTATGGAAAAACATTCCTTAGAAAAAAGCGAGTAATTAAAAAATGAGCCAACAAACAAGCAACGAAGGGCTGGGGATGCAGACCAACAGAGAAGCTGTCCAGCAGGCCATAAACAGAACACCCTTTATTTTCTCCCTCAACTTTAAAAGGAAATGTTAAAAAAAAAAAAGGGTTGACCTACGAAATTTAAGTCTTGCTAACCAATCTCATTTTCTATTTGAAACAACAAATAATCAGACGGCTAGGCAATAGGCATTTAACAACCGGGACAACCAGTCCTTTCAAGTTCTAATAAAAACCTCGCTTCTCAGCTTTAGAAACACGTTCAAACCCCAAGAAAACGAAAGCCCACGAAGCAGAGGATTAAGGACCGGGCCGGTCCTGCTGCAGCAAGCCGCACTACGGACGTCCACGCCCTGTCCGGCTGCGGCGAACCCCAGAGGCTGCACCCAGCTATCCCGCACCGACCCCAGCGCGACCGAGGCGAGGCCAAGGTGAGCGCGGCAGACCCGGAATTTTACCCTCCGTTGAAGGCGTAGGGCGAGAAGCGTAGCTGCACAGGGCCCGCGGAGCCGTGAGGCCCGGTTCCCAGCTCTCGGCACGGACCCCAGTAGGCAGCAGAGGAAGACATCGCGCTAGCTCCTGCTGTCTCACGGCAAGATGGCGCCGCTTCCGCTTCTCCCAGGGTTACTCTAGCTCGCACTCCTCTATGCTCCTGGAGGTCTAGGCCCTCCTCAGCAGGCGCGATCACGGAGCCACCTGTTTATTCCAAGAAGGCTGGCGGAGGTGTAAAGAAAACACACTAATTCACTGTTAGACGATAAAATGTTAAAAGACTGATCAATTTACCGGACGTGGTGGGGCACGCCTTTAATCCCAGCACTCGGGAGACAGAAGTGGGTGGGGGTTGACCTACGAAATTTAAGTCTTGCTAACCAATCTCATTTTCTATTTGAAACAACAAATAATCAGACGGCTAGGCAATAGGCATTTAACAACCGGGACAACCAGTCCTTTCAAGTTCTAATAAAAACCTCGCTTCTCAGCTTTAGAAACACGTTCAAACCCCAAGAAAACGAAAGCCCACGAAGCAGAGGATTAAGGACCGGGCCGGTCCTGCTGCAGCAAGCCGCACTACGGACGTCCACGCCCTGTCCGGCTGCGGCGAACCCCAGAGGCTGCACCCCGCTATCCCGCACCGACCCCAGCGCGACCGAGGCGAGGCCAAGGTGAGCGCGGCAGACCCGGAATTTTACCCTCCGTTGAAGGCGTAGGGCGAGAAGCGTAGCTGCACAGGGCCCGCGGAGCCGTGAGGCCCGGTTCCCAGCTCTCGGCACGGACCCCAGTAGGCAGCAGAGGAAGACATCGCGCTAGCTCCTGCTGTCTCACGGCAAGATGGCGCCGCTTCCGCTTCTCCCAGGGTTACTCTAGCTCGCACTCCTCTATGCTCCTGGAGGTCTAGGCCCTCCTCAGCAGGCGCGATCACGGAGCCACCTGTTTATTCCAAGAAGGCTGGCGGAGGTGTAAAGAAAACACACTAATTCACTGTTAGACGATAAAATGTTAAAAGACTGATCAATTTACCGGACGTGGTGGGGCACGCCTTTAATCCCAGCACTCGGGAGACAGAAGTGGGTGGGCCTGTGAAATCGAGGCCAGCCTGGTCTCCATAGCAAGTTCCAGAAGTTGACCAAAGACAACAAATCACTACATAACTCTTTTATACAATATAAAATGAGCAGATGAGCAGGAAGGGGCTGTTTGTTCAGGATTTGGAAGGAATGTTGTGATAATGCTGTTTATTTCATTACTTCTTTAGCTGTATGTGTTTATATGCATTTTCTTACACGGACATCCTTTTATAACAGGGAAGCAGGTAACTGGCTAATGTAGGGAAATTGCTTGATGTGCACCTTCAATTATGGAACAAGAAAATGTTTTTTTTTTTGTTTTTTTTTTAATTCTCGTTATGTTTTACTCTGAACAAAGAATGAAACAAAGGATTTTCTTTAAAATCCTATGGACAGATTGCTGGGCAAAATTGTTCAGTGAATAAAGGCACTGGCCACCAATCCTGACAACCTGAGTTCAATCCCTGGTAGGAGAGAAATGACTCCTGTAAACTGACCTCCACATGTGTGCTATGGTGTGCCCATAGACAAAGACACACAAATAAATAAATAAATAGTAAATAAAGTGAATAAATAAAGTAAATAAATAAATAAATGTAAAAATAGTAATGGACAGAGAAATATAGTATTTGTTGTGTGACACTTCCTAGGGAAACCTGTACTCACATCTGTTTACCGCTAATGCAGCACCAACAGGTCAAAGAAATTATTTCACCCAAATCTAGCTAGGTGAACCAAAGAGTTTTTCGTGGGTTACTTACCAGCGCATAAATGACTTGAAGGCAGCTGAATCACAAAAATCCCACTCCTGTGTGTTATGTGTTACGATTCATGAAAGCTATGTACCTGGAGCTCTTTGAACATCTTGCAGTCAGGAGTCTCTTGTTCACTGTGTAAATAACCTTGGGGGAAGGACCTTGGGAATCTTGTAACTTTCTGAGCTTCCCGAACCTTGTAAGTTTCCTTAGTTTCCTGAATCTTTTGAGCTTCTCTCTTCCCTCCAGGAGAGAATGTGTAATTTAGGAGGAAAGAGTTTATGCATAGGTTAACATTCTATACATACAGGTACTGTCCAGGGCACTAAAAAAAAAAAGTTATCCTTAAGGAGCTCATTACTTCACTGACGGTACAAAGACAAGGGAGCAGCACAACATATACACATGCCTAGATGAACCACTGAATGAAGAAATCAAAATATGTTGGAGTCAAGCATTAATAAACAGCCTAATTAATAGCTGCACGTTCTTGTGACAGCAGAGAAGAGAGATGGTAATAGCGAAGTTAGAATGTAAATGAATTTGTGACCGCAAGCTGCCTGTTTTTGTTGTTTGGACATGAATTAAGACTCACTGTGAACATGGTAAGGAGTAGTGCTTGCCATTCATGTTATCAATCTCACAAGCATCTAGGAGGCAATTACTACCACTATCATTCAGCTTTACAGAAGCCAAGGCAACATTACTACTACTGAAAACAGAAGGGCTGGGGAAGCAGCTCAGTGGGCGAACGATTGCCGTGGTTCAATTGCCAGCGCCACACACCCAGAGTCTTCCCCTGCTTAGAAAATCAGTATTTCGCCGGAGTTTGACAACAACCAATCAGAAAGGGCACTGTCGAAGCAGCCCCACCCCGGAACTGCTGGTAAGCTCCGCCCCTGTTTCCTTTTGGAGTGACCTACAGCCCCGGCTTCCCAGGCCAAGCTTTGGGTGGAACCACTAGCCAACGTCGAGAGCGCAACCGACGGAAGTGACGCTATCAAAACGCGTCAAGCGTTCGGTGAGGTCGAGCGGGGTCGCGGTGGCGGGCTTCTGGTAGCTGTTCAGCTAGGTTTCCGCTGTCGCGTCGTCACCTCTGCAGTGCCCAGGTAACAGTGCTATCTGCCTTTTCTCTGCTTTGAGGGTCTTGGTAAAGACGACCCTGCAGCAACGCTCTAGAGACGGCGGGAGGAGACGCGGAATGGGCGCGTGGCCCGGGAGGGAACTGTCGTCCGCGCGTGCTGTGGCTGCTCAGGGTCCCGGGCGCTGCACCTCCGCTTCGGCTGTGACCGGGCCCCGAAATCCAGAACTGAGTGTGGGATGCTTTGTGGGGCCGGCACCATACGGCCCTGCGCACCGCGGGCCTTAGCTGCTTCCCTGTTAGAAGACAGTTTCGCTGGCTCGTTTTACTCCAGCGAAGATGGTTTTGTTAGAAAGCAGTTCTTGAGACTTAAGTTTTTGTCCGAAGCGTGAGACTTCAAGCATGATAGAACTTAAGATAGAAATACACTCCACTTTTTCCGTCTCTAGGCTTAGGGTAGTGTGATTTCCCAAAATTCTGGATAGGGTTTTCTGGCAAAGGATGCCAGATTGGGTTAGAAGAAGCTTGAATTAGTTTGATTGCCTTTCCCAAATATGGGCCGTTTCCAAAAGATGAAAACACTGCAAATAGCCGAAGAGTATATTAATGCAATGATCATAAATACGGTTTATGATACAGGCGAGGGAAGATTATCTATGCCATCCTCAAGAGTCAGATGACCTCTGCATAGCTTGCCCCAAATTCCCCTCTTATGTAACCAACCAGTTCTGTAAACTTCATTTGCAGAAAGTGATCAGGATCCACCAAATGTGCTGGATAAATCTCTGGTCATACTTTGGGCCTTAAATCCAACCTTCATTTGTCTCAACTATAGCAGTAACTTCTGAAATTGAATTTTCATTCTTCAGTTCTCTCAAATTTATCTGCTCATGACAAAGATACTCATGCTGCACTTTAAAACCCTTTAACTGCTCTCATACTCCTGATTATGTGACCTTGCGTATAGCTGCAGTGTCATCTGCAGAGACTTTCCGTACTAGGCTTGTCACTTGCAAATTGTATGCTTTGATGTCTTTGTTCACTTTTGCCTGTAGAGAAGATTTGTACATTTTTGTTCCCTTTGCTAGACTTATGTTAGATGGTCCCTGCTTTATGAAAACACCGGTCTCTCTTTAGTCTCTCTGACTTTTGTTTGTGTTCTTTCTTCCATGGTGTTCATTCATGATCACAGACTGCGCGCCAGGCCCAGTACTAAATGTAAAGATTTTGAAGACATGTATACTGGTTTCAGGCTACATGGATCTTGGCTTAGTGCATATCTGCTGTTATAGTGCTTAGTAAGTTTTTACAATTATCTGCATAGCCTTCATATTAGACTTTTTTAGTGCCAAAGACTATATCCTCTTCATCTTTGTATCTGAAGCACTTCTTTTACAGTGTAATGTTAGAAAAAAAAGTGTAATGATTTTCTTTTCTTTTCTCTTTTTGAGACAGGGTCGCCCCGTAGCCTCAGCTGACCTGGAACTTGCTATGTAGACCAGGCTAGCTAGTTTCCTTTTTAAAAATGTATTTTATTTGGTGTGTGTGAGTGTTTTGCCTGCCTTGTATGTAAGCGCCCCCATGTGTGCAGTGCCCAAGGAGGCCAGAAGAGTGCATTGGATCCCCTGGAACTGGAGTTAGGGATGTTTTTTAGCTGCAGGTACTGAAAACTGAACCTAGGTCCTTTGTAAGAATACTCGGTGCTCTTAATCCCTGGACCATCTCCAGCACATGATTTTTTTTAAAAAATATTTTTAAATTATTTTAATTTTTATGTTTGAGTGTTTTGTCTGCATGTATGTAAGTGCACCTGTGTCATGCAATGTCCTGAGGAAGTCAGAAGAGGCTGTTGGATCCCCTGGAACTGGAGTTACAGACAGTTGTTAGCCACCATGTGAGTACTGGGAATCGAGCTGTAAGAGCAACCAGTGAGTCATGGCTCCAGCCCAGTTTTCTTATATATAGTATATTTTCAGAAGCAGGTTCTCTCTCTCTTCCTCTCTTCCTCTCTCTCTCTCTCTCTCTCTCGCTCGCTCGCTCGCTCGCTCGCTCCTGTCTTACCTCATTTTTCA
This sequence comes from Nannospalax galili, assembly GCF_000622305.1. Taxonomy (NCBI): domain Eukaryota; kingdom Metazoa; phylum Chordata; class Mammalia; order Rodentia; family Spalacidae; genus Nannospalax; species Nannospalax galili. Next base: position 1,725,075 of record NW_008346989.1, read on the forward strand.
GTGATGAGTTTGTAGAAATATCTTTGGGTCCTTTGTCCTCTCAAAGTGATTTTTTAAAAATTTTATGTGTATGAGTGTTATGCCTGCATGTGTGTAAGTGTACCAGTGTCATGCAGTGCTTGTGGAAGTCAGAAGAGGTTGTCAGATTCCCTGGAACTGGAGTTACAGACGGTTGTTACTGCCATGTGGGTGCTGGGAATCAAACCCAGGTCCTCTGCAAGAGCAGCCAGTGCTCTTAACTGCTGAGTCATCTCTATAGCCCTTCAAAGTGATTCTTTTATTGATTCAACTAATGTCAGAATGCTTACTCTGTACCATGTACTTAAACTGAATATGGGTCTTCAGATATACAACTTGTAACTTTGAAACCTGTAAGTTCTATGTGAGATTAGATGATGATAAATGTTTAATATCTAATTGTAATAGCTAATATTTGCTCTGTGCTACTGTATGTATAGCTAGTCTCGTCTTGATTTGTTAACTCATTCAGTCTGTTTGTCCATTGATGATTCATTCATTCCTTATAGCACCGCTGAGCAAGTTATTGGTTCTCTTGAACGGAACTGAAAAAAATGTCTTTTAAGAACTGAGGATGGGCTGGGTGTGGTAGCACATGCCTTTAGTCCCAGCAGAGACAGAGCAGGTGGATCTCTGTGAGTTTGAGGCCATCCTGGTCTACATAGTGAATTCCAGGCCAGCTGGGGATATAGAGAGACTGTCTCAAAAAAGACCAAAAAAAAAAAAACCTGAGGATGGGCATTTACCTAGCATTCATGAGGCTCTGGATTTGATCACCATCACTACCACAAGGAAAAAAATGGGTCTTTTAACAGTCTCTTGATTCATCTTTATGTTTCATAGCCACAGTCATATTCACAATCGCTAAAGAGATGATGATTTAAGAAACCCAGATGGGGCACAGTTTGCATTAATGTATCTGAGATGGCAAGAATATTGCATTTATAAAAATAATGTTTCATTTATTGTTTTGTCTTTAATGAAAATTGGAACTCAATAAATGATTATTTCAAGCATATAGTGTCCAATTCAAATTTATGAAACTTTATGCCCAAGACATTGTAAGGGGTATAAAATTGAGTAGAGTGCTTTAAAATAAAACCTGAACTTAACCTAACAGTGCTATGTAAAGAGTGCTTAGTAAGTGTTATGCTTTGATAATACAGGTTGCTTAGGAATTAGTTTTCCCTAGATGTTTTTCCTCAAAAAGTTTTTTTTTGGGGGGGGGTTGGGCTTGACCCTAATGTTTTTTTCAAAAAATTACACTTATTTATTTATTGGGGGTCAGAGGTCAACCTGTGAGCGTTGGTTCTCTCCTACTATGTGGGCAAACCAACCCAGGGCATCAGAATTGACATCAAATGGCCTTTACCTGCTGAGCCATCTTGCTCTAGCCCCTTTCCCAAAAGTTTTTAAAATTGATCTTGACACCTGAATATTGAGTGATGTTGGAGTATTTAAACATATTGCAGCATAGTTTTTGTTTCTTTGGTGGTTTCGCGTTTGAATATAGTCACATGAAACATGGAAGAAATAGGATTTGGGGATTAAAGTTTGTCAAAATGGCACGTGTGTGTGTGTGTGTGTGTGTGTGTGGTGTAAACATGAATTTCTGCTTATATTACTGGTTACCTGTATCCTTTCCTTAAGTTTATTCTTTTACAGGTAGCATCACTCTTTGATGGTGTGTGAAGATAGCCCAGAGAATTGAGGAAGTTTCTGAGAAGAGTGTGCACAGGATGTGCCACGAAAAATCTGAGTACTGAAGAAAGTGAGCATCATGGATCAGAACAACAGCCTGCCACCTTACGCCCAGGGCTTGGCCTCCCCACAGGTAATCAGGAGGGAGTGGCAAAGGAGGGTGGACTTGTGCCCTTTAAGAGAGAGCAAAAGAAGGGGAATTTAATCATGTAGTATTGGGTTTGTATGTTTTTCAATCTCGTTTTAGTTTATGAAAAATTCTGCTTTGGATAGGTACAATACTATTTTACTTGGAGTTTGTAATCTAAATTATTTATCCATAAAACTAATCTCTTTGTTAAACCCTTAGAAGAATACTTTAGTTGGTAGTTGGATTTTTGACTTCGGATGTTAACCCTTACCACATTATTTTCTATTCTTTTCCTTTTTAATGTTAAAATCTCTAAGTCACAGATGTTCTTTTTTTAAAAAAAAAATATTTTATTATTTTAATTTTATGTGTATGAGTGTTATTGCCTGCATATATGCAAGTGTACCCATGTTGTACAGTGCCCATGGAGGCCAGAAGAGGGCGTTAGATTCCCCTGGAACTGGCGTTATAGACAGTTATTTGCCCCCCCCCCATGTGGGTGCTGGGCATTGAACCTGGGCCCTCTACAAGAGCAGCCAGTGCTCTTAACTGCATAGATGTACTTCTTAAGAATCTCTTATGAAACAGTTTTTATGTACAAAAAAGTACTCATTTTAACTGTACCTTTTCTTATTCAACACATCTCTGTGAGCTGTAGAACATTGCATTTACCCCAGAAAATAAATCCCTTTTTCCTCTTTGCAATCACTCTTATAGCCTTGCCATACAGTGCACGCGTGCATGCGTGCATGTGTGCGTGCGCGCGCACGCGCGCGCGCGCGTGTGTGTGTGTGTGTGTGTGTGTGTGTGTGTGTGTCTATGTCTATGTCTGTGTGTGCATTTTCTGTTTTCTTTGCCCAGTGTAACATTTATGTAACCGTATATAATTTCTTTTTATTGCCAAGTGTCTGTTGTCTGTCCTCTCACATTCTGAGTTGTTTTTAGATTGAAACTATTAAGAATAAAGGTTCTAGAACTACTTGTGTGTGCTATATTTTTATTTATCTTAGGTAAATACTTCCAGACTACATATAGGTGTGTATATTTAACTTTATTTTTATTTATTATTTTTGTCTTTTTAAAATATTTTTATTTTATGTGTATGAATGTGTTGCCTACATGTATGTAAATATACCCATATTGGATTCCCCTGGAACTGGCATTATGGACAGTTATTTGCCCCCCAATGCTAGCAGAGGTCAGAAGAGAGCATCAGATTCTCCTAGTTTTGTAGTTACAGATGGTTGTTTTCTGCCATGTAGGTACTGGGAATTAAACCCAGGTCCTCTGCAAGAGCAGCCAGTGCTCTTAACCGTGGAGCCATCTCTCCAGCCCCATATTTTTGTCTTTTTGAGACAAGGTCTCCCTGTAGCCCCAGCCGGCTTGGACCTTACCATGAAGACTAGACTGGCCTCGATCTCATAGAGATCCGCCTGTCTCTGCCTCCAAAGTGGTAGGATTAAAGGTGTGTACCACCATGCCTGGCTAACTTTATTTTTTTAAAAACAGAATCATGTTGGCTAAAGTGGCTCTACATTTTGCTGTTCAACAACAGTGGGGAAATTCTAGTTTTTTTCACATTCTCATCAACACTTTTACGTCTCACCAAACTAGCATTACCCAGTAATACTTTGTTGTGGCTTTGATTTTTGTTGGGATGATAATAGTCCTGGGCATCTTGTCAAATACTTTATTGGCCATTTATATATTTTATTTGTAAAATGTCCTTCGTATGTGTTGCCCTTTTTTTTTTTTGTAATTGTAGACATGAGTTTAATTACTAGATTAGCAGATGGATAGAAAAATATGGAACGCTTCACAAATTTGCATGTCATCCTTGCACAGCAGCCATGCTAATCTCTGTATCGTTCCAATTTTAGTATATGTGCTGCCAAATCGAGCACATGTTGCCCATTTTTTATTGGTTCATTTGTTGATCTTAAAGTTCTAAGATCCACTTATATATTCTGTATATTTTCAGTCCCTTCTCAGACATAATAGAGATATTTTCTCCCACTTGGTTGTTTGCCTTTTAATTTTCTTAGAGATGCCTTCCAAAGAGAAGAAAGGGGCTGGAGAGACGGCTTGGCAATTAATAGTACTGGCTGCTCTTGCAGAGGACCTGGGCTCGAATCCCAGCACTCACATGGGAGCTAACAACGTTCCAAAACTCCAGTGCCAGGGGATCTGATGCCCTCTTCTGACCTCTGTGGGCATTGTACAACATGGGTGCACCTACTGACATGGAAGCACAAAATTATACACATAAAAATAATAAAATATTTGAAAAAATAAAGAAAGAAAAATAAAACAACTTTTTCCTTTTTTTTGAGATTAGGTCTTGCTATGTAGGTAGCCCCAGTTGATCCTCTTGCCTGTTTTCACTGTGCTGGGATGATAGGAAAATAACAACATTCTGACTCATTTTTTTCTGGTTTAGTTACCAGTTTTTTATCTAGATAAATCTCTGTCTCCCCCAAAGCATAAGGAGCTTATCCTTATAGTTTTAGCTTTTTATGTATGATGTGTTTCACAGCTAATTTTTTAAAATGGTGGCAGGAGTGGGGTGCTGGGGAGGTGCTTTGAGACAAGATCTTGCCTGGGTTGGCTTGAAACTCAAAGTCTCCTGCCTCAGCCTCCTAAGTACTAGGACTAGAGGAATGTGTCACCATGCCTGGCTTGCAAGCTGATTTTACTTTAGCTCAATGTGATGATCCACACTATGTTCCCATCACTTTGGAGAGTGAAGCAAGGAAGGTGGTGAGTTGGAGACCGGCCTGGACTACATAGTGAGATGTGGTCTCAAAAAATATTCTAAAAAAGAAAGAAGTAGCCGGGCATGGTGGCGCACGCCTTTAATCCCAGCACTCAGGAGGCAGAGGCAGGTGGATCTTTGTGAGTTCAAGGCCAGCCTGGTCTACATAGTGAGTTCCCTGTCTCAAAAAAAGAAAAAAGAAGTATAGCAAACCTCTTAGAGCTTTGGTATTACTGCATGTATATGGCCATGGCATGTGTGTGATGTCAGAGGGCAATATGGTTCTCTCTCTTCACTGTGTGGGTCCCAGGAACTGAGCTCAGTTCTTTCAGCCTTGGTAGGAAGTGCCTTTACCTGATGAGCCATATCACTTGCCCGATATTTAACTATGGTTTGAATGAAAATGTCCCCCAATACACTCCAAGTATTTGGACATTTTGTGCCCACATGGTGGCGCTGTTTTGGGAGGTGTTCAAAGGTATGGCTATCCTGGGAGGGGAGTGGAGGGGGACATACAACACAGCAGGCATGGCTTAGAGAGTTCTTAAGCTTTGCCGGATCTCCAGTTGCTCTCTTGTTTCCTGTGCCTGCTGGAAGATGTAGAGCTTAGCTTCCACTGCTCCTCCTCCAGCCACCTCTGCTGCCATGCCTCCCTGCCATGACGGACTGTAATTCCCCTGGAACCGTAAGCGCAAACTCTTCCTTCTATAAATCTCTTTGGTCAGTGTTTCTGTCACAGCAACAGAAAAGTGACTAATATACCTGATGAGCCATCTTGCTCACCCAATATTAATTTTTTAAAATTTTTTTGATAATTTCATACATGAGTACTGTATTTACATCATTTTCACTTCTCTCTCTTCCCCTCCAACTTCCGTGTTCCCACCACTCCCTCTCAATATCTTTACCTTGTCTTTAATTATTATTGTTATACATATACACACAGAGATACACACCTACTGAGTCCATTTAATGGTACTAGTATGTCATATGTTTAGGACTGACTACCTTGGATAACCTATCAGGGAGCTTGTCCCTGGAAAAACTGATTCTCCCCCGTCAGCAAACATTGATTGCCTATAGCTCTTCATCTAGAGGTGTGACCTTGTGGAATTTCCCCCATCCACCTTGGCATGTCAATTAGTGTCATTATGTAGGCCTTGTTTAGACAACTATATTGTTATGATTTCATGGGTACAACTTCCCTATCATGCCTGGAAGAAACTATCAAGCAGTAGACATCTTGGTTCTCTAGCTCTTACAGCTTCCCTTCCCCCTTTCCATAATGTTCCCTGGGCCTTGGGTGTAGGGGTTGCATTGTAGATATACCAGTTGGGGCTGGGCTCCTTACAGACATTTATTCTTTGCATTTTGATGAGTTATGGATCTCTGTACTAGCCTCTGGTGAAAAAAAAAAAGTACTTCTTCTAAATACTTACGCACGTAGATAAGTGTAGCTCTCAATCCTCACTAAAGAAGTACTTTTTCTTTTTCCTTTTTTTTTTTTTTTCTTTTCTTTTTTTCCCCCTTTGGTCTTTTTGAGACAGAGTCTCCCTGTAGCCCCAGCTGGCCTGAAACACAGAGATCTACCTGCCTCTGCCTCCCAAGTGCTTGTGCCACCACGCCTGGCAAAAGTACTTCTTTAGTGAGGTGTGGGATGGAGCTGGCCTGGGTCTGCAAGATGAGTTGTGTGTGCTATGGATGGCAGAGTCAGAGAAGTGGAGCTGCCAGAACCCTTTGATCATGAGTGAATCCCAGATGTCAAACCTTGAGCTACTTTGCTGGACTTTGGTTTTGCTTAGGAGTGCCCAATTCTTCCCTTTGAAATAAGACAGTACTTGTTTTGGATTTACAGAAGCCCACAGCTAAGAGACTTTTAGAAGAAACTATGAACTTTTTAAGTGTTTGGCTTTTTAAATTCAGGACCGAGAGGGTTTTAAGGTTGTCCTGTCTCATGTTGTGATATTAATGTTACTATCGTATTTTGAGGACAAGAATTGGAAAGGGTATGGTTTAATAGTGAAGTGTTTATGTGTCAAGTTGACAAGGGGTCAGTTATGCTGGATAGCTTTAGTGTCAACTTGACACACCTGGGTAGAGAGAACCTCAACTGGGGAAATGCCTCCATTGGATTGGCCTGTGGCCATGTCTGTGGGGCATCTTCTTGATTGTTGAGTGATGTGGGAGGGCCCAGCCCACTGGGTGGTGCCACCTCTGGGCAGGTGGGCCTATGTTGCATAAGAAAGCAGGCTGAGCAAGGGGCCAAGGGAGGAAATGGCAATAGTAGGCTCTCAGCAACAGGTATTTGGCTAGTTTTAGACTACCAACCATGAATTCCCTCCTTTTAAATTGTCCTTAAGTCCAATTAGACAGTTGTTAGTTACCACCAATATATGACTTAATGATATCTTGCTGGGCTGGTCATGTTGTGGTTCATAGGCTTTACAGTAGGCCTACTGGTTGCTTTTCTTGGCAGCTTGCCTAGTACCTTCTAATACTATGAGAGCTGTTCCTCAAGGAGGAGGCTTTCTAGGTCAATTCCAGCTCAATTCCTCCAAGTCCTGTGTCTGAAATATGTGGTATCTTTAGCAATGGGAGCTTACCTTCAAGCTCTGGTAGGCAACCAAGGGCAATGGCAATAGCTTATATTGTTTTGGGATTCTCTTTGACTACTCTGACCAACGAGGTTTCTTGTGCTTGGCTCTGGAGTTGATAGTCTACAGTTCTTTTTTATTTTTTATTTATTTATTTTTTTATTTGAGACAGGGTTTCCCTGGAGCCTGGAGCTCACTGTGTAGACCAGTGAACTCACAGAGATCTGCCTGCCTCCTCTAGTTAATAGTTTCATAATTTTTATAGAAATCAATGGTAGTCGCAATAGTAGACTGTTCCACCACAGTATAGATTTTCTTGTGGGGGTAGGTTGGGGTACAGATCTCACTACATAGCCCTAGTTGGCCTGGAAAGCACTATTTAGACCAGGCCGAGCTTGAACTCAGAATAGGTCTGCCTGTCTGCCTTCTGAGTGCTTGGACTAATGGTGTACACTATCATACTTAGCTCACTGTATACATTTTTTGCTATCCCCTGTTCTTCCTGCTGCTGCATAAATAATGAAAAAATAATGTTTATAAAAGTTTGATGTCTTATAGAAAAGCCAATTGGTATTATTTTATAGCCTTTGTTGATTTATGCTTTTGGTAGAATAAATTATTAATTTTTCTACTAGTATGCTAGTAGCCTATGAGCTTGTCATCTTGGATCATCTTCTCCAGGTGACTATGTAATTGATTATTCACATTGGACAGATGTTTGATTGATGGGTATTCCTCATATACTGGGGTAGTACTTTGAACAGAGACATAGGCCACTATAGCTTTTCTCCCAACTTTCTAGATACGATTAGGAGGCTAAGCATCTTTCTCAAGTTCCTGCATGTCATAAATAGCAGTCAGATTCCAAATTCTAAGCTCTCATCGCCTATCTTCAGTATTAAAGAAAAAAAGTGATGTACCTAAGAACACCAAGTTCTTCCCTACTAATACTATTTTGTTTTGTTTTTTGAGACAGGGTCTCCCTGAAGCCCCAGCTGGCCTGCTGCTTGCTATGTAGACCAGGCTGGCCTCGATCTCACTGCCTCTGCCTCCCAAGTACTAGGATTAAAGGGATTTACCACCATGCCTGACATTCCCTACTAATACTGAATGACCCATTATACTCAGAAACCATCAGTGCTTTACAATCTTACCCGAGTTCCACCAGCCAAGAACCTAAAATCCTTAACACTGGTGTCCTGATCATTCTCCCCTTTCTTTCCACAGGGTGCCATGACTCCTGGAATTCCCATCTTTAGTCCAATGATGCCTTATGGCACAGGACTGACACCACAGCCTATTCAGAACACCAGCAGTCTGTCTATTTTGGAAGAGCAACAAAGACAGCAGCAACAGCAGCAGCAACAGCAGCAGCAGCAGCAGCAGCAGCAACAGCAGCAGCAGCAGCAGCAGCAGCAGCAGCAAGCAATAGCAACTGCAGCAGCTGTAGTACAGCAGTCAGCATCCCAGCAACCCACACAGGGTGCCTCAGGCCAAACCCCACAGCTCTTCCATTCTCAAACTCTGACCACTGCACCCTTGCCAGGAAATACCCCTCTGTACCCTTCTCCAATGACTCCTATGACTCCCATTACTCCTGCCACACCAGCTTCTGAGAGCTCTGGAATTGTACCACAGCTACAGTGAGTATATGGTGTATATGTGTGCGCATGTGTGTGTTTGTGTGTCCCCATCCCCCGTGCCTCCACGGACACCCATACATTTCTGTTTGGTGTTCTCTGTCCTCTGTACCAGAGAAGGCTTTCAGAGTTGTATTACATTATTTGCTTTCAGACATTGGAAGTAGCTCAATGGTAATTCTATTCCAAGGTCCTTGACAAGGAATTGGAGCTACAGAGTGAGTCAGTTGCTTGTGTTTATGTACAGGGGCCACTAAAATGCATACTGAGTTTCATTGATACTGTAGACATTTTCGTGTAGCAGATTGGCTGAGTCAGAAACCAGGCAGAAAACAGTTATATTATAGGATTAGCCATAGTGTTAGCACAGGTCTTAGGGGGTCCTGGTTTTTCCTTTTTTTTCTCTCTTCTTTTTTTTTTTTTTTTTTTTAATTTTGAAGGGAAGAGCTGTTGGAATTGTTGAATGAAATGAGGCTTTTTTTTTTTTTTTAAAAAAAAACAGTTGTTAGCTGCCATGTGGGTGCTGGGATTTGAGCCCAGGTCTTCTGCAAGAACAACAAGTGTTCTTAACCGCTGAGCCATCTCTCCAGCCCCTGGTTTTTCCTTTTTTCTTGAGGGTTATATTCACAACTTTGAAGATTTATGTCCCTCTTACAAGGCGAAGATGGCAGTTCTTGTCATAATGAGCTTTTCTGACCTCTAGTGGGTTCTGTATCTAAAGTAAGAAGGATGGGCAAATTTTTTTTCTTCCTGAAAAACAGCCAAAACTTCCCAGATAGCACTCAGTGACCAGTATATAGCTTTATTTTTAGATAGTGCATGTCCTGGAGTAAAGGATCCTTTGCAGGTGACACTATTCAGTTTTGTGCACAATACTCTCCACTCTTCTGTTTATTTTTTTTTATTTGTTTTCTACTTGTACTTGGTTATCTTTTTCCATATATAATTTTCATTTTTAGGCCATGCTAGATCATTTTTTTAAATTTTGGTCTTTTTGAGACATAGTCTCCCTGTATCGCCAGCTGGACTGGAACTCACTAGATAGACCAGGCTGACCTTGAATTCACAGAGATCTGCCTGCCTCTTGCCTCCCATGTGCCACCATGCCTGACTATGCCAGATCGGTTTTGAAACTTAAGTGGTGTGCAATCATGAATCTTGACTATTACCCCCAAAGTTAAATCTTGCCTGCATACATTTTTGTTGTTGTTGTTGTTGTTTGTCTTTTTTTGAGACAGGGTCTTCCTGTAGCCCCAGCTGGCGTGGAACTCACAGAAATTCACCTGGCTCTGCCCTCCAAGTGCTGGGACTAAAGATGTGCTCCACCATACCCAGTGCAGAAATCTTCCTGTCTGAATCTCCTCAGCACTGAGATTGCAAATGCAAGCCAATGCACATCACCATGCCTGGCTTTTATTTACATGAGTTCTAGGAATTCAGGTCTTCGTGGTTGCATGGCAAGCACTTACCAATTGAGCCATTTCCTCAGCCTGCTAATGATGATTCTATATATTTTGATATTAAGGCTAACAGAAAACATTTTTTCCTTACCATGAAAAGTGAATTCTCATCCCTCCAAAAGATTTCTTATTTTGAGAGGACTGCCTGTTTTCACTATAAATAGTGACTTTGAAAGTAGGATAGTGTTGGTATTTCAGAGCTCAGTAGGGAGAGATGTTATGTGAAACTTCAGGGCATGGTTTTGCAGACACCCAAGTCCTGGCTCCTTTACTTGGGGGTCATTTGCTCCCAAACGTGGTAAATTCCCTGGAAGCCTCAACTTCTTTGATCATGGGAGTAGTAGTTACCTCTTCACAGTGCATTGTGAGTGCTGATAATATCTGGTTCATGGAAGCTAAACATTTAGTAGGCCTTTTCTTTTTGTTGTTGTTTATTGTTTTTAATTAAAGTCTAGTGAAGACTCAGAACATCAATTAATACCTCATTATGTACAAGTTAAATATCTTAATCATGTTTTCTTTTCATATTTCTTACAGAAATATTGTATCCACAGTAAATCTTGGTTGTAAACTTGACCTAAAGACCATTGCACTTCGTGCCCGAAATGCTGAATATAATCCCAAGGTCAGACCCATTTTCTTGTATTTAGAAAGTACAGACTATATAGAAAAACATAAGAATTTTCTTCAAATAATTCTTTAGTGTGAAAGTTTGTATTGTGCTTAATTTTCTTTTTTTTTCTTTTTTTTTTTTTTAGAAAAGTTATTTTTATTTTGTGTGTATGAGTATTTTGTCTGCTTGTATGTAAGTGCAGTTGTGCCATGCAATGCTAGCAGAGGCCAGAAAAAAGGCATTGGATCCCTTGGAACTGGAATATAGATGGTTGTTAGCTGCCATGTGAGTGCTGAGAACTGAACCTTGGCCCTTTGCAAGAGCTAACCACTGAGCTACCTCTCCAGCCCCTCTTGTGCTTTTTTCTTGATACCAACAAAATCAATTTCATGTTTTATCTCAAATGTTCTGTACCTAGGACAAGTTCTTTCTGGGATATTTTTGTCTCATTATTATTATTATTATTATTATTATTTTTTTTTTTTTTTTTGTAGTATTAGAGTTTGAACCTAGGGCCTCAACTGTGCTAGGCAAGTGCTGTACTACCAACCAAATCCCCAGTCTTTCATTTTGTGTTTTTATTGAGTCCCTGCTATGTATGTACAAGTCCCTCTATATTCAGAAATCCATATAGTAAGCTAAGTTTACATGCATTCACATTATGACAAAGGACCATGTGAAATCAGTAAATGAAAGCATTTCTGGTGATATGTTTATGGTATCCACTTCAGTAAGAATTGGGGAGGAGTTACATAGATGCAAATAGAAGGGTAAGTAGTTAATAGTTGAATGTAAGTACAAGAAGGTTTTCTTTTAAGGTTTTTCTAATAAGATTGTAGGGGCTGGGAGTGTGGCTCTGTGGTAGATTATGGCCTGGCAATACCCAAGGATTTGGATTCCATCACCAGGACTAGAAAAAAAAAGATTGGGAGATGGGGAAAGCTTGACAGTTTCTAAGATAGCAGTCTCGTAGATGTTACAGGCTTTTATACCTGTACCAGAGGAAACATTTGCATTGAAAAATGAATAGACATTTGTAAGGCCCATATAGAGAGCTGCCTGGGTGCTTGGGTCTGGCAAGAGGCAGTTTGGTTGAGTTAATCTACAGAAGTGGTTTCTTGAAGTGGGAAACATTCATCACAGTGTCATCACATACCTGTAAACCTTTACACAATGGAAACCAGTACTGAATAGATACTGGTTCTTCTAATAAGGGAAATTAAGGTGGTTTTGTTTGGGGGAGTGGGGCTTGTGGGTATGGTGTGTGTTTGTACATATGTGTGCAAGTGTGTGTATTTGTGTGCATATGCAGAGATCAGAGGAGGGTGTTAGTTATTCTCATCTTTCTCTCTCTACCTTTTTCCTGAGCCTGGAGCTCACTTTTTTTTTGGGGGGGGGGCTAGGCTGACAGCCAGCAAACTCCGGTGATCCTCCTGTCTTCTCTCTTCAGTGCTGGGATTGCAGGCTTGTATAGGACCATGCCTGGGTTGTTAATGTGGGTACAGGGATATGAACTCAGATCTTCATGGTTGCACAACAAGCAGTCTTACCTACTGAGTCATCTCTCCAGGCCTGGTAAATAAGTTTCATATATGAAAAAGAGGGCAGAAGAAAAAATTGGGGGCAGTTTTTAAAATATAGTTTTAATTCTCATTCCTGCATAAGCTGCTAGTAACTGGTGGCCAGCAAGAGTCTAGTCAGGGGCTGGAGTGATTCTGGGTCAGCAATTAAGAGCACTGACTGCTCTTGCAGAGGACCTGGATTCAAATCTGAGAAGCCACATGTTGGCTAACAACTGTCCATAACTCCAGTTCCAGGGGATCCAGTGTCCTCTTCTGACCTCCACATGCACTGCATGACACAGGTATACTACATACCACACAGGCAATAAAAATTTTTAAAATAATAAAATATTTTTTAAAATAAAAGACTAAGGCTGTTCTGTCTGTAGTTTGATAGGTCATCGAGGAATACACAATTCTAGTTATTTATAGGTTCTCCAGAAACCTTGGGATTTAATATGACTTACATGTCTGTTGGTGTCAGTACCCCATCTTAGTTTTGCCAGATTAGCTCCATTTCCTTCACTTGTGAATCTCAGTTCTCTTTTTTGCATACTTTCAGTTGAGGTTAGCTGAGGGCTTCTGGTTTCCTATTGTGAGAGGGCTTTAAACTTCCTCATATGAGAGTGCTAAGCTTATACTTCTTCCTGTCAGAGTTCCTTATGCTTCCTCCTGTGAGAGGCTCTCAGATACCATCTTGTAACAGGGCCTCATGCTTCTGTTACTGGTGGTCAGGGTCTGGGCCAGGTATTTTCACGTTCTTTTATTCAAGGATTAGAAATAAATGCCCTCACAGATTGCAAAGTAGCAAGGAAACTTTATTCATTGCAAAGCAGTAGTACAGATCAGAGGTTAACATGCTTTCAAGAGAGACAGTGGGCTTGGTGTGTGGCATTTGCCTTTAATCCCAGTACTCAGAAGGCAGAGGTAGAGGTAGGTGGATCTCTGAGTTCAAGGCCAGTCTGGTCTACATAGCAAGTTCCAGGCTAGTTGGGGCTACAGGAAGATCCTGTCTCAAAAAACAAAACAAGTAACAGTGGGCCACATGAGTAAGAAAGTACTCAGGGGCCCCACATTATTCCCTGGAGTTTCTTTTTATAGGGCCTATAAGAAAGAAGAGTTTGGAGATGATGAGTGTAGTTTGGGTGGTTCCCTATTTTGATTGACTGGTTTGAGTTATATAACTTCTGTTGAGCATGTTTCTTCTCACGATGCAACTGATTTTAATCATATGTGTGCCCAATTCTGCATAGGTATAAGATGGTAAATAGTGGATTCTCCCTAAAAGTTCACTTAGAAGACACAGTTTGCCTTACTGTACCACATCAGACTGCCAACCCCCTACCTTTGTACCTGGACATGGCTGTAGTACAATTGAATAGGATCTATATTTGATGGTTGTTAAAAGAAGGAGAAACTTACTGCATTATTCAGAGTAAGGACTGTATATAGTTAATTCAGGTGGGGGCTCTAGGTTGCTAACAAGTGGTAGGTGCATTGTTCAGAGGAGTGTATGTACATAGTATATGCAAGTCTTGGGTTTCTGAGTGCATTATTAGAAGAACGATGTGTGCATAGCCCAAACCAAGTAGAGTCTCAGGTTGCTAAGCTACATTCTATGCTAGCTTTCTTCATGTTTCTGTTCTGTGAGAGGACTTCATGCTTTGTAATCTTGAAACTGGCAGTGTAGTAGCATTTGAGCATCAGGAGATTGAGGAAAAGAACAGTTTTAAATATAGGAAACACATGGAACTTATGTGGAACTTACTTCATGTGTGGTTTTTTAGTTGACCTGAAGGCTAACCAGGAGGTTAACTACAAAGAATCAGTTTATTTGGTCACTTTCAGCTAACCAAGTTTTCTTTTTCTTTTCTTTTTTTTTTTTTTTTTTTTAATTCCAAAGAGAGGCAATTTTTAACATTTTTCCAGAAATAACTTGAAACAGGTTACATAAAAATATACATACAATGATATGGGCTCCAGTGGGGGGACTATGGGAGAGTACCAGTGGGGTTGGGGGTATAAAGATGATTAAGATTGTTTGAGATGTTCTGTATGAAATACCCAAAAATTCAATTAAAAAATATGTTCAACGTGGTGCACGTTTAATCCTGGCACTAGGGAGGCAGAGGCAGATCGATTTCTGTGAGTTCAAGGACAGCTTGGTCTCCACAGCAAATCCAGGCCAGCTGCAGCTACAGGGACACCCTGTCTCAAAAAGACCAAAACTATACACACACACACACACACACACACACACACACAAAATGAAGTTTTTTTGGGGGAAATAGGAATAAGAAATCAAAGACCAAAGGTGATTTGTCAACATGGGGTCAACTTTGGTGGAATAATGAAGGTTTCCATTAGCTCTGTTCTTTTTGTTTTTGTTTTAGAAAATCCTAATGAGTTTATTGGACTTGCTAACAGAGCATATGATGGGGTTTAGTTACAGAAGAGTGGGCGCCCCCTCATTTACAGCTGTGCTGGAAAGTCCATACTTTAGCAGGTGGTACTTAGATGGTACTTTAGCAGGTGCATTACATCCATCTAACAAAACAATTTCAGTGGCTTCCCCAGTGGGGGCTGTATCCTCCCCTGTGACAGGGTGTTGGCCTGGTGTACAGTACCAGATGTGTGTTCCACATCTAGGAGTGGGCATTATATCCAAACAAAAATTTGCTGGTCATACATACAGTAGATGCACTGCTATTGCACCAGCAGGAACATCCTGTTTGGCATCTTGGTAGTGCAGCATGTGGGGTCTGTCTTTGAGCAGAATTCTCCCCCAGCCATCTGCATATCACCTTCTGGCACTATGAAAGCCACCCATCCATCCAGTGGCAGGAAGTTTCCAGCTTAGTCCAAGCTTGATTTCTCCCTCTCCCATGATCACATCATGCAGTGTCTTCAGCAATGGGGTTTACCATCCACTTCTGGTATATGGCAATGGCCTTTATTGTTTGGAGGACCTCTAGGGTCCTCTGGCCAACAGCTCATAAGGGGGCAACCCTCCTCTGGCACCACAATTTTCATTTAACATCCCTATGACTTCTGGTAGGGCTTTCTTTATCCCTGTTGGGTTCCTTCTGTGCTTAAGGCTTTTTTTTTTTTTTTATGAGAATTTGCCCCCTTTTCCCCAGTTTATCAGGAATTTTTTTCCACTTTACCCCCTTTTTACATATTTCTCCTTTAGTAACACCTTACTCCAACTATTCTCTCTTGGGTTCCTTCTTTCCCTTTACCTCCCTGGTTCCCTTCCATATTCGGGTTCCTGCAGTTACATCAGGATATGCGCTCACTTATAAGGATTTGGTGCTAGGATCCACAAATGAGGGAGAACATGCCTCTTTTTTTTTTTTTTTTTCTGAGTTTGTGTTACCTCACTTAGTGTAAGTTTCTATATCCATCCATTTACCTGAAAATTTCGTTATTTCATCTTTCTTTACTGTTAAACGTAGAACTCCATTTTGTAAATGTATCACATTTTTGTTAGCCACTTGTCAGTTGAGGAACACTTAGGTTGCTTCCATATCTCTTAGCTTTTGTGAAAAGAGCAGCAACAAACATGATTGTACAAATGTCTCTGCAATAGGATGAGTTCTTTGGGTATATGCCAAGGAGTGGTATAACTGGGTCATATGGTAGGTTCATTTTAGTTTTTTAAGAGTTCTCCACACTGTTTGCCATAGGGGTTGCACAAGTTTTCAATCCCACCAGCAGTGAATGAGCGTTCCCCTTTCTCCACATCCTCGCCGACATTTGGTATCATTTGTTCTCTTGAACTTAGCCAGTCTGACTGCAGTAAGGTGAAATCTTAGGGTGCTTTTAATTAGCATTTCCCTAATTACTAATCTTGAATACTTTTTTTTTTTTAGTCTTTTTGAGTCAGGGTCTCCCTGTAGCCTTGAACTCACAGAGATCTGCCTGCCTCTGCCTCCCGAGTGCTGGAATTAAAGGCGAGCACCACCACGCTCGGCTGTTGAATACTTTTTAAGATGTTTCTTAGCCGTTTTTATTTCTTCCTTTGAGAACTCTCTGTTTAGATTTTTAGCCCATCTTTTAATTGGGTCATTTGTTTTCTTGGTTCTTTGTTTTTTGAGTTTTTTATATATTTTGGATGTTAAACCTCTGCCAGATGGGTCACTGGTGAAGACTTTTTTCCCACTCTGTAGGTTTTCTCTTCACTTTCTTGTTTCTTTTGCTGTACAGAGCTTTTTGGTTTGCTGTGGGTTTTCTCTTCACCTTCTTGTTTCTTTTGCTGTACAGAAGCTTTTTAGTTTAATAAGGAACCACTTGTTGATTGTTGACCTTAATTCCTGAGCAATTGGTGTCCAATTTAGAAAGTTCTTTCCTATACTTATATCTTACAGGTTACTGCCACTGTTTTCTTCTAACAGTTTCAGAGTTTTGAGTTTCACATTGAGGTCTTTAATTCATTTGGAGTTTACTTTTGTTCAAGGTGAAAGATAAGGATCTAGTTCCATTCTTCTACAGGTGGAGATCCAATTTTGCCAGCATATTTGTTGAAGATGCTACCTTCCCTCCATGTGTTTGACACCTTTGTCAACTATCAGGTTGCTGAAATTGCATATACTTAGGTTTGGGTCTTCAATGGTGTTCCACTGACTTCTGTGTCTTATTTTTGTGCCAGTACCATACTGTTTTTATGACTGTAGCTTTGTAGTATAGATTAGATCTGGTATAGAATCCCCTCAGCACTGCTGTTTGTGCTCAGGGTTGTTTTGGCTATCCGGGGGTCTTTTGTGCTTCTGTATGAATTTAAGGATTTTTTTTCTAATTCTGTGAAGTATGTCATGGGGATTTTGATTGGGATTGCACTGACTCTATATATTGCTTTTGGTAGGGTGGTCATTTTCACAATATTAATTCTTCCAATCCATGAGCATGGGTGGTCCTTCCATCTTTTGGTGTCTTCCTCAAGCTCTTTCTTTAAAGATTGAGAAAAAAAAATTTTTTTAGTTTTATTTATTATTTTTATTTTATGTGTATGAGTGTATTGCCTGCATGTATGTGAGTGCACCTGTGTCTTGCAGTGCTGCAGAGGTCAGAAGAGGGCTTTGGAGTCCCCTGGAACTGGAGTTAAGGACGGTTCGTAGCTGCCATGTGGGTGCTGGGAATCAAACCCAGGTCCTCTGCAAGAGCAGTCAGTGCTCTTAACCACTGAGCCAGCTCTCCAGCCCCAAAGATTTAAAATTTTTATTGTAGAGATCTTTGATGCCTTTAGTCAGCTTTATTTCAAGATTTTTTTTTCTTTCCGGATATTGTGAATGGGAGCATTTTCCTGTACTTTCTCCAATTGCTTGTTATTGGTATCTAGAAAGGCTACTGATTTTTGTAGATTAATTTTGTAGCCTGCCACTTTACTAAAAGTATCAATCAGTTCTAGGAGTTTTCTGGTGGAATTTTTGGGATCTCTTAGGTATAGTATCATATCGTCTGCCAAAAGGGATAATTTGACCTCTTTTTTCCAGTTAGTACTCCTTTAATTTCCTTCTCTTATTACTCTAGCAAGAATTTCAAGCAGTATATTGAAAAGGAATGGAGAGAGTGGGCATCTTTGTCTGGTTCCTGATTTTAATGGGATGTATCTTAACATAATTAAATCTATATACAACAAGCCCACAGCCAACAGCATTCTAAATGGAAAAAAAATTGGTCCTTTGCAAGAGCAGCCAGTGCCCTCTGCCGCTGAGCAATCATCTCTCCAGCCCAATCAGCCTTTTTTTTTTTTTTTTTTTTTTTTTTTTTTTTTTTTTTTTTTTTTTAAAAAAAAAGTTTTGTGAGTTCTTGATATATTCTGGATATTAATCTTCTGTCAGATATATAGCTGGCATTTTTTTTCCCATTCTGCAGGCTGTGTGGAAACTTTAATTTCATAAGATCCCATTTGTTGATTATTGGTTTTATTTTTCAACTTACTGGAGTCCTATTCAGAAAGTCCTTACTTATGCCTGTATCTTTTTTATTTTGTTTTGTTTTGTTTTTTGTTTTTTATCTTTTTGAGACAAGGCTTCCCTGTAGCCCCAGCTGTCCTGGAACTCACTATGTAGACCAGGCTGACCTTGAACTCACAGAGATCTGCCTGCCTCTGCCTCCCAAGTACTGGGATTAAAGGCATGCTCCACCATGCCCGGCTGTTTGTTTTTGAGACAGGGTCTTCCTGTAGTCCCAGCTAGGCTGGAACTTGACCACAGTCTCAAAGAGATCTGCCTTCCTCTGTCTCCCCAGTGCTGGATAAAAGGCATGCACCACCACACCTGGCTGTTAGCATTTTTGTTTTTTTGTGTGCTTGTTTGTGTTGGAAGGGGTGCGGGGGGAGGCGGGGTGCACATGTGCCATGGCATGAGGTAGAGGTCAGAGAATAGCTTAGAATCCATTTTCTTCCACCACGTGTATCCCAGGGATCAGACTCAGGTCATCACGTTTGGCATCAGACTCTTTGACCTGAGCCATCTCACTGCTGCCCCCCTGGTACCATCCTTTTTATTTACATTGTTTTTATTTGCTTCTCTTGTTTTATTGCTAAGAGTTTCAGCGCTGTATTGAATAAGAATGGAAAAAGTGGGCAACTTTCTCTTGTTCCTGATTTTAGTGGAAATGTCTTGTGTTTTCCCCATTTAGTATAATACTGACTGTTGATCTGCCTTATATAGCTTTTACTATGTTGAGGGCAGCCACGGATATGTAGTAAGAACTGTTTCAAAAAAGCAAAAATACGAAAATTGAGCTGTGTAGCTCAGTGATAGAGTGCTTGCTTACCATGTAATAGACTAATTTTTGTGAGGGGGAACAAAAAAGAAATGTGTTATGATGTTTTCATACATGTATATCATGGACTCCACTCTTTCCCTCTCCCCATTACCCACTGTTCTCTTTTCCTCCCAATCCCTTCCTACTGTTACCCTTCTTCCCCCTAACTTGTGATACTTCTCTGAGTCCGGCTTATTTTTATTTACTTAAAGATTTTATGTATTTTAGTCATATGTTTATGTGTATGAGTATGTGTATGTGAGTGCAGGTGACTGTAGAGAAGTGCCAGATCTCACTGGAGCTGGAGTTACTGTTAACCACTGAGCTGTCTCTCCAGCCCCCAAATTTGGCTTATTTTGCTTACTATGATAATCTCCAGTTTCACCTGTTTTCTTGCAGATGACATAATTTTATTATGATTGAATAAACCCAAGTGCATATGTATACAGCACTTTTTCTTTTCTTTGGTCTTTTTGAGACATGGTCTCCCTGTAGCCCCAGCTGTCCTGGAGCTCACTATGTAGACCAGGCTGGCCTCGAACTCACAAAGATCCACTTGCCTCTGCCTCCCAAGTGCTGGGATTAAAGACATGCGCCACCACATCCGGCCCCAATTTTCTTTTCTTTTTTTTTTTTTTTTAAATTAAAAGAAGCATTTCATTACAACAGCATTAACGCATTCAATAACATTCTTCTGAGCTAGGGTACATCTCTTTC
>NW_008346989.1:1745914-1774549 GCF_000622305.1 Nannospalax galili
TCCTTGATCAAGAGGTCAGATGACCCACCACCATTACAGGATTAAAGACGTGCACCACCACATCCGGCCCCAATTTTCTTTTTTAAAAAAAATATTTATTATTTTTGTTTTATGTGTATGAGTGTATTGCCTGTATGTATGTGAGGGCACCCGTGTCATGCAATGCCGAGGAGGTCAGAAGAGGGCTTCGGATTCCCCTGGAACTGGAGTTAAGGACAGTTCGTAGCTGCCATGTGGGTGCTGGGAATAGAACCCGTGTCCTCTGCAAGAGCAGTCAGTGCTCTTAACGGCTGAGCCGTCTCTCCAGTCTACAGCACATTGTCTTTATCCACTTTTGGTAAGCATAGGCTGATTCCATATCTCGGCTATTATGAACAGTGCCTCAATGAACAAAGATGTGCAGATATCTCTGTTTGCTGACTTTGATTGCTTTACATATATACCCAAAATTGGTACAACTGGATCACTGTTAGTTTCCTTGATAATAGCCATTCAAATTGGAGTGGGATGGAATCTTAACATAGCATAATTTACATTTCTATGGTGGCTAAGGATGTTTGAACCTCTTTTCATTTGTTGGCCATTTAATACTTTTTTTTTTTTTTTTTTGGTCCTTTTGAGAAAGGATCTCCCTGTAGCCCCAGCTGTCCTGGAACTCACTATGTAGACCAGGTTGGCCTTGAACTCACAGAGATCTATCTACCTGCCTCTGCCTCCCAAGTGCTGGGATTAAAGGCATGGGCCGCCACACCCAGCTAATGCAGAGTCTTAAGTACTAAGAGTCAGTGACTGTTGAGTGCTCAGCCCTATGTGGGATATATGGGTAATATAGATATATCACCCCTTCCAAGGCTTGGGAACACCCATATGGTGGCTAACAACCATCTGTAACTCTAGTTCCAAGGGATCTGATGCCCTCTTCTGACATCCACAGGTATTCATGACATGGGTGCACCTACCTACATGGAAGTATTACGCTTATATACATAAAAAATTAAAAATATTTTGTTTTAAAGTATAAATGGCCGGTCATGGTGGTGCACACCTTTAATCCCAGCACTCGGGAGGCAGAGGCAGGCAGATCTCTGAGTTCAAGGCCAGCCTGGTCTACATAGTGAGTTCCAGGACAGCTGGGGCTACAGGAGACCCTGTCTCAAAAAGACTCTGCATTAACTATTGTCCACCGAAAGCAGAAGCTTCTCTGACTAAGGTTGAGAGTCCCACTGGTTTAATTGTTGGCATTCCTCTGGACTCTTTTTGCATTCCTTCCACTCCTTTGGGATTGTCATCAGGCTTAAGAGTACTGAACCATCTCCCCATCTTGCTGCTTTACCAGCTTTTTGGAATACAAGTTTTCAAAGTATTCTTTGGTATCTATTGTAATGTTTCCCTTTTCATCTCTAATTTTTACTTGGGTCTTCTCTTTCTTTTGGTTAATTTGGCTAAGGGTTTTTGTCTCCATTTCATCAATTTCTACCCAAATCTTTCTTGCTTTCAAACTAGTAATTTGGTTTTGACTTGTTCTTTCTCTTTGACCTTGAGTTATATTATTAATTTATTTAATTTCTCTTGTTTTTTTAAATGTAAGCACATTTAGCTATAATCTTCCTTCTTAGAACTACCTTTGCTGTTTTCAAGAGATTCTTTTAAGTCGTATTTTCATTTGATTCTAAGCATTTTTAAAATTCCCTCCCTGATTATTTTAGTGGCCCACTGTCTGTTCCATAGTGCATTGTGGGGCTGGAGAGATGGCTCATCTGTTAAGAGCACTGACTGCTCTTGTAGAGGACCCAGTCTCAAATTCCAGCACCCACTTGGTGGCTAACAACCTTCTATAACTCGTTTCAGGGAATCTGATGCCCTTTTCTGGCCTCTGCAGGCATTGCATGACATGAGTGTACTCACACACATCAAATAAATGAAAATAAATTTTTTTTCTTTGGTCTTTTTTGAGATAGGATCTCCCTGTAGCCCCAGCTGACCTGGAACTCACTACATAGACCAGGCTGGCCTTGAACTCACAGAGATCTGCCTGTCTCTGCCTCCTCAGTGCTGGGATTAAAGGCATGTGTCATCACACCCGGCAAATAAAAATAAATTTTTAAAAACTGTATTTTTCAATTCTATGCATCAGTATTGTTTCTTACTGATTTCTAGTTGATCCCATTGTGATTTGATAAGATGCAATAAATCACTTTGAATTTTTTTTAAATTTGTTAAGACTTGCTTTATGGCTTAACCTGTAGTTATATTTTACAGAAAGTTCCATTTACTGCTGAGAAAAATGTGTATTCTCTTTCTGCTTGCTGGAATATTCTGTAGATATCTGCTAAAGCCATTTGATCCATGGTGCAGTTTAACTCTGGTTTCTTTATCCTTTTTTTTTTTTTTTTTGGATGTTCTGTTGATGATAGTAGGGTATTGAAGTCACCCCTATTATAGCTGCATCTGCCTGTGTCTTTATGTCCATTGTGTTTGTGAAATTGAGTGCACCAACATTTACAACTGTCATATCCACTTGATGGATTGTTCCTCTCTTCTAATTTTCACTTAAAGCCTATGTCAGAGTACTTCCCCTGCTTGTTGTCAGTTTACACTTGCTTTGTATATCATTTTCTATACTTTCACTTTGTTTTTGCAAGTAAAGTATGTTTCTTACATAAAACAGTGATTTTTGTTTGTTTTTATAATCTGGTTTGTGTCTTTCACTTAGAGAGCTAACACTATTTACATTTAGGATTATTACTGAGAAACATCTAGTTTCTGTAATGACATTGGTTCTTTTTCTGGTTGACTTTCTCCTATTCATACTATGAGTTAACTGATTTACTCAGTCTAAAATGTCTGATTCTTTGTTGGCTCTCTTTTTTCTCTGTATATAGGATTCCTTTAATTATCTTCTGCAGTGCTGGTTTAGTGCTCGTGGGTTGTAATACTTGGAAAGGTCAAAAAAGAACTTTGTTGTTGGATATATATAGTAGTCTCTCTCTTTTTTTTTTTGGCCTTTTGAGACAGGGTCTCCTTGTAGCCCCAGCTGTCCTGGAACTCACTATGTAGACCAGGCTGGCCTGGAACTCACAAAGATCCACCTGCCCCTAACTCCCAAGGGCTGGGATTAAAGGCGCCACCATACCCGGCAGTAGTCTCTTTTTTATTATTACTTTTTATTTTATGTGTGCGAGTTCATTGCCTGCATATATGTAAGTGCACCTGTGTTAGGTGATGCCTGCGGAAGTCAGAATAATGCGTCAGATCCCCTGGAACTGGAGTTAGAGATAGTTGTTAGCTGCCATGTGGGTGCTGGGAATTGAACCTGGGCCCTCTGTAAGATCAGTGTTCTTAACTGCTGAACCATCTCTCCAGCCTCTGGATATAGCACCATTCCCTAGGTTAAGATCATCAACTGTTTAAAAAAGAGAAATTGCTGAGCATGGTGGTGTACTTGGGAAGCAGACTCAGGTGACTCTCTGTGAGTTTAAGGCCAGCCAGGGATTCAGAGTAAAATCCTATCTCAAAAAAAAAAAAACGCGTGGGGGTTGGGGGATAGGATTGGCTGTGACCTCCCTGCAGTGATGGATAGTACTTGGAACTATGAACCAAAATAAATCCTTACTTCCTATATTAGTCACTTTTCTGTTGCTGTGATAAGAAACACCATGACCAAGGGAACTTATTAAAGGAAGAGTTTATTTAGCTTACAATTCCAAAGGGGCAAGAGTCAGTACATCATGGCGGGGAGGCATGAGGTGGCTAGAGGAGGAGCGGAAACTAAGCTCTCACATCTTCAAGCAGGCACAGGAAGCAAGAGAGCAACTTGAGATCTGCCAAGCCTTAAAAACTCTAAGCCTGCCCCCAGTGACGTGCTTCCTCCAGCATAGCCACACCTTCTAAGACCTCTCAAAACAGCACCACCAACTGGGGACAAAATGCCCAAATACTTGGAGACTACGGGGGACATTCTCATTCAAACCACCACACTTCCTTAAATTGCTTTTGTCAGAAAAAATAGGAATCCTACACAGAGAGTAAAAAAGACAGTCAAGAGCTCAGGAAAGAGTAAGTTTTTTGAGAGAAATAGATGAACAAATGAGAACCAAGAATCTAAGGAGGCTAGAAAGATGGTTCAGTGGTTAAGAGTACTGTCTAGTCTTTCAGAGGATCCAGCTTCAGGTCCCAGCACCCACCTGGTGACTCAAAACTGTTCATAACTCCAGTTCCAGGGAATCCAATGCCCTGTTCTGGCCTCTACGTGCATGCACTTATATCCATGCAGGCAACACACTCATACACATTAAATTTCTTTTTAAATTAAAAAAAAAAAAAATCAAGGTAAGACATCCATCACTACTTTGTTGAACACTTATTTCATTGGTATGACTGTGGACTAAGGTATTGTGTATCATGATAGCCGATTGTCATTAGGTAGAGGAAACAGTTCTACATCAACACTGGTATTTCTGGGCAGCAATTTGTGCCTCTGTTGGGATAGATATTTCTTGTTTTATCTGCAGCTCTTAGTTATCAAACTTCTCCTAAGGGCTCAATCCTAGCACCACTCACAGGAGAAAACCACTATAACAGCTATAACATTAAATCAAACAAGATACTGAAATACAGTAAAAAGGCAGGCATGGTTGTGCTGCTTAAATTCAAGTATTTGGGAGCTGAGGCAAGAGGATCAATTTGAAGTCATCCTTGGGAGTTCCAGGCCAGCCTGGGCTACATGCGATCCTGTGTGAGGGGCAGGTTGAGGGAGAGGGGGAAAGGGGAGAATTAAAGTTAATTAAAGCCAATTTTAATACTACTCTTGAGCATAGAAAAGAATACAGCAAAAAATTAAAATGTAGTATAGAATTTTTAAATTAAGGTAAAAGTAATAGATGAATGAAATAAAGGAATGGGTAGGGAAAGGGGAAGAAAGTGAATTAAGGTTAGGCAAAAGGAAAGAGAAGAAATGAGAAAACTATTAGGAAATGTGAGAGAAAAGATTGGAATTTCAAGAGATTAAAAAAATCTACCAAATGAAGTACAGAAACAAAATTAGATAAATGTAAGAAGAGAAATAAAAACTAAAACACTTAAAAAGACACTTTTAAATACATTGATGGGAACATCAGGCAGGTGCTGGAATAGCAAAGATAACTTGGCCCAGAACTTACAGCATTCTAGCTTTCCACAATCACAGAGATTCTAATCAGTCAGCCTTGTACAGTCTTTAACATAGGTGCAGCTTTTTTTCTGGAAACTTTAGTTCATACCTTTTTAATGCTTCTTTCTGATCATTTTAGCGTTTTGCTGCTGTCATCATGAGGATAAGAGAGCCACGAACCACTGCTCTGATTTTCAGTTCTGGAAAAATGGTGTGCACAGGAGCCAAGAGGTAGCCTTAAGGAATTCTTCTGGTATATGTATTACAAAAGGAAAGGGATAGCCCATGGTTTCTATTATTAGGCTAGAACTTAAAATTTATTCCTTTTTATTTTATGTGTATTAATATTTTGCATGCATGTAAGTATACCTGTGTCATGTAATGCCCAGAGGCCAGAAGAGGGCATCAGATTTCCTAGAACTAGAGTTACAGGTGGTTGTTAGCCTCTATGTATGTACTAGAAACCAAACATGGTTCCTCTGCAAAAGCAGCCAGTGTTCTTATCCGCTAAGCCAACTCTGCAGTCCGTAGGCTTGTACTTTTAGCATGTCACTTTAAAATGTGGTCCTAATCACTTACAATAGCTTTGATTTTCATTTTCTTCTTACTCTTTCTCTCATTGTCATCTGCATTCTGCTTTACTTATGAAAGCTCTAAGTTGGAAACTTAAAGTTTTATCCAGCACTGGTATAAGAATGGACAGAGATTTGATGTGGATAGAATTTGTGCATTCTTTGCTATTAAATCTCATTAATATTTTTCTGTAAAGGCGAAGTTTTCATCTCAGTAGAAATTTGTGGATCAGAGTATAGTAATGGGCTGGAGAGATGGCTCAGCAGTTAAGAACACTGGCTGTTCTTGCAGAAGCCTGGGTTCGAATCCCAACACACATGGCAGCTAACAATTGTCCATAACTCCTGTTCCAAGGGATCCGACAGCCTCTTCTGTCCTCCGTGGGCATTGCACGACACAGGTGCACTTACCTACATGCAGGCAATACACGCATACACATAAAAATAAGGATTTTTTTTTTTAAAAAAAAAGAATATAGTAACAGCAGTGATCATGGTAATGGAACCACATGTCATGTCATATCCCTAAAACCAGGGCTGTCAGTATTGTAGCAAGTGGAAGGCCGATGTGTTGGTAGGCTTAAAGTTTCTGTTAAGGACATAGGAATTCTTAAGATTCCTTATAACTTATTCATCTAATAATTCCATTAGCCTTCTATACAAGTAAGTCATTGTTTTCTTTTTTATAGTGAAGAACAGTCTAGACTAGCAGCAAGAAAATATGCCAGAGTTGTGCAGAAGTTGGGTTTCCCAGCTAAGTTCTTAGACTTCAAGATCCAGAACATGGTGGGGAGCTGTGATGTGAAGTTCCCCATAAGACTGGAAGGCCTTGTGCTGACTCACCAGCAGTTCAGTAGGTAAGTATGAGATGTATTGGGATTACTTCAGCCAACAGTCTACACCAGCATCATTTAGGATAAAGCACATGCAAGACATTCAGTATGTAAGCACAGGATGTAGTTGGTTATGCTACATGGAAATAATAAGGTGCCACTGCAGTTGTGCTTTTGCCCTTCCTGTGTCACTTAAAGACACCCAAACACCCCTTCACTGGACTGACTTGCATTTCACTTGGTGCTTTATCATTTTGTTGTTCAGTAAATATTTTAAATTCATGAATTAAATCTGTAACTTCTATCACTTTTCTACTAGTTTGAATCTTTTTGTGATAATTTTTATCAACGTTAGATCTATTATATCAGCAAAGTGTAAAGATGAACAGCAGAAATATCCTGTCCACTACTTTTCACTGGCACCTGCTGTTCACATTTGCTTAGCATCCCCCTCATAGCCTTCTCTCACCATGTTTTCTGTGTACAGCCACACTAGCTCACCATACCCCCCCAGGCTCACCAAATTCCTCTTGCTCCAGGGTCTTTGCACATGCTAGTCTCAGTTTGCTTTTCTCCATAGAAACTCCCAATTGAGTTTCAGATTTTCACCCAAGTTGCTGTTCCTCAGATAAACCTATCCTGAGTTTATCTCCAAGTCATACACAAATAACATGAGAAAAGAGAGATCCTTTTGACAGTCTTAACTAATAAAGCTGAGATCACTAGGTTACAATTACATTAATTAATGTCCATTCAGGCAGATGGCATAGTCAGGGAATAAGTTCATTTCAATAGTATATCACTTTGATTAAGTGATCTGGTTAGAAACTGAGCTAGAAAATTTTCTATTTAGAGAAGTGAGATATGATTAAAAGGCAAACTGTTACTATCCATTTTTTGTTTTGTTTTGGTTTTTTTTTTGAGACACATTCTCCCTGCTTCCAGAACACTGAGACTAAAGACATGTGCCATCACACCCAGCTATTATCAGCTCTTAAGAGTAAATAAACTGCTATACCTTGACTTGTCTGGAATGAATCTGGGTGAGGATCAGAGAACAGAGGTATAAGCTGTCATTTTAATATCAAAGAAATCTACATTCGGTGGAATAGCATCAAGTGATAGGAGGACACTTAGCAGTAGTTAATCATCATGTCCATGGCACATGGGCTCTTGCCAGGTAAAAGTGTGCTCTCCTGTGTGCTCTACTTGTGGATGGGTGGCTTGTTTATTCAGTATTTCGGACATGAGGCGTCTAGTATCTAGAAACATGAGGAACTTGTGATTTCTAAACTGTTTTTCCAATTTTCCTTCTAGCTATGAGCCAGAATTATTCCCTGGATTAATATACAGAATGATCAAACCCAGAATTGTTCTCCTTATTTTTGTTTCTGGAAAAGTTGTATTAACAGGTAAGTTTTGCAAAGGGAACTAGCATCTCAAATTTTGAGAATTTTTGAGGATGGCATTTTCTGTTGGGAGAGTTGTCTAGCAACTTGTAAAGATGCCTTTTGTTTGTTTTCCATCTTAACCTTCATGAGAAATGGGGAAGAGAACAGCAAGTCCTGCTGCAGTTTGTGGCCCTCAGCTATGTCTGGGCACCAGTAGTAGCCTGATGATGGCAGTGGGCAGGGAAGGTACACTGATAAGCAACCATTTTCAGTTGGAATTAGCCCTCTGGAACTAATAACTGGGTTATTGAGTGCCATTCTTAAATAAGAAAGTTTGAGATCTTAGTTAAAAGCAGCAATTGGGAGAATGTTTCAGTCCTCAGTGCTTGTGAGTTACATTGCTGAGGACCAACTGTGGGAAGGAACTGTGGACTAGGGGTGGGATCTGTTCAAGGTCTAAATGTAGGGAGGAACTGGTGGACCTGAAGTCACCATGTGTATTACTTTTATAATTAAAAGATCATGTTAAGAAAATACTGTTTAAAAACAAAGCTGACTCCTTTATTCCCAATACTTGGGAGTCAGGCAAGGCTACCTCTGTGAGATGAAGGCTAGCCTGGTTTATCTAGTGATTGCCAGGCCAGCTGGAGCTAGAGGGAGACCCTGTCTCAAAAACAGACCAAAAGAACCAAAACAAAGCTGGAATTGTGACAAAGGATCTTAATAATATTCTAATACCTGTTTGTCCTAATTGAATATGAAAAGAACTATGTATGTATCTTTAAGATAATGATGTTACGTTTTTACTATGCTAAGGAATGTCACTTAACCATCTCATTTTTACTCTAATGTGTCTTTGTAGGTGCTAAAGTTAGAGCAGAAATTTATGAAGCATTTGAAAACATCTACCCTATCTTAAAAGGATTCAGGAAGACCACGTAGTGGCTGTTCTGTACTCCTGCCTCCCCTACCCACTTTTTTTTTTTTTTTAAACCAATCAGTTTTGGTACCTCTGATGGTACAGTTGTGAGAAAGTGGATGCTCTAGTTACAGGTGGCAGCATCACATGACACTATGTGTCCTACTGCAGGATGCTGGGAATGTTACCTCTGCATTGAGGTCACCCTGCAGCATTACTGTGAGTTGCTTGTTCTGTACTGATATTTGGGCAGCACTGCCCATTTATTTATATTCAGATTTTAAACACTGCTGTTGACAAGTTTGTTGGTTTAAGGGACAGAACTTTTTTCAAGCAGCCTGTACAATTAATTGGACTTTTTGTTTTGTTTAACTTTTCCCCATAAACCACAATTTTTATATTTCTACCAGAAAAGTAAAAATCTTTTTTAAAAATGTTGTTTTTCTAGTTCGTTAAGTCTTAGGACACATTCCACCTTTTCATTATTGCAGGACAGAATAGTTGTATTAATGAAAGCAAATGGCTATACATACTTTCCTTTCTTCAGTATTCTGCACAAAACAATGAAGCTTGTAAATTGTTAAATTTTTGTTATACCTTGTAAGAGTTATGTGAACATACTGTCAAAAAAATTTTATTTTAGATATAATGCCTAAGACTATTTTGTTGTTTGCTTGTCATTTTTTGCTTAACATCTTTTGTCTGTTATAGTGAAAATGGACATGCCACAATGCACTATCAATTGTGATCCCCATTGAGCACTCCTGCTTCCTAAATAGTCCATGGTGTCTGGTGTCTTCACCAGACCAGTTGTTTTGTTCCTTTTTGAGGCCTTTGCCCAAGGTTCTGTAGCTAGTAAAAGACAAAGGGGGACTGCAAGTTCCTCAGGTATGGAATCTGG
This sequence comes from Nannospalax galili, assembly GCF_000622305.1. Classification (NCBI taxonomy): domain Eukaryota; kingdom Metazoa; phylum Chordata; class Mammalia; order Rodentia; family Spalacidae; genus Nannospalax; species Nannospalax galili. Next base: position 1,755,680 of record NW_008346989.1, read on the forward strand.
TGCCTTGTGCCTAGACTGCTAGTCCTCTGGTATAGCACTTTGTTGAGGGACTTTTTTTTTCATGAAATACCAGGTAGGCATTTGGTTTTTTTGGTCCTTTTTTGAGACAGGGTCTCCCTGTAGCCCCAGCTGTCCTTGAACTCACAGACATCCGCCTGCCTCTGCCTCCTGAGTGCTGGGATTAAAGGCATGCGTGACCACGCCCAGCTCCAGGTAGACATTTGTAAGTCCTTGGGTTATTGGGGGGGGTAGGGTATATTTTTATGCCCTTTTAAATTGTAAAAGTAAATTTGCACAGTTCAGAGGTATGTAATCAGAAAGAAGAGGTCTTTTCTTCCTTTCCCTTCTGCCTATTTCCCCAGGGTCACTTCCAGATTACTGGGGTCTTCTAAACCTTGTTTTGTGCAATTCTGTCCTTTGAGGCTGCTTTTGATCTCATTTTTAGAAAAACACTAAAGCATGTGTTCACTTTGGTGACTTTCATTTTTTCAGTCAGTATTATCAATCCAAGACCATTTATTTGTTCTGTTTTGATAGATCAATATTAGATTCTAACCATAAAAGCAAGTGTACAAAACACCCTTTCTTGGGCTTCCTAGTCATTACTGTTGTCAGTAATGTATGAACTACTTGAAAAGACATCATTCCAGTATTATATCTACGTCTCTCCAAGATGTCTCTCTCCATGTAAATAGGTGTTCTCTATGTTCCCACAGTAAAGTTTATAATTCCTTTCATACACAGCGTTTTCATTTCATAAAAGTTAATGCTTTCAATATACTAGTTTGTTTTAATTTTTCCATAACACTTTAAGGAAAGTGATATGCTGGTATGTTTAATTTCTCCAGTCTTTTAACTGAACTCTTATTACTGTTATAGTTGAGTGCATTTCAACCTAGGCATATAGTCTCTATTTTTAATTTTTTCCCACATTTCAGTACTACCTTTTTATTTTTTTTTTTAAGGCATGTAGTCCAGGTGGCCTTAAACTTAGTGAATCTGCCATCTTAGCTCCTCGAGTAGCTGAGATTATAGGCCTGAGCCAGGGTTTTTATTTAGCCAGTTCTATATTATATATTCTTTTATCCTTATTTTATTAGATACTGGGGATAGACCATAGGACTTTGCTTGCAAGAGAAGTACTCTGATTGATCCACCCCCAGACTAGAACCCTTAATTTTTTTATTATGTGTATGAGCATATTGCCTACATGTATGTGAGTTCATCTGTGTCATGCAATGCCATGGAGGTCAGAAGAGGGCATCGGATTCCCCTGGAACTGGAGTTAAGAACGGTTCGTAGCCACCATGTGGGTGCTGAGAATCGAACCCAGGTTCTCTGCAAGAGCAGGTAGTGCTCTTAACCGCTGAGCCATCTCTCCAGCCCTGAGAGCCCTTAGTTTTTAAGGACGTACTCTCATTGTAAATTTACCGTACATATATTACACATGCAACAGCCTTTTTGAGGAAGTAGTTTTGAAGAGAAAGGGTTTCACTATGTAGCCCAAACTGATTATTCTGTGGCCCAAGGTGGCCTTGAACCCACAAGCCTCCTGTCCCTGCCTCCTGAGTGACTCAGTTATCTCCCTCTTGATACCACTTGTGAATTATCTCAAGGTTCATCCCAATGTACCCAAGTGACTGGACACTGCAACATTCATGCTCATAGTATCTGAGGTTGCCCCCAAATAATAGTTCTTGCCACTTACAAAGACCTTAATGTATTTAGTCTCCCACGGCTATGGGCTATAATGCCAGTTCTAGTTTGTTCTTAGCTACCTCAGATTAAAGATGAACGGCATTTTTTCCTTTAAAGTAGCCTGATAACTGATACATCTCCCCCATAAGAAGCAACAGAGCAGTTTTCCAAATGGTGTTACATGTGTCTTGCGTGCAAATATGGACACTCGTAGGCTACGATTTGTAATATGCCATAACCAGGTAGTCAGTGACACTGGAATATGATGTAACTGCTTGTCAATGACATTAAAATGTAATATGACTTAAGATTATGAAGATTGGTGGTAGCAGTCATTTCCAGGTGGACAGGGATGCTAGGGGTGCATACAACACAACAGGATTAGGGATTTGTCAGTTCTAAAAAAAAAAAAACCCTGAACAAAAGCACTGTTTCAAACTTGTCTTAGTCTTGAGGCAGGTGTCTCCATGTTGGGAATTCACTTGTAGGACTAGAAGGAACCCAAACACGGTTACAATCATAAGACGGCCACTTGCAGGTGATGCAGCATATGGAATATCCCACATTTTTGAAAGCTGATCCCAGGACCTCCCTTGACTTAGGCTGCTGCTTCTGGGGCCAGTTCGTGTACTTGCAAAGGAAAAACTAGGGCCCGGGCCCGTGTCCTTCAGTCTCCTGTAAGCAGGGCCCCAAAGGTCAGCTCTGAAGTAGGACTTCAAGTCCAGGCTTCCTGATCATAAATGCTTCTTGTCCTGCCAACCCTGACACTACTGCTTTTCTTTACTGATTTTCCCTTCATCCTACTCACTAGTCTATTTAATAAAGTCCATTTTTTTTCTCCTGGTTCTGGCATCAGACAAGTCTAGATAGTAGCTACATTATCTCTAGATGTAGGTGTGGAGAAGTGCTTTGAATGTGATAGTGTAACAGTCCATTTTTATTATAGAAAGGAGTGTGTGTGTCTGTGAAAAGATCATTTTGTTTAATCCCACAGTTCAATTTGTGCCTTTTCAGATTTCTTTGTTTTATTTTTAATTTACATGTGCGCGTGCGTGCGCATCCCATGTGTGCAGGTACCAGATCCCCTGTAGCTGAAGTTATAGGTGGTTGTAAGCCACCAGGTGTAGGTACTGGAAACCAAACGAGTCTCTAGAAGAGCAGCAATGCTCTTAACCACTGAGCCCTCTTTCCAACCCCAGATATGTGCACATATACATGTATGATTAGTTCTACAAAACTAACATACTGTGAATATCATCCATAATGATATCTTGGTGTCCGTTTATACCTTTTACTTGGTATCTGTGTACGTTTGTATAACAACCTTCCACTGTGGATAATACCAAAATTTTAATTTGTCATTGGATGCTTTTCCTTTAGTAATATTTAGACATTGTAAATTAATTCCTCAAGCAACATCTTCATACTTCCATCTCTGATAGTTTCCTAGGATAAAGTCTTTGAGCTGGAATTAAGTTAACATAAGGAACATTTTAAGGCTTTAAGATATTGTCATGGTGTGTCTATTACATCTTGTTTCCACACAAATTCCTCTGTGTAGCCAGTGCCCAGGCTACAGCTCTCAGCACAGGTGAAGACAGCCAAGACTCCCCAGTCAACACTCTTGCCCAGTCTGTCTGCTTTTAGGTAGTTCAGCAGCTGTGGCATAACCTGAGGAGAGGGCAAAGTAAGAATGCTATTATTTTAGGAAAGGCCACTCTGTTCTAACTTTATAGTCCCCCTGTTCTGCCATGCTAACCCACCATGGGCCTGTATTTCAGTAGAGTTTTCCAGTGTCTTGAAAACAGGGTGATTATATACTAGAATAGTTACTATTTAAGGTCATACCTGAAATTCAAATATTCTCTTGGCACCACACGGGCAATCTGGAATATCTTTTTCTTGAGGGATATTTTCACCAGAAATCCAGATGGGCTTAATACCTCGTCCGTATCTGAGAATCTAAAGTCAATAAGCACCATGTTTAAACACCAATTCTTACTGAAGAGTTTCCAGTGGAACCATGATCTGAGGCTCCTTTAAAGAAAATCCACATGTGCTCTTGGGCACTGCCAACACCTTCTAAGCCTCAAAACCATTATTTCAGTTTATTTTTCTTCTAAGACGTTAGAATCTTAAAAATGTCTTTGTGTGTGGCAGGGGAAGGGGGATGTATGCACACACATTAGTGTGTAGACTGGAGGACAACTTGCAGTTGATGGTTCTCTCCATTCTGTGGGTCCCAGGGATCAAACTCAGGTCCTCAGACTTGGAACAAGTGCTTTTTTACCTGCTGAGCCATCTTGCTGGCCCCATGATGTTAGAATCTTAATCTCATCACTACATTGTAAAAGGGTTAAGAATAACTTCCCTATTACTATATTCTGCATATGAAATGTGGCCCATAGTAAGTAGTACTTGCCTTCATAGATAGCAAGTATCCTTAAACATTCAAAATTTATTTATTTTTTTTTTAATTTTTAAATAAGAGTGTTAGGACTGCATGTAAGTGCATCCTTGTTAAGCAGTACCTGCAGAGGTCAGAACAGGGTGTCAGAAGCCCTAGGAAATGGAGTTATGGACTGTTATTAGCCACCATGTGGGTGCTGGGGACTGAACACAGATAGGTCCTCTGTAAGAGCAGCAGCTCTTACCTGCTGAGCCATCTCTCTATTGCTAGATCCTTAAACCTTTTTTGTTGCGGGGGGGGGGGGGGGTGTCTTTTTGATACAGGGTCTCCCTATAGCCCTAGCTACCTTGGATCAGGCTGGCCTCAGTCTCACAGAGATCCTCTTGCCTCTGCCTCCTAAATGCTGGGACTAAAGGTGTGTGCCACCAAGCCTGGCTTATCCTTTAACATAGATATATACCTAGTAAAACATGGTGTTTGGTTAAATCATAAAACAAAAATGGGTAAATTGACCATAATCAGCTTTATTGTGATTCTGTTAAAGTACTACCACCATTGCTAAATCAAACCTTCCTTTCATCCTGGATCCTTATTTATTTGATCTTTGTTTCTTGTTTTTTTTTTTTTTTTTGGTTTTTTTTTTTTGAGACAGAGTCTCCCTATGGCCTCAACTGGCCTGGATCTGGCTATGTAAACCAGTTGGGCCTTGAGCTCAGAGAGCTCAGGAGATGTGCTTGCTTCTGCCTCCTGAGTGCTGCAATTAAAAACGTGTGCTACCACACCCACCTTGAACCTGTTTTTAGATTAACCTTTAGTGATTTTTATGGTAAGGTAAACTAATGTGGAAAAAAAATTGTGTTATGTTATGCTGGTTTTTAAAATATGTGTATATGTATGCATTTATATGTGTATACTGTATGCACAAGTGAAACATACTGGTTTACATAAGCCAAAAAGTATCTGTGGAAAAACCAGTTCAGTGTAACCCATATATTTTTCTAGTAGTATCTAAATTCCATGCTTAGGCAAAGTGTCATCTTATATGCAGATGCTTTCTTTAGGAAATGAATCCTATAATTCATAGGCAATTTAACCATTTCAATAGGCAATTTAACCACTTGTCTTTTAATAACTTAAATGGAGCATAACTGCAAAAGCACCTTTTTTATGTGTCTTTTTTAAAGAGTTCTTATGAAAAGACTTTACAACCCCTACTCTGAAAGCACAGATGAGTTTTATTATTTAAAAAAATAATTTATTATAAAGTATACATATTACATACTTCTTAGGGATTATAGTCATAAAATAATCCTGAAAACACAATGAAGTAATAGAAATTCTGGAGCTGGGCGTGGCGGCACAAGCTTTTAGTCCCAGCACTCGGGAGGCAGATGTCTGTGAGTTCAAGGCCAGCTGGGGCTATAGAGAGACCCTGTCTCAAAAAGACAAAAAAAAAAAAAAAAAAAAGAAAGAAATAGAAATTCCATTTTACCTGCTCTGGCTCAAGGGCTACTTGGGATTTAAACTTCTGAAAAATGTAATCTTCCTTAGATTCATGCTTTGCCATGGAATCCAGTTCTTCCTCAAGTACTTCCTCTAAAAGACAACACAGTGATTATGGAAAACAGGAGTAATCCCTACAGCTTGACAACTTACAGGTGTGCAGGAGCCCTAGTTCTGTAACTGGACAGCTTTCTCTTATCCAGGCAGTAACATTAGTGCTTGTTTCCAGGTAACATGTAGTTACTGTGCATCTAGTCTTTAAGGCTTCAAACTAAAGTGTGGACAATGGTTTTGGAATACCGCCAGCACACTTTGGGATTCCCTAGAAATGTGAGCCCTCATCTACTATCCTTGAGCCATCTGGACTCTTCAAGTCTCTATGTCTCATCTATCTCTTCCAAGCCTGCATGTACTCATGTGGTCACACAGTGTCCATCTCCTGTTCCATAATCACATCTTGTGTTCCAGTCTCTTTGAGCCAACAGGCCAGTGGCCACCAATACAACCTTTAGTGTTGGTAACATACCAAGATACAACTTTGATATCCTGGGTCAGATAAAGCTGAAATCACCATTTTTTATAAACCTGGGAAAGCGTTAACTAATGGTACTCACTGGCATTGCCAGGATGAATGGTAGAATTGTAAATACCCTAGGATTGATGCTCTGTCAAATATAGAAGCAAAGCATTAGTAAACTGGGACCTTAAGATGTTTCCACAGGCCCTTTTGCCTCCAGCAAACCTTTCTCCTTGGAGCTCAAACCAAGTATCAGTAACTTCTAGGAAGTTATCTTCAAATTTTTTATTTAGTAAAATTTTGAGCATACACAAAAGTAGAAACACTATATAGTCAATTGTCAAGTACCAATAATCAGCTTCAAGTAAAAAATTTCAAGTAAAACCCCTGTTATTTTGATGTAAATCCCAGTCACATCATTTTATCTATAAATAATTGCTACATAAGCCTGAAACTCTATTCTCAAAATTTGATGCTTAAAGAATATTCTTTAAGGAACTTAACCTGGGGCCTTGTGCATTCTAGGCAAGTGGTCTACAGTTAAGTTACATCCCCAGCCCTCATTTAGTCTTTGAGATACTCTCACTAAGTTGTTCAGGCTGACCTTTAAATTACTTGGTAGCCCTGGCAGGCCTTAAAGGACTTTCAATCTTCCACCTTAACCTCCTGAGTATCTGGGATTATAGGTCTGTGCCACTTAATTCTTAAAGTATCACCTTAAACCCATTAACGCAAACATTTGATGTTTAGTTCTTGAGTCCTTCTGACATGACCTTAATCAACTTTGGTAACTTCCTCAGTCTCTAGTATGACCACATTCCAACATTATTTGAACATTTCCTCCCCAGTTCTAGAATCAACCACTTCTCCAAAGAGATCATTTTAGAAAGCTGTAGGAGTACCATATACTATGAGCTATTGATATTTTCAAAGAAAAATGCAGACCTATGCCTTACAAATCTTACATCACAATTCTCCCCAAGCCCAACATACCAACTTACCCCTCTCTTCTCCAATACACACAATAACAGCCAGTAATAGCAGACATGTATAATCTTAGCACTAAGGGAGGAGAGGCAGGAGGATGAGTTCAGGGCCATCTTGGCCTGCATGAGAGCCTGTCTCAAAAAGTAAAAAACCAAAACATGTTCACTGAATTTTTTTCCAGCTTTTTTCATTCTTGGAATAGATTCTACTGGGGATCTACTGTCAAATCTGTTTTGAAATCATTTAGAATTGAGGTTATGTAATTCAAACTACTTTCAATTATGACAGCTTCTTATAACTTTACTTGTGATTATATAAATGCTTACATGGGCCCAGTCACATCTCCTAAGACAGAGTGCAAAGTCCAGCCTTTACCCACCATCCTTCCCGTTACCCACATTTTCCCAAGTGAAGGAAAGTATTTTCATGACTTGCCACTTCTAAAAACATGAGTAACGGGGTCTAGAGAGATGGCTCAGTGGTTGAGAGCACTGACTGCTCTTGCAGAGGACTCAGGTTCAATTCCCAGCACCCACATGGTGGCATTATAACAGCATTTCATTTTGCTGAGTATTATATGGGCTCCTCATTGAGAATGAGCCCCTGACCACTGGGTGCTGTTCTACCTGCTATATACTCCTGTTACCAAGCATGAGCTGGGCACAAAACAAGACTTTCATACTTCTTGTTTAGTGCATGAGGTGAATGAACTATAAACCAGTGAGTTAGTATTCTAATTTAATTTCTACAAACATGACGTCAAGTTTCAAAGTTAGTAAGATCTAGGCTCAAACTCTGAAACTTAAGTTCTTTGTCAAAACACATGGTACAGGGGCCAGAGAGAGAGCTCAAACATTAAGAGAACTGGCTGCTCTTAACCGAGAACTTGGGTTTGGTTCCTTGCACCCATATGGTGGCTAACAACCATCTGTAACTCCAATTCCAGAGGATCCGATGCTATTTTCTGGTTTCCACAGGCATTGCACACACAATCATATTTACGTGCAAAACACTCAAAGATGCGTGATGCCTAAAACTTCAATTTCCTCCCTTCCCGCATGAGACCAAGTGGTTAACTTACTGAATGCTGCTGGGATTTCAATGAGCCCATGTACAAGCAACCTTAGAACAGGGTAAATGCTGAATTAAGAATTACCCAAATTAAGCCAGGCATGAGTTCAAGGCCAGCCTGGTCTACATAGTGAGTGCCAGGCCAGCTGGGGCTACAGAAAGACCCTGTCTCAAAAAGACCAAAAAAAAAAAAAAGACCCAAATTACTGATCAGCATTTGTGCTATTATTCTAAGTTTCCTTGGTAAATGGTCAGCATAGATACAGCCCTAGACTCCAGAAAATGCCAAAAGTATGTATCTAAAACTGCAAGTAAAAGACTAAATTACAAAGACACTCCATTGCTTGCCATACACTCTGCAGGCATTCTATCATGATTTGAGACCTGGCACTCAAATTTCTGGTATCTCCTATAGGTCCCACCTGAATACACATGCAGATACCTCCTGTCTTTAATGAGGAACAGAATGTATCTGAAACATACTAGGATGGGAGGTACAAGAAAGGTATGTTCACCCAAGGCAACATCTAAAAATGACAGGTCAGAGCCGGGCGTGGTGGTGTATGCCTTTAATCCCAGTACTGGGGAGGCAGAGGCAAGTGGATCTGAGTTCAAGGCCAGCCTGGTGTACATAAGTTGAAGGTCAACTGGGGCTACAAGGAGACCATGTCTCAAAAATAAAAATTTTTTAAAAATTAGAATTACAGGCTAAAACTCCCAAGTGAGAGAATACATTCCCTTTATTACCACTTTTCTTAGCATACTAAGCTCTTTCTTCCTAGCATCAAGTGTAATAACAGTGAAGTTCTGAAACTGTTATAGTGTGTATATGATATGTCCCCAAGCTCTCAGTGTTGAAGGATTGGTCCTCAAGCTACTGATGCTATTGATGAGTGACTAGATCATTAGAGTACTAACTTAATCCGTGAATTAACCCACTGATAAGTTCACAGCTGAATGGACTATTAGAAAGTATGGCCTGTGGAAGGAAGTAGGCCACTGACGGATGGAGGTGGGGTGTGGTGTGGTGTGGTGGGGTATGGACAGGTATGCTTTTGAAGGCCATACCTTGGTCCTGTCCCTTTTGTGGCTCTCTGATTCCTGTCTGCTATAAGGTGAGCAACTTTGCTTTACCACATACACCATGATGTTTTGCCTCACCACAGGCCCACAGTGATCGAGTCTTTCCTTCTTGAAGTTGTTTTTCTCAGGTACTTTGGTCACAGCATTGTAAAATTAACATACTGACTCCTTACCCATGCTTCCTGTAACCTCAGAGTAATCTTCCTTTTCCACAATCTCAGGCATAATCTCATCTTCTGTTTCTGTTACAATTTCAAATTCTGGAAACAGGAAGTTGTGGTCTGGAACTGGGTGGTCCAAATGATCTACAAAAAAGTCATTAGCATCATTAAAGTATATTTTTGAAAACTGTGTTGTTGAGTGATTTCATCACAGTTTGAACATGAGAGTGACTCACACAAACCTAGATGGTACAGGTCAGTACTCTACATGACTTCATGCAGTCGTGAGGGATAAGTAACAGACACTATGTGTATGAAGCCGCTGCCCTTGTAATACCACAGCACAATGATTTACAGTTGTTTTACGAGTCTCACTATGTAGCCCAGGCTGGCCTCATATTCAAAATCAGCCACCTGAGTGCTAGGATTATAGACGTGCACCACCACTGGTACAGTAAAATACAAACTGGTAGGACAGTCATTTGTTACCAAAGTATTGTGTATTACACATAACTGTATGTACTATACCTTTATGAGATGGTGTTCTAGTTTGTTTCTCCATTGTTGTGATAAAACCCTGACCAACTTGGGGAGAAAAGGGTTTATTTGTCTTACATCTCCTGGTTCACAGTTTATCAGGGAGCCCAAGGTAGGAACTCGGCAGGAACCTGGAGGCAGGAGCTGAAGCACAGGCCATGGAGGAATGCTGCTTACTGGCTTGCTCTCTTGGCCCATACTCAACCTGCTTTCTTATAGAACATAGGTCCACCTGCTCAGGGGTGGTATCACCCACAGTGGGCTGGGCCCTCCCACATCACTCAACAATCAAGACAATTCCCCCATAGACATGGCCACAGGCCAGTCCAATGTAGGCAATTCCCCAGTTGAGGCTCCCTTAACCCAGGTATGTCAAGTTGACACTAAAGCTATCCAGCACAACTGACCCTTTGTCAACTTGAGACACAAACACATCACTGTTAAACCACAGCCTTTCCATGTCTTGTCCCCAAGATATGATGTTATATCACAACACAAGGCAGTACAACCTTAAAAACCCCACAGTCCTTAAAAAATCCAAACTTAAAAGTTCACAGTCTCTTTTAAAAGCCTCTTAACTGTGGACTTCTGTAAAATTCAAACAAGTACTGTCTTATTTCAAAAGAGAAGAATTGGCCACACCTAAGCAAAACCTAAGTTTAGCAAAGTAGCTCAAGGCTGGACATCTGGGATTCACTCATGATCTTCTGGGCTCCAAAGGGTTCTGGCAGCTCTACCTCTCTGACTCTGCTGTCCATAGTGCACACAGCTTGTCTTAAAGACCGAGGCCAGCTCCACTCCATACCTGCCACTGCCTTTGGTGGTTGTCCCATGGTCCTGGCATTTCCAAAATGGGGTTTCCACTGAAACTGAAGGGTACACCTTCACCAATGGCCTCTTCCGGCCTCAGATTCTGTCCATGACCCCTTCAATCCTGGGGTCTTCACTGCAACTAAGCTGCACCTATGGCCTTTACTGGACTCTGAGAGTGCCAAGTCTCAGTTGCTCTCTGTGGCCCCTTCACACTTTCAACACCAGAACCATGCAGGAGACTCTTACACATTACCAAGTCCTGCTTCTTGCTAGAGATAGAGGCCTGGGCCCCCTCTCGACCACAGCGTCTGTGTGCTGACCCCAAGGAAATACTTCCCAGAAGATTTCACCACAGTGATGCTGGTCTCCTGTTACAGCCGATTTTTCAGCCCCAGCTAACCAGCATTAATTGTCCCAGTAAAGCAAGGTTTTACTTGAGGTTCTGGTCTCTTAAATCACAGCTGATTCTTCAGCCCAGCCAACCCAAAGATTCTCAAAAATATCACACAAACAGCCCTGATAGTCTCGCCTTCCTTTGAAGCTTCATAAGCCAGGCCTCCATTGTCCTCAACTCAGCATAACTGTTCAAGCTCCACAGCAACAAACTCTGAACATTCAGTGGCTTTTCCAGCCCAAAGTTCCAAACGCTTCCACAATCCTCCAATGTCAGGTCTGTCACAGCAGTGCCCAACTTTCTGGTACCAATTTCTGTTCTAGTTTGTTTCTCCATTGCTGTGACAAAATACTCTGACTACTACCAACTTGGGGAGGAAAGGGTTAACTTGTTACATCTCCCAGATCACAGCTCATTAGGGAGCCCAAGGTAGGAATTCAGGGCAGAAACATGGAGGCAGGAGCACAGGTGTGTCAAGTTGACACTAAAGCTGTTTAGCACAGATGAGCATCACAGATGTTACATCACCACCACAAACGTTTCATGTTGACATCACACTGATTAATTCATCACCACCCAATTAATTCTTAACTATAATCTTAACAAGGTCACTATTGTATACTTTGTCTTCTGTTGTCCACTGAAGGATGATGATGCATGAGTCATGTCTTCCATGTAGTAAGTTTTCCCTGTAAACACAGCTACTTGTATGAAGTCATACATCAGATTCCAGTATTCAAGGCAGGTTGTCGACATGACTAAGCTTCAGCACCACTCTTTCATGCTCATGTTACCAGTTCTTAAAAACTTGAGAAGTAGTATTTTCTAATTTTAACTTTAATCTGAAACTAAAATATTTGGGTTGACAAAGTCTGTAAAACTGAGGTGAGATGGAAAATAGAGAAGTCTTACCTGGTTGTGTACAAGCCTGCTTATGTCCCAACCTCCAGTCCAGGGTCTGATGCTCCTTACTGCAATAGTGTGCCTGCTGGCATCTGGAGCATGTTTTAGGGCCTAAACAGCCACAAATTCTGCAGAGATGAGCCCCAGACTTAAGCTGGAGGCACACAGATTCTACTCTGTCTGAGGATGGGGTCTCAGAAGGTGGCTCATATGAGTAAAACTCATTTTTCCTCGGAAGCTGATTCCGAAAAACTAAAGCATGAGAAGAAGAGGTATGAAAGGTATAAACTTTTCAGTGAAAATAATTCAGACATTTGAATCTTCCTCTGTGCCCCACTTCATAAAACGAAAAAAGGCATTCTTTTTTCTTTTGAGACAGGGTATTCCTGTAGATGTAGCTGACCTGGAACTCACCATGTACACCAGGCTGGCCCCGACCGCACTGAGATTCCCCCTGCTTCTGCCTCCCCTGTGCTAGGATTAAAGGCACCACCACTCGAGGCTAGGCATTCATTTCTGAACTGAGAAACTAAGGTTTCTGCTTTCAGGAGCAGTTTTTATAGAAGGGGGAAAAGAAAAAACTAATAAAACGCTTTTAAATTCGGAAGTTTTGTCTGACACGAGCAACTGGGCTGGCTCTTAAGTATTGGTTACAATCAACGACTGCAAAAAGATGAAAAGCTATCAGAACACGATTCTAAAACACAACCTCTTATTATCCGAACATGACCACCCACACCTACTGATCCATCCCAAAGGCTAATAGGAATCCGCTTCTACATCTAAAGTGGCTGCTTCCAGCTTCCAGCCCCGCACGCCTCCCAGCTCCCGCCCCAGGCAGGCGCGCACCTCGCAGTCCGGCACAGCACGGCGGCTCCCGGCAGCAGAAGAGGAAGAGGCCCCGGTGGAAGGCGTCGGCGTGGCCAGGCAGTGGTGCGTACAGCTGCAGCAGGAAGGTGAGCTGCCGACCGCAGCGGGCGCAAGCCATCGCCTCTGGCCTCGGCAGCCCGGAGGCACTCAGCCACGCCGGCCGCCCGCCCACCTTGCTGGGGAATTGCTCGCTGCGCAGCCTCCAGGACGGCGCCTCCTCGGCGAAGCCCAGCTCCACCGGTTGGGACTTGCTCGCTGCCATAGGTGCAGATGCACCTTCCGTTTGTGCCGCCGGACCGGAAGTGGAAAGTCAGGCCTCATCGCGAGAGGGATTAGACAGGAAGGCGGAAGGGGAAAGAGACGGCCATAAGCGGGGAGTAGAAATGTACAGGACCCTGGCGGGCGGAGCGAGATTTCGCCGCAGCGCCGTAACCCTGGGTCGCCGCTTCTGGGGGAGGGAGGGTGGACCCTTGGCTTCTGAGCCTTTGGGATCCTAAATGCTTGGCTGTGATGCACAGTATCCTGAAATCTGTCCTGGTGCTGTCAGAGGATGTGGAAAAGCTGTGATCTCTGCATGTCTTACTCAAGGACTAAGGATGGATGATAAAGGAAAGGTTAACGGATATTCTGAGAACAAGCTTTAGAAACAAACTCGTGCAGATGGGCTGCTTTACACAGTTCAGACGCCCCCAGACTTTACTGTCCTACGTATTGGGTTTAAACAGGATTCTAGGAAAATGGAAAGACTGAACAAAATTGTTTTATTAATTGCTAATGGTAACGAAACTGAATGCAGTAGGTGCCGGTCTTGGTGTGTGCAAAGCCAAGCAAAGCCAAAATAAGCACAGTCAGGAGATAAAAAAGAGTGGAGGAAGACTTATTGTGTGAATGAAAGTAACCAGAAAAACTGTATCTTCCGTGATTGTGTAGAGTTTGGAATGTTGCAGATCCAGAGCCCAGTTTATCTTGGGCCATCTTTAGTCCCTAAATAGGCATTCCTGCCCACCTCTGTGTCTGATCTAACATTCTGTGACTAACAGATCCTTTTGGAATGTATTAACAAAGCCAAAAGACCCGAGTGTCATCATCTGAGGCCTATAACTGAGATTTCTCTTTTCCTGTAACCACCTACTTAAGGTTTCCACCAAAGTATTTGAAAAGTCTCCTGATTTATGACTTTTGTTTGTTCTGTTACTATTGAAATGGCAAAACTGACTCCATTTTGTTCTATCTGACTTTTGTTTTAACCCCACCCACCCACCCCGTGTGTGTCGTGTCCCGTGTCCGTGGTCATTGTCCCATCCCTGTCCTGTAGGACTGATGTTCTTGTCCTACATTCTAGTGTGGTGTGTGGCCTTGTTCCAGCAGCAGCAGTAGCAATGGCTGTGACAGAAGGTTCTAAAGGAGAGCCAGATAAGTGACAGGGAAGGTACAGGTTACAGCAGATTTGTGAACTCAGCCAAGCATTGTGGTGGCAGGGCCTAGCTGCTACAAAGAAGACATGTTTGAGATAATACTCATGTGTATGGGCAAAAAACCCTCCAGGACTGTGACTAGTTTTATAACAGGTTGTTTTAGTTTCTGTTCTGTGGAAGGTTTAAAGCACTCTAACAAAGGGTTTTAATATAGACTCTTTTTTCATCCATACTTTTGGTTGTTATGTTACGGAAAGAGGAATTTACTGCTTGTTTGAATATACTGCTTGAATTTACTTGTTTAAATTTACTGCTTGTAACCAATTAACTCAACTGGAGACACAGGCATCCGGAGATAGAGGCAAGTGCTACAGCCCCCGGAGCCTGACCTGTTCTGTGTCATGTCATGTAGACATGTCTGCTTACACAAGATAACAGGAAAGAGTCGTGCCAGGCACATACCAACTATCCCCAATTGAGACACCTGAAGGGAGTTGTAACATTTTTCTTGTTTTAAAGTTATTGGTTTGTGAAATGCTTGCTTTGAAACTATTGGCTGTATAAACGCAGGATTTTGTGTAACAGTTGTGGGAGCCTATATAATCTTTACCTAAAATTGCCTCGGGGTCGATCGCTCTAACCAGACCTGCATGTCCTGGAAGGACGGTCGACCCCAGCTAGCTGGTTTAATAAAACTCTGCTTGATCTTTGCATCTCCATACTCCATACTCGTGCATTTGTTCTCCTGAAGAGACCCACCGAGTCACAGACCTTAACAGTTAAATGTAATAGTCTGATCATGATGCTGAATAAATGTGTCTTTAAAAAAAAGATATGAGAAAGGCTTAGTGGCATAAAAGATCAAAAGGGGAAGTTTGGTATGCAGAAGGTAGTATTTTTCTTTTTTTAAAGCGCTCAATAGCTAAGGGGGAGATGCCTTTGTATGAAACCAGGAGGTTCCCCTTGTCTAATCTATTAACATTACAAAGCAAGGTGACCAGAAGAATAGTAAAGGAAACACTTTTAAGACTTCAGGTTAAGAATAAAGTATAAAAGCAGTTACTCAAAACATACTCTGTTCCAAAGGCCAAAAATGTCAAGAGTATTTGGGAGCTTGTATCTAATCCTTAAAAGATTTTAGGGTTACTTCTCAGAGGGGGGAATGTTGGAGGAGAGGGAGTGGGCATGGATTTGATCAAAACACCTTATATACATGTATGAAATTCTCAATGAAGTTTTTGTAAAAATTTTTAAAAAAATAAAGAAAAATTTAAAAAAAAAGCAGTTATTCAAAACATGCTGCTTTTGGATCCAGAATGTGCTACTGTGGGAAGCAGTTATCTCATTTTGTCTCAGGCTGCTCTCTTGGAGGCAAGAGACTGGCTTAGGCCATGTGGGGAATCCACTCATAATGTACCCCAGAAAAAGCCATGCCATGTACTGTTGCAACTGACCCAAATGAATCTAGGTGATTTTTAAATGTTCTCTGGCCAGAAAAACAGAAGCAGAGGAACCCAGAGTAACATGCAAGTCATGCTTAGCAGGGTAAATCAGCCAAGTGACAGATTGGAAAATCACCAGCAATGCTTCAAGATGGATCTCAGCAGGATCACCCAGAAACTTCAGCAGTGTCTGAGACATAGCTGCCATGTGGTCATCCTTAGGAGCCTTAGGAGCTCTAAGTTTTTGGAACCTCTAGTCAATCCAAACCAGGATTTGTGGCTTTTAGTTGCATTTTAATGTAGGCTTAAGCATGAAAGGTAAAAGTAGAAGAGCTGCTTAAGTGAAAAAAAAAAAGTGAGACATATCTAAGTTTGAGCATAGCTTCCCAAGGAAGGTGGCCTTTACAAATGGGAGGTTTTAATATAGTGTGTGATAGGGTTCAGAGTCAGGCGACCCCAGACCCAGAAACCATAAGGCCCTTAAGAGGAACTGATTCTGCCAACTCCCAGCCACTTGCAAGCTGACAAAAGCAGCTCTGGGAATTGGTGACCCAATGTATTGTGATCACCAGAGCATGCCTCACAGGCTGACAAACAGGTTTTCCCAAGCACATAGCTACAGTGGGTTCCTGGAACCCTGTAATTGTAGAAAATATATTTTACAGTACATGTTTTCCTTGATAAGTTTCACCAGGTACAGACCCCACGCCCTTCATGAACAGCCCCCAAACAGCAGAAAAATATTCTTTTTCCACGTTTTTTCCCTTTATAAGCTACTCCCCCCCCCCAGCAGCCATTAGATTGCTGGTTTCACTCCTGAGTTGAGGACCAACCTGGCTAACCCCAAAGTAAACTCTCTCTTGGCCAGAGTCCTCTCTGTTTCTGTTTCTTGGTGATACTGACTCCTGCCACCTTTTTATCTAACAGTGTGTAATCTCTCCTTTTGGGGGGTAGCTTTTATATTAAAACAGGCCAGAATCTATTTGGATATATAATTTTGCTCTGTTAGTAGATAAAGAATGAAGGACAAGGTCAGAGAAAGATGAGATAGGAGAACTAGTCTTAGAATTTATCTTTAGTTCTGATATAACCTCTAAAACCTTTTATATTTATTAATTTTAATATCTCCTTTTAACTCACATATAGTTTTTAAGAGCTCTTATTATTTTAAGTTACCAATTTTATAATTTATTTTTCCTTTTTTTAGATAATTTTACATTTCAATTAAAGCAGACTACTAATTTGTGTTTTTTTTCCAATTTTTTTTTCATAACCTAGGACTTCTAGTTAAGTACACAGAACAAACCAATTTAGAGCTAGTAGATGCTCCCCACTGAGGGGAACTTACCTTTAATTATCTTTTTACATTTTTTTCTTACATTCATAAGGTTTTTAAAAATATTTTTTTATTTTATGTGTATGCCTATATTGCACACACCTTTAATCCAAGCACTCAGGAGGTAGAGGCAGGCGGATTTCTGTGAGTTCAAGGTCAGCCTGGTTTAGTGAGTTCCAGGACCCTGGGGCTACAGGGAGACCCTGTCTCAAAAAAACAAAAAACAAAACAAAAAGGTAGATACCTCCCTCTGCTTCCCTGGGCCTGCACGACCCACGGGCCTCTCTCAGGGGTGAGTCAATGGCGCCCTCCATGCCTTGACTCCCCCAGCCTCATTCACCCTCCCATCTCCCCTGCCAGTCTCTCCTCCTAGCCTGGGGCCTGTCCCATTCCTTCTCTTGGCACCCCAGACACCTGGGGAACCACCACTGCTTCCTGATCCTTTGCATCCAGACCAACTCAGTTCCTTCTCAGGTCCCAGGAACACTCTGGGCCTGGCCTCACCCTCACCTCCCTCTACTTTCCTGGGCTTTCACAACCGGCCAGCCTCTTTCTTGGACACTGGGGCTGACTTTTCCTCTTCCTGATCCTTTGCATCCAGACCAACCCAGCTCCTCAGTGCAGTTCCCAGGAGCCCTTGGGGCTGCTTCCTGCCCCCATCTGCCTCTGCATCTCTGGGTGACATGGCCACCGGCTGCCCTAGACCAGCATCTTTCCTGGGCCGGGCTCCCAGGCTAGTCTAACCCCAAAATTCCTGAGGCCAAAATCTTTCCTGGAGGGAGGCAGACCTTAGGAGAAAGCCTGAGAGCATCTGATCCTCATCTAACTTGGGCCTCTGTGGGAACTCCTGAAGACAAAAGCAATCTGGCCACTCCTATATAAAATCAAAAGAGAGAACCAGAAGCTTAGCAGAACCAGCTTTTCATGCCCAAAAATTAAACCACAAAGACACATAAAGTTCACAAAAAGAAGCAGACCTAAACTTGAAGACTTGAGTCTCACACAAGAATCAGAAACTACAAAAGAAATTCACATGTCAAAATCACAGAGAAAAAATAATAATATGAAAAACCAAAAACATATCCCCACCAAATACCAACAGTCCTCTAGAGGAGTACAATGAGAACAGCCTGAGATAATGCAGGACATGGAACTCAAAAGAACAATTATAAACATGATAAAAAATTCAGTGAATTTAAAGAACACACAAAGAAATCAAATAACTGAAGGAAGGTAGAGACAAACTTCTGAATGAATTCAGAAAAGAGCTAGAAATATTGAAGACTACTCAGGCTGAAATGAAGCAGGAAGTGAAACACTCAGTGAGCCAATTAGAAAAGACAGGAGAAAGCCTCACCAATAGGATGAATGAAATGGAAAACAAACCCTCAAGACTGGAAGATAAAGTGGATGAACTAGACCACTCAAGCAAAGATAATGAAAAATTTAAGAAATCACAAGAATGGAATATGCAGGAATTGTATGATGCCATAAAAAGACCAAACTTACAAATCATAGGCATACAGGAAGGAGAAGAATCCCAAGATAATGGCGTGGAACAGATCTTCAACAGAATCGTGGAAGAAAATTTCCCAAAATTAAAGAAAGACATGCCCATACAAATACAAGAAGCATATAGAACACCAAACAGACAGGACCAGAACAGAAACTCTCCACGGCACATCGTAGTAAAAACACTACATGCACAAAACAAAGAGAAAATTCTGAAA